>NW_004955469.1:1889508-1970715 GCF_000276665.1 Chinchilla lanigera | reverse complement strand
AAAAAAAAAAAAAAAAAAAAAACCCAACACAGCTGTCCGGATGTAGTTTGTGAGCAGAGGAAATGATGGAACCAGGGCCTGGGGTGGAGGCAGGAGGGTGGGGCAGGCAGGGAGAGCTCCTGTTATGCACTGGGGACTGTTCAACTGTGAATGTCTTTCAAATTTAGAAAGTCACCTGGGCTAAGATTACATAGAAACAATGCATTATTGATGTGCCAATAGCCTCAATAAGATGTGTCACTGTGAGTGGTGCCTTCCAAGAACCTTTTCTTCTGACTTCTTCCATCAGGAGGTGGGAAACACGTATGTGCTATTCCTCCCCAGATAGCTTCAGGCTCAGCTGTGTCCCTCAGTATCCAGGGAAGCAAGATCTGAAGCCACCCTTTCTCACACAGAGGTTGCTGCCCTTTTCCACCAACTCTGCTCAGGCACTCTGACTTCTGTTACTGGACAGGCAGTGACCCCATCACAGCCAGAGCCAAGCTGCTGCCAGCCTGGACTGTGCATTCAGGCCAAAGCAGAAATGGCAGCAGGTCTGGGGGCCCATCGGGCACCTGTGATTTGGTGGTACAGTTTTTCTAAGCTATAGTCTCTAAGCTCTTGATTTGATTTTGTAGCTTTGCTTCCTGTTCTAGAGGCTGAGAATAAAGTAAAGCCTCTGAACACAGCTATTTTTTGGGTCTGGGGATCAGAATGCTGCGCATTGCAAATACACATGTGCCTAGAAGTGGCCAGGTCTTACTCAAATGCCGATTCTAAGTCAGAAACTGGGGCCAGGGCCTGGCTTCCTTTTCTATCAACTTCTGGGTGATACTGATCTCACCAGTAGACCAGACTAATAGCCAGGGTGCTGCCAATGGAAACTTTGGGCTTTGGAATCAAATATAAGGCATGGTCAAAAATATGGTGAATTTTTAACCTTTTAAAAATAGTTTTGACAGTAAAAGATATACTGCCATTA
Organism: Chinchilla lanigera; assembly: GCF_000276665.1. Taxonomy (NCBI): domain Eukaryota; kingdom Metazoa; phylum Chordata; class Mammalia; order Rodentia; family Chinchillidae; genus Chinchilla; species Chinchilla lanigera. The sequence goes on along the minus strand of NW_004955469.1, from coordinate 1,969,754 downwards.
AATTCTCCTCAAAATGCTCTCCCTCACCTCAGACACACTAATGCCCTAGTTCTCACCACTTCCTGAAGCAGATCTGGATGTCCTCCTCCATGAGTGTTTGTAGTTGCCATCATGTTGTCTTGATGTCCTGAGTCAATTCAAAGTGCTTCCCTTCCTGGTCATTTTGACTTTGAGCAAGAGCCAGAAGTTGCATGGTGCCAGATCCAATGAAGAAGGTGGATGAGGAAATAGCACGTTTTTATGAGCCTATTGGGTGGTACTTGGCAGCAGCATTCACTGTATTATTTTAAATCACACTTCATAAAGACACAAAAGGGCACTTCCAGAACTGCTTCAGAAACAGGCAAGGATGACGGGATCAGTGTGTTTGACATGAATAGCAGTATTTTGAGGGGGATTAATGTTAATATGTCTTTCACTATAATCATTTTTAAATTTACATTATATTTTGATTATCATTATACACCTGAGTTTAAACCCTGGCTCTAGACTTACCTAGTTACAAGACTTTGACACAAGTTCTGTAACATTTCAAAGCCACATCTCCTTCAGCAAACAGTGAGACACTGTCATACTGCACTCTTGAGTTTGCTGAGAGAATTCACACAGCTCCTTGCAGGGCTGCAGAGCACTCTGGAGAGCAGCAAGCCCACTGATGCTCCACGCCTGGCTTCTGATCTCTGATGCTTGCTCCTCTTCCAAACTCCACGCAGGAGCCTGGGCCCAGGTACAGGAGGCCCAGTCCTCACTTCTCTGATAATTCATCAGGGGTAGCAGAATGATGCCTTCTGCTACAGGCACTGCATGGCAGAGCATGTTGGCTCCTTGGTTAGCAAAGTGTCTCAGGTGGTGCCAGGGCCAGAAACCACAGGTCCCTTCTGCTAACCCTGGGACCCTGTGTACACCAAACCTAGGGGAACCCTTATTGGGTGCACCATAAATGTATGTGCACTGCCGCCACATGCATACTACAGTAGGCAACTGAAGTGGAAAGTATTCCTGTAGAAAAATTTGTATTACTTTTAAAATGAATAGACATGTAAACTGAGATGCTGCCAAAACAAAATTGAGAAGTATTGTCAAAAATCAGAGAAAGTAATTTTATGTATGTATGTATGCGTGTGTGTATGTATTTATTTATTTATTTGGTACCAGAAATCAAACTCAGGACCTTGTGTTTGCCAGGCAGGCATTGTGCAGCTGAGCTACATCCCTGACAAAGAAAGTAACTTTAAAAACAAATCTATCCGTCAGTGCCTGGTGTCCTGACCCCACGTAACTAACACAAGAGGACAGATAGCTGTCCTGGTGACTCCACTTGGCGGTCTAGGCTGCATCTGTATGGAGCACCCTGTCCTACCCTCCCAGGACAGAGCTGGAGTGTGCTGGTGACTGAGGCTCCTCATTTGGCCTGTCACACCCTCCTCCTTTCCAGCTTCTGATCATACTCATAGAACAAATTTTGAGATGAAGGAAGAAAAATCACCTTGGGAGATGTCACAGATCCATTGTCCCCACTTCTCCCACAAATGTGACTGGCCTTCCAGCACTGAAGCTAACTCCAGCTGGCCTGAAGCTTCAGGGCCCCTGTGTGAGGGCTGCTCTGTCCCTATTCTCTCCCAGGCCTCTGTACTCCCAAGGGACTGCCCTGCAGAAATGGACTTCTCTTTGGACTGAGATGGTATTTTCCTCACACCTGGGTGTTCAGGACTCAGAGAAGCCTATGAATTGGCAACAAGGAGCCTCCTATGTGATGTCACTAAGACACATCCAGGACGGTGCCTGGAGTCAGTCTTCACTTCACTGGGAGGCAGTGTAGTTGTGAAGTTGGGGGCTTTTGACAAATATCAGGTCCAGTCTCCTTTTTTACAGAAGCAGAAAAGGGGTTATAAGAAGAACCAGCAACTCAGTTGCATGCGAATCTTATGAAGAGCCATGTCTTTGAATCTAGGTAACTTTTAATCCTTGAGATCCTCCTTAGGAAGCTCCAGACCCTGCTCAGAACTGTCCTTGGCCGGTGGTTCTCTGTGATCGAAAGACCTTGAATGAGAACTCTCTATGTGGACTTTATAAAAGGCAGCCTCCAGGGTCCACTGCAACCCACCAAAATCAGAAGTGCTGAGGATGGTGGCTGGGGATGTGGATTTTTACAAACTCAATGATTTTTGAGGCACAAGATTTTGACAAAGATCTTCCTAAACCTTTCACCCTTTAACTGCCAGCCGGAACCCCAACAGAAGCTCTCGCTGCTGAATGGGAGAATTAACCCAGCTTTCCCCTTCCTCAGTGGGTGGTCTTCCTAACAATTTAGCTCAGTCTGAATGTGCTGTGTCACACACCCTGCTCTGGCTCCTCCAAAGTCCTAGTCACTGTACTGGCAGTGCAGGACACAAGGCATGGAGAGCCAAGCTCTTCTGCCATCCTCATGGGCCTGGTGGGCTTCTGCTCTTTCCCCTGGCTATCTTCTCAAAGAAGTAGGATTGAGCGACCCCTACCACTATGTATGTTTTTTTCTTTAGCTAAGTTTCCTGAAATGTTAGTTACAGACTACAAGTCATGATTCCAGAAACTCTTTATCTGGAATAGATAGTAATGCTTTTAAGTTTTCTCATTTGTTTGTTGTTAACAAGTGCTATGCAAATTTACCCTTAAGTATACCAAGAGAACACGACTGCTGGTAATTTTAATTAATTACACACTGGTATATTAAAGATCTCATGTTTGAATGTGTTTTATTTTGTATTTACTCGCAGTTTCAGCAAATACTCTTCTCGTTAGTGGAAAGTTCTCACTAAGGAATGGAACTCATCACTGACAAGTTGATTTGCCTGGATTAACCCAGAAAAAAGAGGGCCATGTTGGAACTGTCACCCTAAGCTCCTGCACCCATTTCCAGCTTGGACTGTGGAGGAGAGGTGCCGGGCCCCTTTAGGTGACCCCAGCATGGGAGTGGGGCTGCCTGCTCTGTGCAAATATTCCACTGTATCTTGCTATGTCCATGCCCATAAAGGTAACTCCCCTTCTAGACCCTAACTTCATACAAATCAGAGAAATGAATTCTTCCCACAGAGAAGATGCTCCCTTCCAGTTCACCAGCCACTCTGGACCTGCCCCTTTATGGCGCATTTTCAATTTCAACCCTTTGCTGCACTCACCTCCCATATTTCTGCAAAGCCGGTGCTTGGCTTACATCACACTTGATAGACTAGAGGCTTGAATTAACACAGTACCAAGTAGGATGCTGTCCAAATTTGGGCCACCAGGAGGGAGACCTAGGATATTTTCAATGTGACAGTCTGAACTTGGGAAGCCCCTTTCCGTAACCACTAAGGAGGCAAAAGCACCCACCACCACCCGCCTTTGAGACAGGGTCTCACTACATTGCCCAGGCTGGCCTGGACTTCAGCAGTCCCCTGCCTAGCCTGAGTGCTGGGATGACAGGTGGGCGCCTCTCTGCCTGGCCATCCCCCTTCCACTCAGCCCTACTGTTACTCATGCTTCAAAGTGCACCACAGGGCTTTGCATCCCTTGGAGAGGGTTAGATGTCTGAGCTCTTTGCCTTTTTCCACCCTGCAAACTTGGGGTGAGGAACTGGGAGGCCTTACCTTAGCCTCTCAGCAGAGCAACGCAGCCTTCCTGCAACAACCCGAGCAGGGCAGAGAATGGGTCTGTCCCTCCTCCCTGGCTTGTTTTCCCAGGGGATGTTCTCAGGCCTCTGCTCCAAGGAGTAAGAGCGGACCTCCTCTGCCTTGAAGAACCTGAAGATGAAAATCATACTTTTTCCAAGAATTTAGTCCATGAAATGTGGCTTGAAGCAAGCTTACTTTCAGCCTGATCAAGTCTGAACTCCCAGCGCCAGAGAGGCAGGTGTGTCTTTTGCGGCTGAGGATCTGACTGAGTGCAGAGCCAAGCTGGAGATGTGAGCCGTTTTCGGGGTGCTCTCTAGGGAGAGCTGGAGCTTTGATGACCAGGAAAAGAAAGGGTCCAACTAAGGTACTGTGTGCAGAAATTTCAAGTAGAGAGAGCAGCAAATGGTCTGGGAGGGAAAGGGCAGGGAGCCTCCGGTCGGGGCAGGCGCAGACTTTCCAACCCCGGCCTCCTGGGAGGTCGGGGAATACGTGGGTGGGTGGGGTGCAAATCTGCGGCGCGGTACCCCAAGGGGCAGATGTAGGTGCAGGCGCAGTTGATGATTTCAGCAATTCCTGCGGTCGCTCTCTGGAAGCACGGGGTGTGCGTAGTTTTAAACAAGTAAAGGTCGATTTTGTTCCCGAGGAAAGGAATTTAAAGGGAAATAAATGTTCCAAGGTAAAATGCAACAAAGTGGGTTGTCTTCGAAGGACCTTCCAGGCGATGCCCCTCGCTCGCCAGCAGGGGGCGCGTTTTCTTTAGGATTGCGGCCGGGTTTCCTCCACCGCGCAGCCAGACTGATCTGGGCTGTCCGGAAACGCCTAGCGAGGATGGCCCTGCTCCTGTCCCGAGCGTCTAATCTGGGCGCAGCCTCGCCCTGCGCCCAGCGCCCCGCGCAGTGGACCACGCGCGACCCAGAAAGGCCTCTGCGCCGGGCCATGCGTTCCTCCCAACGACCCCAACCCCTACCCCCGGGGATCAGGAGCTGCGTCGGTCCGTACGTACTTATTTCCACCTCGAGTAGAGAAAAAGATCGGCGACCCTCCAGCACAGATCGGTACACGCCGAAAATAATTCTTAACTCAAATTTTCACCGAAAGGTAAAAATCCACATGCCTTTTGCGCATGTTTTACATTGGACCCTCACAGTCATTATCATTCCACTTTACTGATGAGAGTATAATCACAGTTCAGCAAACACATGGGTGTGTTCCTGTTTCCCACATGCTCTTCATAAACGAAAGGTACTTACATGCCCGTGTACACTGTTACGTTTACTGCGGTGGCAAGGATTTTTGCGGTACTTACATGCTCACAAAGAACTTACTAAACGGGAACTGCCTGAAGAAAAGGCAGTTCACTTTCTCTTTCAGTTTTGGTATTGCAACTTGTCTGTCTCCGTCACAACAACAAACACTGGCGCTTGTGTCCATGGGTATCTGCTCTCCTGGGACCCTGGACTGCGTGTTCCTCCGCAGAGGTCTAACCCACAAATGCGCAGGGAAGTCGTGTTACCAGCCTCTGGTGTTCAGCCTGCCTCTCAAGATGTATTTTGAACTGATTGACCGGAATGGTTCCAGAGGAACTATTGAGCCATTACAATCCATCATCTAAATGAATACAGAGGGACGCCTGCATTTCCGAGTTATGCGCAAGCTAAGTAAATTCATAAGGGGGGGTTTAATGAGTAGACCCCCAAATGTCTATCCACAAAGTGGCTACAGAGAAGCTTGCTTTGGAAGCAAAAACTCACAAATGTTAAGTAAATTCCACGTAGAAGAATGAAGTCGTTTTCTTGTATCTGGAGAGTGCAGAGATGGAATACATTGTTATTATTTTTAATCCCAAACAGCTCAAACCAGTATAGGCCCCCTTCTAGTCAATTTTGTGGAAGCCACTCAGTTTGCACTGCAAAGGCAGGCTGGGGTCTTCCTTTCCCTGTGAGTAGGAGTTGGGTGAAAGACAAGCAGAGGTTGTTACAGCTCCCAGCTTACCCACCTTCCAGGTCTCACCTTCGTCTGCCACCAGAAAGCTAGGGCCAGCTGGAGCATTGCTCCCCTCAGGGATCCCAGCAAGACTGGCAGTGCTAGGACACACTGCAAGCTCATCTGGAGCCCTGGTGTTTTGCTGTGCGGCTCCTTCCCAAGGATGCCTGTCCTAGCCAAGTCTGGGATCCACTGGGCAGGCTGTGGGTGACAGAGACAGCAGGAGCCGTGTTTGTACTGGTCTGTTCCAGGGCTGCAGCCTGCAGGCTCTAAATGAGCCCTGGCTGCAATTTCAGCGTGAGTCCCAGCAATAAGATGGGTGGTAGACAGGAGTTTTGCTGCCTCTGCTGGGCTCCCAGGAGGATGGGAGAGCTGCATCCAGGCTACCTACAGCTTTTACCAAACTTAACATGCAATGTCTTCCACGGTCTTAAACGAATGTGACTTTGCTCAGAAGTGTCCTTCTCGGCTTTAGGTGCCCTTGGTCTTGTTCTCAGCTATTTGTCTAAGCCATAGTGGCACAGTCCAGGTGTCTCTGAAGTAGGGGGAGAAATGCACAAAGTGGCAGAGGTTTCCTTAGCTTCCTGGCTTCTTCCTGCCTATGTCACCCAGAAGGAAACAGTTCTGGGTTGGCCTTTAGTGGAGAGGGAGGCCAAAGTTTGGAGATCACTCACTCAGGGACTGAGAGTGGGATGGGGACTTTTCAGCTCCTAGTATGTCTTCGATTTTGTTTTCCTGGCATTTTAGGGTAGTCCACTGTGGGCTACATAGGAAGCAGCATCTTGAAGCAAAAGTGGGGGGGGGGCTGTGCACAGGCCAGTGACATTTGTCAGCACCCACCTACTCTCTTTGCACAGTATTGACCTACTTTTTAGATTACTCCAGGCAGAGGTGGCTGGGAGGCAGTCTGTATACTTGGATCTTCAGGACCGGTGCCAACACAGCTTTCCCACCATTTCATATCTGCTGAGTTCTAGGGTTGACCCAGATCTGCTTTCCAGCTAAGCTGGCAAAGGGATGTCCCACGACCCCATTTCAGCTTCCTTCTCTGAGGAATATGGACACTCTCAACCAAGATTTCCTGCTGAACCCTACTTGGAGTGTTTGGAACGTTGACCAAGGGTTCTGTTTGGAAAGAGAAAGATGGGTGAAACTCTTCCTAAGTGTCCCAACAACCAGAGAGGTCCCATGGTGTCTCTCTTTTCTGGGAAATTTTCACAGCTGATATGGAAGTTGTGCTTGCAAAGCCAGTCTGGTGCTGGCTACTTGGGGAGTGTGAGCTAATAACACAAATCTTTCACCCAAGGTGGAGTTAAGAAGGTCCAGGAGTACCTGGCCTGGCCTTTCTTTCCTTCACACTTTCCCCTGCTATTAAAGCTTGTTGACCCAGAAACAGCCTCCTGGAAGGGGCAACCTCAGGCTCTTTCTACCTCAAGGGCCTCACCTAGCCAGGATGTTACCTACACTGGCAGATGCTTAGGTCCCAGGTGCACAGCAGACCCGGAGCTCTTACTCCTGCACCAACCTGTTGGGGGGCAGGGGCGGCGGGGAGCACAGCCTCTTGGGCAAACATCTAATCTCCTCTTCAGTCAAACAAAAACCACTAGCAGCTGGAAGTTAGGTTCCTTGTAGTCTCAGGAACGCAAGGAGCTTCTCTTTCAGGTGTGCTCTTGGGGGAGGCAGAATTCAAGAACATCTCCCAGCTTAGGGATCAAGCTCCCTGCTCACCTCAAGCAAATCAGACTGGCTTTGCAAGCACAAGCTGGAGAGAGAAAGCTCCTTCCCAGAGCCACGGTGCCAGTGTGTCGGAGACCCACGGATTCCAGGGTCTGGGACAGGGGTGTGAACGTGGAATTACCCAAAGCTCTGGAAACTGGCACCTCCCGTGTCGCACCTTCGGTGGATACTCCGGAAAAGAGTCAGGGAAGGATGGTGCTGGGGTGAGCTGGAGGTCAGCCCCCAGTGAGGTACTCCGCATAGATCTAGGCAGTGGGCGGCTTTTCCTCGGCCAGAGCCCCACTTGGAGAATTCAAACTGTACCTGAGCCAATTCCTGGGCCCGGAGGCCTGGAACCGACAACCTGGAGCTTTCCTCGGGTGCCTGTGCTGCCCTCCAAAGCCCCATCCCGCCTTAAATAAAAATAAAAGTGTGATTACAGAGTGCGCCTGTGTTTCGGGGTCAAATCCCAGAGTTCTGGGTCCCGGGAAACTAACATTTAACTCTCTTCCCCAGCTCTACCTCTGGTCTTGCTGCTGAGTTCCGCCCGGTCGGGGTCAGCAGCAGGCACCCTGATGTCTGGATTGCTCCTGGGGCGACCGGCCCTCCCGCGCCAGGAGCTACCCGCCCTGCCTGGTTCTGGTCCTTCCTGAGCACACCAGGAGCTGCTGCACACCCCAGAGCCACAGCCTGCGCGAGAAGTGCTGGGGAGCCGGACCGACTGTTCCGGGATCGCGGTGCCCAGAACTGCTCCCCGACCCTCCGCCACCTTCCCCGGCACAGGCTGAATCCTAGGAGCACAAGAACCGGAGCCCAAGCGTGCAGTCTCATCTGTTGGGAGCTGTTTCCTCCAGCGCACCACGCGTGTCCTTATGGGCCCCAAACGCAGAGGGGGTCGCGGGGAACCGGAGAGGAGGGGACTGGGTCGGAAAGGCCGGGGCCAAGAGAGCTCAGCTGCCAAAGTTTGCAGCCCGGGTCAGCGAAACTTTGTGTCTCAGTGCGCAGGCGCGGCAGGGTTGAGGGCAGGGGAGGGAGGGGAGGAATCCGGGAGCCTGGGGCGGCGGAGGGAGGAGGGAGGGTGCGGGATTAAAATAAGTAGGCGGCTCGGTGCAAAGGGATGAGGGAGACGCAGTTTGGCCTCTCCTTAGCGCGTTCTCTGCCGTTCTGGTGCAGAAGGCGAGGAGCGGGAGCCAGGCTCTCCGTCCTGGGCAGGGGGGACTGGGGCGGTCCTCGCGCCAGACGCTCAGGGTCCCTGCGGCCCGGGGAGTGGGTCCCGATCCGGATCCAGAGCGCCGGGGGCGCCTGCGGGTTTCAGCACCGCGGGCTTCTCGGGTCCTGGGCCTCGAGCTGAGAGACACCGTCAGCCCCAGAGCCGCCGCGGAAGGAGGTAAACTCGGGGGTCCCTGTCCCAGCTCTGCTCGCGCACTTCTTCTGCGGTCACTCCGCTTACCAGCAAAGGCTGCGGGACCGTGAGGAAGGGAGAGCGCTGCAGCCCAGGGTGGCTGGGCGGTGGCCCGAGGCTTCGCGAACAGGTTCTCGGCCCCTGACCTCAGCGGGTGAGGGCGGCCTGGGCGGGCCGCTGCTTCCAGCGGCACGGAGTCCCGGTGGAGGTGCGCATAGACCTCGGAAGTCAGAGTCCGCTGACTTCCCTGTAAGGAACCTGAGCAGCTTCACCAGGCACAAACTTTGCAAGGCGCGCGCCTAACTCATGCTTCAGCTGCGAAAGCGGGGCCGGGAGTGCGCGGCCCGTGCGACGCCGCCCCTGGCCCCGGACAGGTGCACATCCCGGCCGGCCGCGCTGCAGTGCGCGCTCGTCTGTTGGGGACTTGGGCTCAGGTAGGGTCAGCTGCAGACTCAGGAGCTCGGCCGGCGTTTCGGACGCCTGCCTTGCACATCGACTCTGATATTCTGTTAGAATGATTGCTCCTTGTCCTAAAGTCTGAGTTCAACTCTCGATTGTCCAGGTGCAGGGAAGCACGCAAGGGAGCAAGCTCTACTTCCAAATTCCAGACCCTCAAGCAGAGGAGGGACGCGGTGAAGCAGCGCGTGCCTTTGGGTTGGAGATGGGAACTGAAGGATTCTTTTGCTCCTTGACGGTTCCCTAACACAACCTTCAGGAAGAAAAGTGGAAGCCTGAGGTTAAAAGGAAGCAAGAGGCTGCCTGCTGAGCTAATTTCTCCCCTGAAATGTCTCTGATAAGAGTGGAAACCCACATCCAGTCCTTTTTCAGCAGCTCGAATAGTAGAGGGTGGGCTCCTGGAATGAAAAGTAGCTTCATTCTGGAATGAAAAGTAGTTTCTTTGTTGCACTAATTGTGTAAATTTCAGCCGCTTAGAGCTGTGCCTTGGTTTTCAGGAATAGAACCTCGAGTGAGGCTAGACTGCCTGGTTTACAGCCTCCCAGGGAGGAGAGGGGCTGGCGGGGGATAGGGAGCGACGGTTGGGTAGCTGGTCCATCCTAGGCTCCCGGAAGTAATTGCGGTTTCGTTAAGATTGAGGACTGGTCTGCCGGTCGCGGAGGACGCAGCAGGATGGCCATTTCGCTAATGGGTCGATTTGCTCTCCTTCGTTGGGAGGACACAATAAAAGCACCAAGTGCTGGTCAGTCCTTTCGGACAGGGTGCAGACGCCTGTCAGTCACCACTCGTGTCGGGGAATTCGATGTCAAGGGTGATTATTCCGGCTGCCGCTGGGCTCCTACAGGCGCAAGCTGTGGAGTTCGTTCAGTCCTCATTAATGAAAGCAGTTAACTCACTCACGCTCAATTAGCCCCGAATAAACCACTTTAACAGACTCTGCACACTTCATTAATGCCCAGCATAGGGCTAGCTGCAGACCTGGGATTGGCGCTCCGCCGCGTAGGGACCCGGGCTCCTCAGTGCGATTGACGTTCACCGCGCGCAGTCGGGGCCTTCTTCTCAATTCCCAAGGCCGAGGCCGAGCTTCTTGGAATAGGTGGCTGGTGTGGGAGAGGCGATCGATCAATGGAAAGCTTTCGCATTGGGCTCCCAGGTCGGGGGAATGGGAGCCGGGTCCTGGACTCATTCTCTCTGACTGGGGAAGCAAGGGAGAGACCGCGTCTCTCTTAGCTGACCGCCTGAAACCGGATCGATCGTTCATTCTGCCCATTCTGGGTACTAGTGTAAAAAGCCACGTTTCCAACGAATTTTGTCCACCAGAAAGTCTTTGGCGGAAACCTGGGGAGCCCTGGCCTCGGAATGCTGTGACAGAAAATAAGAAACTGGCTGAGCCTCGGCGGAAAATAAATGGAGTGTTGGGGGAAATAAGATCGGGCAGATAGCCCGGAAAGGTTGCTCCCAGGTGCCTGAGAGTTTTGAGCATCTCGCTCTCCGCCCCGCTGTGAAGTCTAAGGCCACTGGGGTCTTTCCTCTGCTTGAGGGGAGGCTAGGGCAGGCCAGGCGAGGTTGGTGGGTTTTCCTACTCGAGCTCCGAGCAAGCTTGGGCCCGCCTGCCCGCAGAGTCCTGCCTCCACGGCTGCTGTACAGCCTCGCCTAGGCCTAGCTGCTAGCGCTGCAAGCGGAGACCAGCGTTACCCAGCGGCCCAGGAGCCAGGGAACAGGATCTGATTTCCATGGCCTGGAGGAGAGAGAAGAAGGCAAATCAAAGAACACTCACCTCCCTAAATCCCCGTAGACCTTTGAAGTTGGCAGTCTTCTATGCCTCCTCCCCCATCCAAAGGGGCTTTCTCTCTGGCCCAATTTGTACTTTGCTTCTCCAGTGTCCCAGACCTCTGGGACTGTCTTGGTTTCTCCCTTGGAGCACTGCAGAAGACTGGCACCCAGGCTGTGTCGGTGGCGCCCTGGCTGTCAGTGCAGAAGCTGGATTGCACAGAGCTGTGCTTCCCCTGCCTGAGGGCTGAATAGTGGCAGTGGTCATAGCATTTTCGTCTGTTGGGTGACTGAACCTGTGCAGGCTCATCTCTTTCAGCTGTGGTGTTGTATACCTCCCACCCAGCAATGCCTCTTTCCTCAGATCCCCACTTCACAAGCCACAACCCTCTTGCCAGCTTCTAGCCGCAGGATTTTTCTAGATCAATATGTTCTTAGCCTTTCCCCAGAACAAGGGTGGATCCCCACACAAGGCCAGGCTTATAGAGCTTCACTGTGGGGAAAGAACAACAGCTGAGTTGGACTGCCTTGCTTGGAGCCAGGGGGGTCCCTGGAGACTAGGAGAGGTCCCTTAGGCCTAGGAGGGGTGAGTCTGTACTGTGAAGTGGCAGGTACCTCTCAGAGCAAGGGGATTACTCCAGTGGAGAAGTCTGAGGGAAAGAAGGAGAGGCATAGGGCTAAAGGAAGATGGCAGTATCAGGAGACAGCCTGGGCAAAGGAGGAGGAGTCCTAGGACCCTGCTTAGATAATGACTTCCTGAGTAGCTCCAGCTCAGGGCAGGGGTTTAATACCTGGGCTTCCCAAGGATCCCTACTACTTTCAGCTTTCTTTCTTTCTGTTTGCTCCTCCACTGGATAGACCTGGGTTAGGAATATCTAAGACAGACATGGAATAAAGGCGTCTTTTCAGACCCCAAACTGTTCTATACAAGCTGTAGACCCTCACAAAAGAGGCTTGGAGATACCAGCCCCCGCTCACCCCCTGTGGCTTCTCTCTGACTTGCTCCAGCACATCGGCCTTGCATAGACTACAGCAGTGCGGCGTGGTGGCAGTGTTCTTGTCCATATACCTACTGGCCCAGTTCTCTACATGCATAAAAATCCTGCTGCCCTTTCCTGTAGGGGAAGGAAGGCACTTGAGGGCTCGTGTATGTGACTGCAGATGTTTAAAGGAGTAAACGAATGTGGATGTCAGTGCCCTCCCTCCTTAAAATGAAGATGATCCCTAAGGGTGGGGTTCAAGAATCAGTCTGCAAGTAGCTGCAGAGAGAGCAGTGCCAACAGGGTTCACTAACTATAAGGCAGTAGGGCAAAGTTGGAATTTTGAAGAAGATGCCACAGCTTCTAGAACCAGCTCCAAAGTTAGCCAGAAGCCCTTAATAAGGAGGACCCAGGAGGGTGTGTGCATGTGTGTGTGTGTGTGTGTGTGTGTGTGTGTGTGTGTGTGCGCGCACATGCATTTGTGATGGCCCTTGCATTCTGTAACCACTGTTGTCCAATGAGACACTGGCTGGCCCCATTTATCTTTGCACCTTCTTGCAACTGTTTTAGAATGTGTGGATCAAGTTTATGTGTCTGTGCATTTCTTTGTTCATCTGCACATGACTGTGTAACTGTGCTTCCAAATTCTGTTATCTTTGCAGAAGAAAGTAATTCTGTGTGGACCCAGGTTTGCCTGGATGTTGGTTCTTAGCAGTACCAGTTGCCTTGTGCTTGTGCCTTCCCTCCTGGGCCATACACAATAGGCCCTCATTTTAAGTCAGTTGCATTGCTTGGGATTTAACTTCATACTGGTTTCTCTGTTGGGTGTTTCTGCCAGAGGCCAGGTAGGGGAAGCCCTTAAACCAAAGAGGGCTCCCAGAAGACTCCTCAGCATCTGTGCTCTTATCTGCTTTGTGAGAGCATGGGGAGGGTTGTGCAAGGGTCTTAGACTCCCAGCAGGGCCCTGGGGAGAGGACAGGGTGTGGCCGGGCTGGAATTCTGAAGGAAGGAGACCTACCCTGAACTTCTTTTGTCCTCCTTCCTTTCTCTTCTTCTTTGCAGATCGAGGTCAAGAACCATTGCAACTACTACAATGGGCAGCAAAACCTTGCCAGCGCCTGTGCCCATCCACCCGTCCCTGCAGCTCACCAACTACTCTTTCCTTCAGGCAGTGAACGGCCTGCCCACAGTGCCCTCGGACCACCTGCCCAACTTGTATGGCTTCAGTGCGCTGCACGCTGTGCATCTGCACCAGTGGACGCTGGGTTACCCGGCCATGCACTTGCCACGATCCTCTTTCTCCAAAGTGCCCGGTGCTGTGTCCAGCCTGGTGGACGCACGCTTCCAGCTGCCTGCCTTTCCCTGGTTCCCTCAGGTCATCCAGCCCAAACCAGAGATCGCTGCTGGAGGCAGCGGCCCAGCACTCAAGACCAAGCCCCGCTTTGATTTTGCCAATTTGGCTTTGGCTGCCACACAGGAAGATCCTTCCAAGCTTGTTCGAGGCGAAGGCCCTGGATCCCCCGCAGGTGGGCTGGGTGCCCTCCTGGACGTGACCAAGCTCTCCCCAGAAAAGAAGCCCACAAGAGGACGCCTGCCTTCCAAGACCAAGAAGGAGTTTGTCTGCAAATTTTGTGGCCGCCACTTCACCAAGTCCTATAACCTACTTATCCATGAGCGGACGCATACGGATGAGCGGCCCTACACCTGTGACATCTGCCACAAAGCCTTCCGGAGGCAGGACCACCTACGGGATCACAGGTGCGAAACACAAGTGGCCCAAGAGAGCTGCCACCTCTGGCCTCACCATCCTCCTCCAAGCCTCCAAGCTTGCTGGAATTGCCTGGTCTCAAAGGAAACCACTGGAGGCTCAGGGATAGGTTTTGGAGCAAGGGTGGAGGACTGTGGGGTGAATGGGACTCTAAAGCCAGATCAGGTCTCCACAGGCTGTGCCCCCTCTCCCTTTCTCCACCTCTGCAGCTGTCCTGTAGGGACGTTTTTGCGACGATAGAAAGTGTGGCATCTCCCAGACTGAACGTTTTTTGTTTAGTTTTACCTTACTTTAATTTCAGCAGCCACACACCCTATGGGCTAGTGTCCTAGTCTTGGACCAAGATGATCCAACGTGGGCTCCTTTCATTCATCTCTAGCATTGCCCCAGACCTTCTAAGACGGTGGTGCCCACCCAGCTCTCAGAAAGGCAGGTGGTTTCTTGCCCGGACCTGCTTAGGGATCAAACATCCCTGGAGGTCCCCTTCCTCGCCCTACTCTATCTGCAGCTCAGTGTTTGCCAGGCATACATTCAGAACCTGGCAACCTCTGCCTGGAGGGCGAGTGCCCTAGAGCACTAGAAGGGAACCCTGGGCAACTGTAAGTAACAGTGCATCCTTTTCCAAGTTTAACTGTCTGTTTCTGCCCCCAGATATATTCACTCCAAAGAGAAGCCTTTCAAATGTCAAGAGTGCGGAAAAGGATTCTGCCAGTCCAGGACTCTCGCTGTCCACAAGACGCTACACTCACAGGTGAAGGAGCTCAAAACCTCCAAGATCAAATGTTAAACAGAGCCTCTGGCGCACCAGAGACCTGGGCCGCGCTGCCGCTTCTCCAGAGAGACGCGACACTGAAGGCGACTCTGCCTGCAGCGGGAGGGGCGCCGCGGGCCTTACCCCACCCCAACGGTGTCCCCTGGGTCCCTCGCTCGCGGCGCTCCAGAGCTCCGCCAGGCGCCAACCCCAGTGCTCAGGCGGCTCCCCCAGGACGCGGCTCAACTCTTGGCCAAAATGCGGGACTCACGTGGCGGAAGGGAAACAGCATTAAGAAAAGAACGAAAGCTCCGCGGAGCCGCATCGGCGCCTCTCCCAGAAGTATTACTTTTTCAGTTGTTATTTTATACGTTTTCTTTCTTGCCTTTCCTTCTCCTTCTTTCTCCCCCACCACCCCTTTGACTATACAAGTTTGTAACTGACTTCGGAGAGAGGAGAGGAAAAGAAGTTCCGCCCTGGCAGCTTCCAACCCCTCTTCGCGTCTCCATCCCACCCCACTCCACCCGGAGCCTGCAAAAGTGTAATCCTTGTATCTGCTTCAGCCGCCCGCCCGGGGACCTGCCTCGAGCGCCCTTCCAGCTCCGCTGCGCAGCCCTCCCGCCGGCGGCTCCGGTCCGGAGTGGGACGTGGGGACCCTAGCGCGAGGGCTGCCTTTCCCGGGCTCTGCCTCCCGGCTCCCACGCGCGGCCCCGCGAGTAGGCCGGCCGGGGCGGGCGTTGTATTGCGACTGGCACTTTATGCTGACCATCGGTAACGGACATTTATCACTGGAGTTTTTTAACTATTAAATAAACAGTTATTTTACAGGCTTTGCAGGATGGGTCGTTTCCCTTCCGAGCTGCAGCAGGGCGTCGCTGCTTCCTTCGGGAGGAGCAGGTTCCCCTGCTCACTAGGGCCCCATCGCGCGAGGCTGGCTAGGGGTGGAGACGCTCTGTCTGCGTCGCTCCGCCTCTGTATTTACGTTCTTACTTTTCTCCTCCGCTTCGGTGTCAGGGTCTCGCTTTACCCATTCCTCACCTCTGAGGAACTGGAGTCCGTTGTCAGCTCACTGGCATCTCCCGAGCCAGGTTGTTCGGGGCGCACTAAGGGGACAGAGTCAGCTCGCTACCACACTCCCCCGTGGCTCTCCTGCCAGACCCTGGCTTCTGCCATCACCTGCCTGCACAGAGCCTCGGAGCAGCTGTGTATCCAGTTCCTGGGACCCCGGCTCGCACCTGCAAATATCGCAATCGCCACAGCCTCTCGAAGTCCCAAACCCACACCTGCGTCCCCCTTCCCTCAGCAGTTCCTCTGCGCAGTGCTCAGGTTGGGGCTCGTCGGCTCGTCTCTACCGCAGTCCACACCCGCTGAGATTCCCCACAGCTGAATCCGGAAGGAATGGAGAGGGGAGGCGGGCGCGCTGGGAGGCCGGGTACACTTCTGGAGCGAAATTGGAGAGCGCCCTCCGCAAGCCGAACCTTGGCGGGGGCGTCTCGCTTTCCCACAATTACAGCCGGCCCGCTGGGGGCTTCTGGGCTTGGGGCGGGGCGGGGCTCCCCGGCTCCGACTACTGATCGCGCAGGCGGTGGCGCCCTCGCCTCTCCGCAGCGGGGCGCACCCGGGCTTCGCTGCCGGAGCGCGGTGTCCGCAGCGACCGCTGGGCTGTGCGCCCTGCAGTGAGGCCAGAAACCCCAGCTTCGCGCAGGACCCCAGGACGCACAGAGCCGGCCGGGCTGCGGGAGTTAAAACGCTCTCGACTTTCAGGGCCGACCCTATCCTCACCCCTCCGGAACGCTCGGCGGCCGGGAATCGGATTCGGGCGCGGTGGTCTCCGCTGCGCGGCGCGGAGAAGCCCCAAATCCGTGTTCGGGCCGCGCCGCCCCCTGCTGGACGGACCTGGAGAGGCTGCCCAGGACTGGGGCTCCTCACCCAATCCTGCGCCCCGATTCGCGCCACTAGGCCAAAGCTCCTGCGGAATCGCTCTCAAAACCGTGTGGTCCCAGGTCCACTGCAAATGAGGGGCAGCGCTCTGCTAGGTCAAGGCCGGCCCGCAGATCACTGCTAGTCCTGCAAGACCCCAATCTCTGCCACCCGGTCCGCAAGAACACCACCACTTAAGAGAGAGTGAAGAGCCCTGACCCAGGCTTTAGAGTTCGGGGTGGGAAGAAGAAAGGTCAGTAGGTTCTGGGCGTCGAAGGCTCTGATCAACCAGCACAGGCCAGGAGAAGATCTGCGTTTGACCAGGGTTTGCACTACGGCCGGCTGCAGTGGCCACGTGTTTCCTTCGTGGCGGTGAGGTTGGGGGGCCGTGCTTGCTCCGGGCCAATAATAGTTGGGGGGCATGCCCAGAGACATACACAGCCGTCAAGGACAGCCTGGGCACTTTGAGGACAGGACAGAGATCCTTCCCCCAACCCCTTACTCTGTATGGGATTACCCCCGCCCCCCCCCCGCTTGCACGGCTGTCCCTTGTCCCTCTTTGCGCCACCACCCGAGTCGCTGGGAGCCCCTGTTAGCCCGGCGCACAGCAGCAGAAGCGCTGTGCGTTAGGGAGGTTTTCCTGGGATGCTTTCCTTTCTGGCCCATTCCTAGTCTGACACGTGAATACCGGTCCCACCCTGCAACTGTCAGACTTTCTTGTCCAGTTTGTATCTCGGAAGAATGGATTACGGGGCAGAGTTTTTAGTGAGGGTAGGAGTGGGCAGGGTGCTAGTCGAGGCAGAGGTCTCCAGCTTGCTCCACCCGCAGCTGCTATCACCCTGCTGACGCGGGGACCCCGTGCAGTGCAGCAGCCGCGGGGACTTGGGATGGTGCAGAAGTGGCCATTGCAAGGGCGAAGGCTGCCTCCGGAGCGGCCTTTCTCGGAAGTCCTGGTTGGGCAGTTTCCGCGGGTATCCAGTGTGGGTCGCCCGAAGCAGCAATCAGAGGACAAGGAATGCCTGGCGGGCTTCCCGCCTGCCCCACTCTTCAGCTGCCATGCTCCTAGGAGGTCCGCTCCCCTTGCTGTCCTCGCCATCCCCTCACCTCGGCTTCTCCGGTCCTAGGCCGGCGCGCGGCAGCGAAGTGCCTGACCGCCAGGGGTGCACGGCGCTGGGGACCTCGCAGGGAGGATGTCGCAGCGGGGCCGGGGTGTCTGACGTCCCCTCTGCTTGATGGGCCCTTAGGGCCCGTGAAAGTCCGGGCCCCCGGACTCTGGTGCCGGCCCTAAGGTGGGGGTCCGGTCTTCCCACCTTCCCCAGCAGGAAAGAGGCCACCCCTGGACCCCGAGACCTTAGGGCGCCTCCCTTTAGCGCAGGCCCGGGGATAAGCTTGGCGCCGCGCACGGAGACCCCAGCCACTCTTGCCAGCCCTGCCCAGAGAACTGTCCTTGGAGGAGGAGGAGCCACCAATCCCTGCTAAGACGCTGAGCGTGGGCAGGTGCCCTACTTGTGCACGGTGGCCCGCAGCCTCCTCCTCCCAAGTCGGGTGCTCCACAGGGGTTTCCAGGCTGGCTGGGCTGTGACCCTTGTCTGCAGCGGCACCGCCCCTGGACACGCCCCCGGGCAAGGCCTCGGCCAGGACCCTGACCCCGCCCAGAGCCTGGCCCGGACAGCACCCCTAGTGAGGCCCCACCCCAGGCGGTCTTCCGGGCCACGCCCACCGCTCCTGCTCTGCGCGCAGGCGCAGAAGGAATTTGTCCTGGTCTATTCGGGCACTAGAGCGCGTCGGTGACAGGCAGTGGCAGCTGGGTTCAGTGCTTTGCTTTCAGGGATTACAAGTTCTGAGGTACAGAGGCCAAGCCCCAGGCAGCCATTGGCCTATATGAACTCTAGAAAAGTAAACAAAGAAGGGGTGGCTGACCGCTGATGTGGACTGGAGACACTTGACCTAGGAGTCCGGGTGTGACGGAAGCCCCGGGGTCCCCGCGCGGACCCTGCTCCGCACCGGGAGTCCACTGTAGCCCGAACCCTCGGGTGGGTCTGCTAGGCTGCGTCTTCACGCGAGCCCCAGGAACTCTTAGAAGCCCTGCCTTGTCCTCCCACTCCTTCAACTTCGCTTTCGTTACAGCCAGACTGGCCCGCGGTACACATGTTTTAGATGTAAAATTCACTGCGGACGATGGGGAATTAGGTCAGCAGTAGAGAAAGTATTTGAAGAGATGTTTTCTTTGGGGCGAAGGGCCAGAAGACACTTTCTTACTTTTCCTGGGTCGCACAGCTTTGGGACAGATGCCCTTGTCGTCTACGCCTGTGTTTTCTTCCTGCGATGGAGGAAATGCTCTTGCCACTTCCTCAGTCGGGTGACGTGGAGCTCGAAGTCCAACAAGTTTTTTTTTTTTTTTTTTTTTGTTACTTGACCCAAAAGCTGGGGCTCAGTGTGTTGTGGAACTCTGGTGTTTATGAAGCACCATGAGAAGTACTCTCAGAATGCTTCTCTCAGCACCCCGCAGTGGCCTGCCTTCCAAGCTACCTTATTTCTAAGAGACTTACGGCATCGCATCTTCATCTATCATCGCCCAGGGATGCTGAGGCAGGTGAGGGAGGGAGAGGACCATTTGCACTGCTGGGCTGTCTTCTTAAAACTTCTGGGAAAATGTGGAAAAAGCCTTTATCAGTTTCATGGGATTTCAGTTCCAATGGATTAATGGCTTTGCAAATTCTATTTGATTGGGGAAGCAGTCAAGGCTCAGGGAGAAGCCTACTCCTGTCCTCATGACCAGTTTGTAGATATGCTCCAGGAGTAAAGATCACCCCAGAGCAGACTGAGGAGTGGGCAAAGGAAGGGGGTCTGTGTATGTATGGTAAATGTGACTGCTGACCATGTAGTTGCACACACAGCCACCTGCAGAGTGGAAGACAAGCCTTCTGTGGATTTGTTTTCTTTGCCTTGTGCAAGAGCACCCTTCCTTAACAAAAAGGCAGTCACACACCCTGCTACATGGAAATGTCTGAAGAAACCTTCCTCTCCCCCAGTCTCCTTAGTCCTCATTCTTTGCTAACATCCTCAAACACTTTTTCTGGACACCGATAGCTCTAGGTCCAGTGATGACAATACAGGATTAACCCAGAAAAGTGGCATGGATGGATGAAGGGGTTGAGAGTTTTGCTTCTGTTTTCCAAGTACTAAACTGGCTTTCTGCAGCTCAGTTGTCTCTGGGGATGGATAAAGTGCAGTTAATGCCTTTTAAATATTTGGTTTGACTGAACTCTTCTACTAGTGAGATAAGATAAGGGTTTTTTGTCATGATAACAGCAGGGATGGATTGTTTTCTATCCATTGTAGGAGGGTTATAGGTACTTGGAGCCTCTAGGTAAATGGCGGTATATGGACTTGAAAGAACCAGCAGAGATGTGGTAGGAATGATTAGAATCTTCTCAAATGAGCAAAAAGAGAGAAGAGCTTCCAGAGAATTTGGAGCCTGCCTTATATGAGATGTACTTGAGTCATTGGTCTGTCTCTTAACTTGGGTGGAGAGCTGAATGTGTTTGTGCAGTCAGAGCTCAGAATTGCTTTGTATCTTGAAGCACACATGGCACCTCCTACAGGTGTGCAGCAGGCCAAGAACCAGAGCAGCTGTGGTGCTAAAACTATTAGGACAGTCTCTATGACCTTGTAATTGGAGGGATTAGTCAACATTAAAATTTTTAATTAAGTTTATGGGATATATATATATATATAAAATGATCACATTCATCATAGGGAATTTGTATCTGTATTTGATATATTTTGAGTCCTCTTTTTTTCTAATCCTCTCCCCCCTCTAACCCCTCTTCCCCTCCTTATTTACAAAGCTTCATTTCCATTTTATCCTCCTTAAGGTTTCTCACAACAGAGAAACAGTGCAATATTTACACATGTGTGACATTTATTTCACTTGAGAGGATGGTCTCAAGGTGCATTCATTTAGCTAGAAATGTCTCAAATTTTTCCTTTTTAATGGCTGAATAGTACTCCCCTGTATAAAAAAGCACATTGTTTGATTGATGGGCATCTGAGTTGTTTCCAAGATTTAGCTATTACAAATTCTGCTGCTATAAACATGGATGTGCATATATCGCTGTGGTATGATGTTTTTCCAGGAAGGTAGTCAGAAGGGGAATAACTGAGTTGACTGGAACCTCTGATCCTAGCTTTCTTTTAGAGGAATCTCCACTGATTTCCACAGTGTTTGTACTAGTCTACACTCCCACGAACAATGGAGAAGGATGCCTTTTGCCCCACAGCTCCTGCAGCATTTGTTATTGGTTGATTTCTTGATGATAGCCATTCTTTCTGGAGTGAAATGGAATCTCAGCCTTGCTTTAATTTGCATCTCTTGAATAACCAGTGATGTTGCACACTTTCTCATATATTTATTTGCCATTTGTATTTCTTCCTCTGAGAAGTGTGTATTCATCTCAGATGCCCATTGTTGGATTGGGTCTATTGAAATTGGGAGATCTGATTTTTTTCAGTTCTTTATATGTTGTAGACACTAGTCCCTTTTCTGAGGAAAAACTGGTTAAATTTTTTTCCATTCTGTGGGCTGTCTTTCTCTCACTCTTTGGGTAATTTCTTTTGCTGTGCAAAAGCTTTTTAATAAGATGAGATCCCAGTTGGTGATTGCAGTAATTCCTGTGTGATCTGGGTTTTGTTCATGAAATCTTTGTCTTCAAGATTTCTACCTATGCTCTCTTCCAGCAGATTTGATGTTTCTGTTTTAATGTTTAGATTTTTGATCCATCTCAATTTTAGTGTGGTGCATGGTAATGGACATGGGTCTAGTTTTAGTCTTTGGCAGTGCAGAGACAGTTTTTCCAACAGCATTTATTACAGAGGCTATTTTTCTTCCAGTGCATGCATATGTCAAAAATAAGGTGGCTGAGTGAACACCAAAATATTTGAGAGGGACATTAAGATGGTGGCAGTAAGTAGAAGAGTTCTCATCAACTGTTAGATAAGTCTGTGAATTCATAAGACCTATATTTTAATTATAAGATTTATATATTGTATATATTCTTACATTTTTATTGCTTTATTAATTCATAACTTTGATGCTTTAGTCTATACAAAGGACAGTCTTTAGTCTGTAGTTAGAGGTTAGATCTAAAATGTCTCCCAAAATTCTCATGTGTTCAGAGGTGGGGCTTTTGGAAGGTGATTAAATCATGAGGGAGATACACTCATAAGTATATTAATCCATTGATAAGTTCATAGCTTAATATGCTGTCTTAGTTACATTTTTCATTGCTGATACAAAATACCAAAACCCAAAGTTAAAGGAGCAAAGGTTTATTTAGCTCATAGTTTGTAGCAGTTTCAATCCATAGTCATCTGGTTCTCAGGCAGGATGGCATGGCAAAGGAATCACAGAGGAGAAACAGCCCATGGTAGAGCAGGGCAGGCAGAAGGCAGCAGGCAGCAAAGTAGTAAGCAATAAGTAGCAAGTGATGACCCACTTCCTATCACTTTTATCTTATCAAGGTTACCCATCCTTAGGATGCATAGCACTCACAACCAGGGTGCATACCCTTCATCCTACCCCAAACTATGCCAAGCCAATCAGTGGACTAATTTAATAATCACACATGCTCGATCCCACTATCACACACTCCAGATCCAGAAACCTCTGAAAAGACCCACCTATGTCTGCCTGAGGTTTTGGGCAGATATCTAGACAAAAGCTATAACATATGCTATTAGGAAGGGGCCTTGGTCAGAAGAGGTGATCATGGTAGAATAACCAGAAAGCTATAGACTTTTTGTTTCTGGCTTCTCCTTTCCATTTTTCTTTCCCATTTTGCTTTCTGGCTACCATGGGTGGAACAGCTTTTGTCTTCCATGCTCTTCTGCCATGTTTTTTTGACTTTGGGTCAACTCCCCCTGAATGGGACTTTCTAAAACTATAAGCCAAAATAAATCTCTCCTCATTTAAGTTGCAAGTGTCAAGTATTTTTCCCTGGTGATAGGAAAGTGACTAATACAGAAAATTGGTACCAAAAATAGGGTTATTGCTGTGACTATATCTGATTATGAGGGCTAAAAAGCTTTGGAACTATTTTGTGGGAGAAGTTTGTAAAATTTGGAGATAGTGCCTAGTGAGGCCCTAGAATGTTGTAAGAAATGCTTGATGGGTAATATTGGTTGGTGCTCAGAAGACTAGAATACTAATAGTAATGAGTACATTAAAGATCAACTCATGAGGTTTCAATTGTGAATGAGCACTGTATTGGAAACTGGACTAGAGGCTCCAGGTGCTTCATTATGGCAAATAATTTGTTGACATTTTGGCTATATTCTAAAAGTACACATAAGCTAAATGTAAAGGTGGTAATCCAGTTAATTGGGCAGAGGGAATTTCAAAGAATTCCAACATTCAGTCTGTGGCATGGGTACTTCTGGCAGCTTGTAGGCAGATCTGAAGTGGGAATTAGTAACAAAAAAGCAGAGTGTGAAAATTTTACACTTTGGCGAGAAATAAAATATATGTAAAATGGGTCAAGAAGAGTGTGGTTCCTAAAAAGATCAGCACCATTAGAAAAAAGCTGCATAATTTATACCCAAACAGTGGAAAAGATGCCTTGAGGGCATCTTTGAAATTGGCCAGAATCCAACCATTACAGTTTCAAGGATATAAAAGGGTGAAGTCCATTAAGAAACTTTGAGAAGGGAGCCCTAGGACACCCCCTTAACTCAGGGCCACATAAGAAAGAGTATTTCCAAGTTCAGCCATCCAGGGATTTAGAGACTGTGATGACCCTGGTCAGCAGGGCCCAGGGAGGGAAGGCTGGGCTACTTCTGGAGCTGGTAGCAAAATTTGGAATCATTCACATAGTGCTGGGTTTTTTAGGCATGCAAAATGCTAGAGTTTTGGGGTCATGGAGACATTCACCCAGATTTAAAAGGATAGCCTTGGAGGGCAGGCAGTTTGTTTCTGAGAAAGCAGCATATAAATCTGTGGGAATAAAACTGAAGGTGTGGTGGAGGCCCCAGGAATTTGGAGGTACCAGAAATGTGGAATGTCTGCTGAGGATATCTGCAAGAAGTGAGCAGACCAGGCCATGAGAGATGCCATGTAGGCTACCACCATCAAGGCTGTAAGAGCAGGACTGCTGTGATGGTTGATTGATTGTATCACCTTGAGTAAGAGAAGGTTAACTAAATCAGCTCAGCAGTTTCACACCCTGAAGTATAAAAGACTCACTGGGTAGTTGGTTACCTGGATGGTATAAAGGGGAACAAAGAAGGGTGGATCTCTTTCTATTTCTTTGGAGGAGCTTCAGTCTTTGCCTTCACATTGGATGTCATCTCCTGGATTCCAGTGCAGACGCTTCAGCTTCTGGGCAGATCTGGGGCAGCCTTCCACCATAGAATCTTCAGCATTCCCCTGCAGACTCATTGGCCTCCTGATACAGACTTACACTTGCATGGAACACTGCAGTGAGCTGCAGACCATCAACTGAATCCTTTGGTCTCCAGTGTGCAGACAGACCCTTTGCACTCTTCCTCATCTGGCTCTGTGGCTGGCACTTGGAAGCCAATCTTGTAAATTCATATATATTTGTATATCTTGTCTTATGTCTATTTCTCTAGTAAACACTGACTGACACAGCTGCCCAAGCCCTTTGGAGCACATATCTCACCAACCACATGTTCTGGGTTCTGGACATAGAGTTATGGGATTTAATGTTTGTCTTGCTGAATTTCTGGTCTTAGGTTCATTCAATTCTTTCCTCTACTCCCTATCCCCTTTTTGGAATAGGCCTATTTACTTTGTGACATTGAATATTGGAAGTATTTAACTTTCTTTTTTGTCTTTATAGGAACTCACAGCTAAGCATTTTTCTTGAATCTCAGAGGAGACCTTGAACTTGAACTCTTTTTTTGTCTTTTTGAGACAGTGTTTCACTGCGCAGTTCACACTGGCCTTGAACTCATTCTGTAGCCCAGGCTGGCCTCCAAATTGCAGTGATCCTCCTGCCTTAGCCTCTCAAGTGCTGGGATTACAGGCACGTGACACCACACCTGGTCTGAACTTGAATGTTGAACAGTGCTGAAATTGTTGAGACTTTAGTGACTCTCAGAGATGAACTATACATTTCACAATGAGATGGATATGAGATTTTTGGGGGCCAGCAGTGGAATGTCATGGTTTTAATCTAAAATGATCCACAAAAATCTTCTGTAGGGGCTGGGAATATAGCTCAGTGCCACATCACCTGCCTGGTAAGCATGAGGTCATGAGTTTGATTCTTGGTACAACAAAAAAATCTTCTGTACTCAGGAAAGGGCTTTTGGAAATGATTGGCTCATGGGAGCACTACACTCATCCATCCTCTCACTCATCCAATTATGAGTTCATAGTTGAACGTACTATTAGGAGATAGGACTGGTTAGAGAGATGGGTCACTGAGAGTGTGACTTGGAAGGGTATATGCTTGTCCCTCACCCCTCTTTTCTCTTTATGCTTTCTGGCTTTCATAGGTTGAGCAGTTTTCCCTGAACTGCCCTTCTGCCAAGCTGTTTCTTCCTTGGAAACATTGACCTCAGACTGCAACCTCTGAAACCATGAACCAAATAAACCTCTCCTCCTTTAAATTGTAGGTACCATGTAATTTGTCCCAGCAATGGGAAAGTGATTAAAATAATGCACATATACCTAACAACTATCCATTCTATTTATATTTATTTTGATGATGTGTATTTGCTATTAATTCTATAATCTCATTTTATAGTTCTAGTTTTGTGAATTTCTGACACCCCTTTCCTCACTTCTGTTTAAGATGATTAGCTCTATCTCAGTTTCTTTAATGGTTACTCTTAAAGGTTAAGGATGTTTACTTAAAGGTCTCTAGTTCACTGACACTATCACTTAATTCCTTCATAATGCAATACATTCTTTAACATCTGACAAGATCCCAGTTTATATGTCTCTCCAAATTCATTTGGTGCTTCTCCACTCTTGCTTACTGTTCTACCATTCCTTGGCCTGTGCTGCTCACCTACAGGGGACTGATCCCTTTGCATTGTAAGTAGCTACAAAGAAAAGCAGCCTGTCCATGAGGCCTGCCTGAATGAGCTCAGCTGTATCTCCTCTTGACTATCAGCTATATTTTCGGGGACTCCTGAGTGTGGTGATTAAACATGGCAATGGCTGGGGCTTTCCCACTGTGGGAAATGTGTGGCAGTGTAGGGTTTCTTTAGTCAGGAAGACAGGCAAACTTATTCTCTTTGCAAAAAGATAATTTTTTTGTTTTAATTGTTTTAAGTTTGTAGTTAGCAATCCAAGGAGGACTGAAAGTGCTGGCAGAGGAGACTGGGTTACAATAATTTCCTCTATCATCCTCTGCCACAATATTTTATTGTAAACATTTCCAAACATAAAGATTGAAAAAATTTTATACTCAGTATCCAAGTACCCATCACCTAGATTTCACAGTTAGCGTTTTACTGCACTTGTCTTATCACATATCGATCCATTGATCAACCCTTCCAACCTTTTCAAAAGGAAAATTTATAAACATATAAAGTGAAAGAAAAATATAAGGAATATCTCCAAACCTTCCTTATATAGTCAGTGACAGTGATCTAGTAGTTTCCTTATAACTCTTTCCCTCTGAACTATTTGAATATTAGTTCCAGACTGCATATGCAGATTTCATGTTGATAATTCTTTTCTTTTGACACTTGATGAATACTGCCACTCCCTTCAGGCACCCATCATTGCTGAGGAGAAATTCACTGTTCCTTGAATTGCTCTTTCCTTGCACATGTAAGATATGACTTTTTTTCCCTTGCTACTTTCATTATATTTTCTCCACCTTTCATTTTTTCAAGTTTGTTTATGATTGTTCTTGACGTGGTTATCTTTGAGTTTATCCTCTTTGGGATTTTCTCAGATTCTTGATATTTGTAAGCTCTTCCCATATTTGAACATTTTCTGCCCCTATTTCTTCAAATATCCGTGATAATCTGTTGGCCTTAATCAAGGTACCTCCAATGTCTTCCCTCTCTACTTCTTAGGTGCCAGTGATGCAAACATTAGACCTTAGTTTTAGTCCCATCAGTTTCTGGGGGTCTGGGTTTTTTTTCCACTCTATTTTCCCTTGCTGTTCAGACTGAGCAATTCCTGTTATTCTGCCACTTCTCTAATTCTTTCCTCTTTTTATCCATTTTGCTGTTGGGCTCATCCATTGGGGTTTTGAACATTTAATTATTGTAAGTTTTTAAAATTCTGAAATGTCCATGTAGTTCTTCTCTATATATTCTGTTTCTTTGCTAAGATTTTCTATTTTTCCTTTGTTTTAAGAATTTTTAATTGTTTCTTAAAGCATTTTTATAATATCTGCTTTAAAATTCTTGTCATTTATTCTAGTACCTACATTATCTTCACACTTTTGTTGGTTGTCTTTTAACTTTCAAACTGAGATTTGAAAGAGATCTCGTGTTTGTGTGTGTGTGTGTGTGTATGTGTGTGTGTTCGTGTGTGTGTGTGTGTGTGTGTGCGTGTGTGTGTGCCTGTGATGTGATTTTTTATTTCATTCTTGAAATTTGTGTATTATGTTATGAGAGTCTGGATCTTCTGCCTTGAAGATGTCTGGTTTGCACATCTGCTCTGACTGTGCTGGTAGGGTAAGAAGGAGGTGCCCTTTGCTACTACCATAAGGGCAGTGAAAGTTTAACTTCCTGCCTGTGACCCTCCTAACATTTCACAGGTAAAGTGGGGGAGCGGTGCCTGTTAGCTGCTATCCACATGGTTTCTGCTGGGGGAAGCAGAGTAGGTGCATGGTCTTATTACTTGTGGGGATAATAAAGTTTTACCTTCCCACTCCGTTATCTGACTGAGTCTTCTCAGAAACTCCCTGGGCTGGGGAGGGTGGTAGAGCCCTGTTATAGCTGGACAAAGACAGAAGTCTCGGTTCCCCACTCAGTCTTTCTAACTAGTATTCTGTGGCCTTTTGAGCCTTTTCTGCATAAGTGAATAAATATTACTTTTCAAAATTATGGGCTAAGTTTCAAATGGATTTGTCCACAAATTTTCACTTCTTGCAGATATTTCTCCTTTTATTGTTGTAAGGTGATCCTGGGTTGCTTCTTTAATGTACCATAGTGTTTAAAATTTCATAATTTATAGTTATCACTTTATGTTTTAATATAAAGTGCTCTGGAGTGGTCTCTTATTATAAAATCATGAAACTTTTATTTATTCACAAAGGTTGGTATTTAGAGTTACTCTGGATAAAAAAGAACAATTGATATTTTTAGATTACCTATGACTCTTGAGTTTTAACTCAGTAAAGTTGAGTTTTTTATTATTTTGTTTATAAAAAGAAAAAAATATAATAACTTGGTTGGCTGGGAAGATTGTTTTCTTTTACTTCCTACTCCCTTGTCTCAGATGCAAATCATAATTTTAAATATAAAGTTGTGCATAGAATTTTAAGACCTATTAAATTTTGGCAGTGGAACTTCAGGAGTGTATTCAAGTTTTCTTAGACTATTACGTTATTTTCCTTTAGCAACAAAATACTTCCAGAAAGGATAGATTTTTTTTCCCTGAAATTATGTTTTATATTTTTCTCAGTGTTGCCTTGCTCAATAATTATTGAAGCAAAAACTTCTCTTCAGTTATTATTACTCAATGGTTTAAGACCTCTGACTCATAGAATTATACAGATTGACCAAAGTAATCTCTGCTTTTTCTAGATATAGTGTTGTTAACAAAAAATGTTTATTTCAGTAAGTCTGGCAGACTGAAGTAAACAGTCTCGGTGAAAGGAACTGGGAAACTTTTGTCTCAGTATAAATTTTATTGTAGAACTTTGCTAGGTCATCTTAGTCAAATCTCATACTTACCTTTGATCACAACAAAAGCATTCCTCTTTTCTAACTTTACCATTTTTTTGCCAGAAAAAATTTAAATTTGTGCCATAATGTAGATAATATTGTGAAAACTATGTACCTCTTTTTATTTAGTCTTAAAAATATCTGCAAACACTATCAATTTTTTAGCTGCTTTTGGTCTCAAAAATGTCTTAAAAAGAAAGCTGGAACTTCATTTCTCAAGTTAGAGAAAGTTCAGACTTCATTTCTATGATTGGCTATTGCTATTTTTGCTATGAGTGAGAAACATTTATTTTCCCCTCTGCAGTACTCTGAATCTTAGCTGTCCTGGAGCTAAATATTTCAGTCATGCAGATTCAGGCATAAAGAAGCCTTGCATATGGCTGAGAGACCAGTGTTGCAGATGGACATGGATTAAAATAGTTGTAATGAGTAAATCAATATCACATTTCAGAAATACGCTGAAGCATGTGGATCTTCTGACTTGTCCCAGAAGCATCACAAAACCAAACTAGCTACTTTCAAAGTAAGAATTATGAAAAAACAAAACAAAACAAACAACAACAAAAAGAAATAATTAACAATGGTTTGAACTGTAAATATTTGTCTCTAGAGAAACAAAGGAAATCAAACTCTTCAAATTTCAGAGGAAGGAGACTCTATGGTACTTTGGCCACACAAACTCTTGCTGTGTTAGAATGGGAATTATTACACAAGACTTTCCTTAGGCCAGTAGAAGCCTTACCACCACCCTGACAATGGGCAGGGACTATCCCTCCATCTCTAGACTGGTTCTTAGCTCTAGGGAGAACTAGTAAGAGTCCCTGAATATTTTACCTTCAAATCACATTCTTAGAATTTGACATAAAGAAGTGAGCCAAAGCTAAGAATTACATGGACTTCAGCTGTCGATATTGTCATCTCACAGTTGGTTGCTAAGCATACTTGCAACTGGCAAGAAAAGTAAAAGCAATGTTTAGTTTTCTTTATGTTTACAATACTGATTTACCTCCTTGCCATAGAAATCATTCTGAGCAGGATGACAGGTATGGGAGTGGAGCATGAATATCACCCATGATCTGTTGCCTGCAAGAAGGTACCTCCAGAGCTGTTGGTGTAACTACTAAGAAAATCAGGTGAAATACACCTGTGCTTTCTAGGTTGTTGGTTTCACTGTTTTCCCCAATTGGGCAATCCCATTCCTGCAAAACACAGGGAGAGAGATGGTCCCATGGCTAGCTTTGTGCTTTGTTGGCTCCTGAAGCACATCCTTCCCACTGCTTCGTGACCTAGGAGATGTGCCTCTGGGTTATGAGCAGAAGCTTTTAATTGAAAGTACTCCTGTTGGTAGCTGATTTTAGGCTATAACAGCATCCCTTTCTTTGAAACCCAACCACCAATTAACCAGTCAATCTACCATCATCATTTCTACTGGAGCTTGGAACTCTCCACATTATCATGGGAACCTTTGCCTTCCTCAGTAAGAGGTGCTATTTAGAATGTGGACCTGTAGGAAGGAGGTATTCTACACAGCTGAGATTTGTTGAGACCATGCATTATCTACAATGCTGTAATGTGAGATTTATAACCACAAATATTCTCACTTTCTCGATTAAAAGAAAACCCAAGACCCAGAAATACATGCAAAGGTACCAAGTTAATAAATTACTCTGAGAGAAATTCTATTTTGCTTTTTCAAATAATTTTAATCTGTTGGCATGAAAGCTATACCTTTTATTTCCAATTTCCCTGAATTTGGAACATTTGAAATGATACTCTTGAAAACTTAGAAGTCAAGTGGAGCAGGCTTGCTAATTTGATGATGATGGGGCCTTAAAGGTGGCTTTTATGGAGTATCAACTACTCACTGAGGAACGTGGGAAGGGAGGGGAGAGATATGCCATAACTCATTCCCAGAAGCCCCAGCAGATTTATCACCTCATTTTCTGCAGCAAGTAGGGCCTCCAGAGACGGGGAGGGACTCTAGTATTAGGAATAATCCTCGGCCTTTGGCCCTGCAGATTTTCCTTTCAACCTGCTCTGTTTTCTTCTTTTGTGATTTGAGTACAGGAGTGGCCTGGCAGTCCAGGGCGGTGGGTGCATGGTTCCCTGTATAGCATCATGTCAAGGGTCGGTGCTGCAGATAAGCCCGTGGTGCCCTCTATGGCATGTAGCCTCCCAACGGAGGTAGTCAGAATGCAGTGGAGGGAGGGTGTCTGTCCTCGGGGTGTCCTCTCAGTAATCCCTCATCACCACCACCTCTTAAGCCTCTTGGTCTGAGGGAGGGATGTGACGGGCAGCCTGTCGAGGAGGCTGTATGCATGTTAGCAGGGTGAGTGCTAATATTAGTGGGGCTAATGTTGTAGTTTCCAGGGCTCACTGCAGCAACAGAGGCCAGGCTGCTTCACTGGCAGACCCAGAGGGCACAGGCCTCAGAATGAATGTTGCATCTAGTCAGAGGCACAACAGTCCCGCTCTGCTCAACTTGTGTTCATGTAGTTTGATTCCATAGCGGAATTCAATTCATCATTTAGTTTAAAGATATGTGTTCTTTTGCATCTTATTGATAAATTAGCTGAAACACTTTTAGCTTCAAAACCAGATGCTTTGTTCTTAGGAGTTGTTTAAGTGTTGCTGATTGCATTTCTGCTTTTTAGATTAATATCCATCATTTTTTGAAAATTGGATTAGGAAAGTATAAAAGAAATTTACAATACTCAGTCTTTTTGTCAGATATTACCTTGGATGCAGATTTTACCTTCTTGTCAGATATTACCATTTTTAGATATGTTCCTTGTAGTCTTCTTTGCACATATATTAAATAAAACCATGATCATATAGTATATTTGGATGTGTTTCTTTTTTAAAAAATCATTTAATTATAAACATTGGTCAATTTTCTTTCACTTTACTGAACATATGTTTAACTACTATTAAATGTTGTATATGATATATTTACATTAATATTCTATTGCTGTGTAACAAATTATTATCAATGTAGACACTTAAAACAACACCATCTATTAACTCAGAGTTCTCTAGGTCAGAGGACTTCATGGTATGTGTGTATCCAGTTTGCAAGCCAGTCAGTGCCTTTGCTTTTGTGTCTGAGCCTCCTTCAAGCCCTATACCCATTTCCTGACTGCTGACACCCACCGCCCCACCTTACCTCTCTGTCCAAGGCTAGAATTGGAGTGTCAGCCAGGCTCAGTTTTTGTCTGGAAGCTCGGGGAAGAGTCTGCTTCCACACTACACATCTTGCGGTACAGTTCAGTTCCTTGAGGGTATAAGGTTGAGGTCTTTTTTTCCTTGTTGGGTGCTAGCTGGGGACTGCTCTTGAAGGCATAAGGCCACTGGCTGTCCTCTGTCTTCAAGCTAGTGATGGTGCATTGAGTCATTGCTGTACTTTGAACTCTGATTTCCTTTTTTGTGATTTTCTGGATAGAAATGCCTGTGGGAAAAATCTCCTTATTTTGTGGTCATTCTGTGTCAGATAATGTAGCACAATCAGGAGAGTAAAATCCATTGCATTGACAGTCTCCAGGATTTTTCAGGACATTTATATAAGGAGAAGAAATCTTGGAGGACAGCTTATATTTCACCTACTGTAATATTATAATTTATTTGTTTTCTTATGTTTAAAAGTTGTGTTTGTTTCCAGCTTTTATTAGTACTATAAACAATGTTCTTGGATGGATATATAATAATTGTTAATTTAGATGTAAGTGAGACTTTGTAATTTGCACTTTTATTTCTAATGAAGTTCAATATTAACTTTTATGTTTATTGGCTATTTCTATTTCATTTTATATAAATTATTCTTTCCCTGTTTTTCTCATAAATATTTTTTCTGATATATAGCTGTCAGTAATAAGGACATTAACCCGATAATATTACAAATAGTTTACCTTTCCTATGTACTTTTGATGCATGTAATATTTTTGAGCATATATATATATATATATATACATATATAACTTCTTCTTCTTCTACCTGTAGTATCGTATTGTAAAGGTCCTTTTGCACCCTAGGAGTTTAGAAATATTGATTTATATTTCTGTTACTCTTATGATTGATATAATTTATATATTCTGCCCAAAATGCATACACACTTCAGGAAAAGAAAAATACGTATAAATATTTTAATACTAAATTTATTGAGACATCATGAGATTAATACAAGTTACTTTTGGCCTCTGCAATATACAAGAGGTGTTTAAAGTGGTGACCATTCACTTCCAGACATTTATTAGTATGGCAAATTTCTGCTTGGGTAACCTTGGTCAGTGATTGCTGCACATGCATTTTCAATTTCTTCTCTAAGGACCAGCCATGTAGCGGGTTTTCTGTGATATATGACATCCTCTAGGGTCCCCTATATGAGGGTAACACCATCTGTTGAAAAAACATCATACTATTTTTCTTTTCCTGAAGTGTGTATACATTTTTTTTGGCAGGCTCTGTATTTAAATTTTAACGTACATGGGATTAATTCTGATATATGGTATTAGATATATTTATTTTTCCTCCAGATGATTACACTGTGATCCAAATATTTAGTATATCAGTCATCTTTGCCCTCTGATTTCAAATGCCATTTTTGTACTTCACTCTTTTGGGTACTTTTTTTCTGCTGGATTGTTCTTTTTTATAGATTATTGTCAGTATCTTGCTCTTATGATTCTTATACCTTTGCAATAAATTCAAATATGGAAAAAATTTCAAATATGTTGTTATGCAATTTTTTTCTTGTAATATGTAGTTTTCATGTTTCATTGACTGTCTTACCCTTATGCTTTCAGGAAATTTAGAATACATTCAGTTTTCTGATGGATTTTCTTCCTCTTCCTTCCCCTTCCCTTCCCTTTCCTTCACTCCCTTCCCTACCTCTGATCCTTCTTCCCTCCTTTACTTGTGCTGAGGATTTAATCCAGTACCTTGCATGAGGCAGATGAGCCTTCCGACTCTTGAGTTATATTGCTAGCCCTTCGGGTGGAATTTTATTGAGCATATTGATTTTATAAAACTTATTTTGAAGAAGTGACATTTTTGCAGTGTATAATTTGTTAATTCTAGAAATATGGTACATTTCTCCACTTAGTAAAATTTCCTAGCATGTTCCTCAGGAAATTTTCTTTGTAGTTTTCTATTTTAAGCAAACTTTAGGTCTCTAAGAAAATTTACTGGAATATTACAAATATTTCTTCTCCAAACCATTTGGGAATAAGTTGCCAGTATGGTGTCCACTCACTATTGAATATTTTCATATGTAATTCCAACAAACAGGGACCCTCTATCTATTAGAATAAAAATCAGGAAGTTAACATTGATATGTAACTGTAGCCACTGAATCCACAGATCTCATTCACATTTCATCAGTTTTCCTAACAATAGCTTTGACAGGGAAGAGACTCAATTCATAATTATGTTGCATTTATTTGTCATCTGTCTTTAGTTTCTTTCAGTTTTGAGTAGTTCCTGAAGTCTTTCATGACCTGTATAACCTTGACACTTTTGCAGACATCAGGCTATTCAATGGCAAAATGTCTATTGTTTGGGTTTGTAAACTGTGTCATTATGATTTGGTTTGGATTATGTGTGTTTGACAGAAATATAAACGTGCTGCTGGGCTCCTTCAGGTAGGTGAGGTTCAGTATTAGTATGCAAAACTGCAAGGTGATGTTACATATGCGCAGAAGGCACATCGCTCCTATGCACAGACTTTAGCTTTTACAGGCCACTTTTAAAAGTGGTTATTATTATTTTCATTTTTCAAATGACAATGAAGCCAAGACAAGTTTCAGAGTCACGTAGTATGTTACAGAACCCAGACTCGGGTCCGTGTGCTTCTCAGCCTTGTGCATTTTCCCCTCCGTGAGCTTTCACACTGACTACTGCCTTGGGCCTCCCTAGAGAATATTCCAGGAACAGAACAGGTCTCCTTCCAAAAAAATTCTTCAGATCCAGCATTTAACAGTTGTGTGGCCTTATCTTCCTTGTTTCATTCATTCTATTATTTACCTATCTATCTATCTATCTATCATGGCAGTGGGGATTGGATTTAGGACTTCAGCCCAATCACTAAGTTGCCCAACCTGTGCTCAAACTTTTGACTGTCCTGCCTCAGCCTTCTAGAGTGGTGAGATTACAGGGGTGCACCACTGTACTGGCTACAGCTGCTTTTTAAGCACTTATCTATCAGGCACTACTCTAGGCCTTGGAGTTGTGGTGATGTAAGGTAAAGTCCTTGTGAATTTTGTGCTCTAGAATTGCCTCAGTTTTGTGCTTTGTACATCACTGGGGTAATTAAAGTATGTGTGTCACTGAGTTTTTGTGAAGAGTAAATAGATCATTCATGGAATGCATTTACTGCAGTGCAGTGCATCATAACTTCCTATGCGTGTCAGCTGTGATATTGAGATCATGCATGAGAAGCTGTCCTGGCTTTGATTTTTCTGGAACTGCAATGTCCCTGCCACCTTGCAGTCACGCCTTTTCAGATCAGTCTGAACATACACAGCTGGAATGTAGTGGGCTCCTGAGGACACTGGCTGGACTTCACACAGAACAGGGCCTGGGAGATGCACATTAATGCCAGCTGCTCAGCCTGTGCCTCTCTGCTCTGATTGCTCAGTGCTGGAGCCAGAGTGATTTCCTCCTGGAAAGTGGAGAACCAGTGAGGACCAAAAGGAAAGTATCCCAAGTTTCAGTGTGTGGAAGGCATGGTTGTTTTAGATTTTGGTCTGTCAAAATTGCTCACTGCTTTGGATGTCTGTCTAAAGTTCCCATACCTTAATGGTGTGGTATTAATGCCAATAGAAAATATACAACCAGCCAAAGTACAGCACAGTTTAAGAAATGTAATATCTTAAATGCTTCACTTTTTTAAAAACTGTTTTTGTTGAGGAATGGGGTAACCACCACTGGACATTCTACTTTGCCTCAGGGATCCAGTCTGAGAGCTGCAGTTTTTACCCTAATTTGACTAATCTGTTCAGACTTAGCATTAGTGACTCCTGTAAGTGGCATTTAGTATTCAGGCAAGAAATCTTTACTGTTTTTCTATCATAAATAAATATTACAACTTCATACTGTAGCTTACGTTCAGATCTGGCTACTTTCTCTGGTGCCCAGCAAAAGAAATGGGGACTGGTGTGGGGCAGGGGTGCTCAAGCAGGGGGCCCCAGGCCCGAAAGGCCACAGGCTGGAGCCAACAGTGTGCACCTTGGGGCCAGCAGAAGGAGCTCAGATCTTCCTATGGCTCCCTGAGGTGCAGAATCAATCTTTTTCCAGGTTGATGTCATGCTTGAAGGAGACAGTAGGTGCCATAATCCTGGCACACAGCAAGTGTTCAGCAAAGGAGTTAATTTTCTTTTTTAAAAAAAATCTCCTGCTTTATAAATGCAGCTTTCTTTGGTGTTTTTAAAAGCAGTTACAAATTAAGCCATGTGGGTTTCTTCTCCATAGCTGGAGAGACTGGCCTATAGGAGGCGATCAGAAGTTTATGGGTTGAACTGATTGTGGTATTGGGGGAAAGCTGTTTCCTATCCCAGTGCCTTGGCAGCAGCAGAGGCGGCTCCAGAGGTCTGTGCTGTTCCCAGGCTCTGGAGCAGCTCCCAGGACAGCCAAGACTTCCTAGCTAATGTTCATGGGAGGGTCATTCTCCTTCCAGTTTGGGGCACATGCTCTGCCTTTAAATCTACCTTCCTCATATTTGGCTTCATTGTACTTGCCTACAGGTTAGGAACTCAGGGAAGAATTAGACAAACCCTATTAGGAAGTCAAGAGGTAGCAAAGAAAGTATCAGGTACACACACATATCTGTACACACTTGTGCATATATATGTGCATCTGTGTATGTATGTGAACACATATGCATGTATATATGCATTTTTGGGAGTTGTGTCCTGAGGTAAAGAGAAGCAAAATTATGAGTTCATGAGTGCAATGGCCATGTCAGAATTAGTATCTGTGGTTCCATGAGAATCCAAGCTTGAAAATGTGAAAAAAAATGATGCCTGAACCTGAGGTTGTCCCAGAGTTGAGGCAGCCTCCTCAACCAATGGGTCTGGTCTTCAATTTAGGACCAGAATAATGAAATAGGGGTTGGTGTGTGTCATGGAAGTGTGAGGAGGACCAGACAGAGCCTGCACAGAGTTGTAGGAGATGAGAAAGTCACAGAGCTTGCATCTGTGGACAGGGGAGGGTGAAGGAAACGCTGGGTCCTGACACAGGCTGCACAAAGGTCTGGCTCAGCCTCTTCCAAGCTAGGAGATCAAAAAGCTTTTGCCGGATTTAAGATGAGGCACACATCCTTGGGAAGCCAGGTGCTGCTGTGTCCAAGGACTTGGCAGCTTTGCTGGCTGGCTTTCAGACCCACGCTTCAGACAGACATGTGGAAGTGATTAGAAAATTACAGTGCTTGCAAAAAACATAGACATCAGTGACATGAAAAGAAAACACTCAAGTGTTTGTAAATGGAATGTGCCTGTCAATGTGGTTGGTATGCTTGGTGGACCTTCTGAGCAACCTGTAGACGCTATACCTGAGGAGAGAGGCCTGTCTGCAGAGCCTGCTTCCTTATCCCAATACCACAATCAATCAGGCTTGATTGTACCTGATGGCTGTCCTGTTTTGCTTTCTAAGACAAGGCCTTCCTCTCGCTGGCTGTTATCAGAAGTGAGTTAGAGGCTCCACAAAACTCCCAGGAGGAAGGTGTGTGTGTGTTTTTGTGTGTGTACAAGGACACGTAGTGAAGGCATCAAGGACACACTATAGAGGGCTTATTAGTTGTCAATCATTGGCAAGTTATTAACCTCCCTGAATCTTAGATTGTTCATCCATATGTGGAAATGAACATGTCTGTCAAGATTCTTGTGAGGACTGAACACAGGAAAAGATAGATTAGGTTAATGCTTGGAACATAGTAAATATTCAGTACGTTTCACCCATTTTTCTTGTTATTTTGGAGCACACATTAATTTAAGATGGGCACACTCAGGGTCCAGTTAAAGCAGGCCTAAGATCTTTTTGAGGGGCACCCAGACACATTGCTGTCCATAGTGCTGAACCATCACTGCCATAGGTTTGGTTGTTGCTCCTAACACCAGTCCACTGTGAACAGCTGTCTGGGGAATTCTGAGCCAGGAATGTTGAATGAAGTGACCAAGATGGAAGGGCAGCAGACTAGTAGTTAATTTTGGATGTCATTGAGAAATTTATAGGGAGAGAAAAAGGGACATTTTAGTCTCTTTCAGGTATTTATATTCTGGAAGAATAAATCTAAACGTACATGACTGAAATAGCTGATGGAAGTACATTGTATGTTATATGATGGAGGGCTGATCAAGGTTTACTGTGGAGAATGCGTCAGAGCAGTTATCAAAACCTAGAGACAAGGGCATTAAGTGAGGTATCATCAGTTGAGTTAAGACTATTTTAATATGTATTTTAAAATTTTGCCCCTAGAAAATATTTGTATTTCTTGAATACAGAATAAATAATCACAGTATAAATAAACCCATTACTTTATAACCTATAGCCAATTTCATGTCACACTGAATATTCAGACACATTTCTGAGTGTAACACATTTTTTGTGAGTATGGACACTTTGAAGGGTAGGTATTGTTCTAACATTCCTTTCCTTGGGTGTTTTGGTGATAATTATGGTAGACTGTTTTCTCTGGATCTTCTTCCCTCTTTGCTCTCTTTTTCACCTCATGTCTTTTCAGTCCATCCATCCATCCATCCATCCATCCATCCATCCAGTAATCCAGCATGCAGTGTATATTAAATACTATGGTGCTCTGTGCTATGCTTTGGACTAAAAGAATATCACATCTAATCTACCTTCAGTCATGGACAACTCTGTTCTCTGTCCCAGGCCATCTGAGGTCTTCAGGGTCTGTGTTCATTCTCATTAAACACTTACCAAAAAAAAAAAAAAGAAAAAAAAGAAAAATAAATAAACACTTACCAAGCATTTATTGTAGATATGGTTCCAGGTAGTGGGATTACAACAATAAACACTGCTATCTAGTGTTGGAAAACAGGATGGTTCCCTATGTATCCCACAGGTCCTCTATTGTTTATTGTCAATAAAATTAGAGGTTCTTCCTGTTTTATTAGTACATGTCTGCAGTACACCATGAACATTTTCATTGTGGGGAGTTGGGACGTGTACATAACACATCTTAATTCTTTTACATCTCCTTCCCCTTCCCCTATGTCTCACTCCATTTCTTAGTACCCTTCTAATTTGCCAAAGATCTATCTATTATTTGCTCTTTGGTTTATTTATACTTTGTGATTTTCATGTAGGAGAAATCATACAATTTTTAAAGCCCTTTTGTCTAATTTATTTCACTTAACATTATGGAAATCATGTCATGTCTTTTTTTTGCTCTTAATTCTTTCAATAGTTTTTTGTTTATTTTAGTTGGGGAGTGGTGGTGGAGACAATGCGAAGATGTTATATTTTCTCTATGCATTTGAGCCCATTGAAACTGCTGACAGATTAGACAAAGGGTATGAAAAAAAGAGGAGTCAATACTATCATCACAATTTGTCCTTATCAACTGAAAAAGCAAGTTGCCAGTTGTTGAGCTGGAGGAGACTGAGATTCACAAGTGAAAATTCCAAGTCTGATGTTGGACAGGGCAATTTCCAGAGTTTGTTTAGTATTTAAATGCAGATACTGAGAAAACAGTTGAGTATGGAAATTGAGTACAGTCTGGAAATACACATTATGGAATCAGTAGTTTATAAAATGCCCTTAAAGCCACAAGTCTGCAGAAGATTGCCAACACACAGAGAATAAAATTTCCCTGACCTGTTTTGGAGCACTCATCATTTAGAAGTTGGGAAGATGAAGAGAGATTCCTAAAGGTATACGAATAGGAAAAGGTGATTGATTTGGAGGAGAACCAAGGATTTTGTTAAAAGAAAATGTATTTGAATAAGGAGGCATGGACTAAGGCTAAAAATGGCTTCTGGAAATCATGAGGCCTTGATAAAAGCTGTTTTAGGATAAAACATCCTGACTAAATTATGTTCAAAAGAGAATTAGGAAGGTGGAAATGAGGTAGTAAGTAATGACAAGTCACTTATGATAACATCTTCTGATTTGCAAAGGGCTGGCCATGAGTAACTCATGAGTAGTTTTGCTATTGCTACATTGTTCTAACACAAAAGTGTTTCCCAAATATTGCATTTGCTTAAAGAGACCTCGGTGTTGAAGTGTGATATCTCTCAAAACCAGCTAGGAGTCAGGTGGTGGTACTTACCTGTAATCCCAGCACCCTGGGAAGCCAAGGCAGAAGGACAGCAAATTTAAGCCTAACCTGAATGCCTTCGCAAGACCCTGCCTGAAAATGAATAACAGTAATTATAATAACAAAAGGGGTTGGAGATGTAGCTCAGTGCAAAGGCTGGCAGTTAAATACCCAGTACAAAAAAAGACAAAACCAAAAGAAAAAAAATTTAAAAAATAACTAGAAAGGTATTGAATCAGCCAACAGTTGCATTTCTCTCAGTTTCTCTACAAGCAGCTCAGGGCTTTCTAAAACAATCAACAGTAAGAACTAGTAACAGTAAGTTAGCACTCTCATTTTGCATTAAGCATTGATAGATTTTTCTCATTTAATAATCACAACTTGATGAAGTTGCTATCACAGTTGTTCCTATCTTACAAACTCAGTAGTTTATAGACAGAACTGTAGTCCTTTAGAATATTTGAAAGACTCTGACTTGTGTCAAGTTTTTCAAATGGACATTATATCAAGTCCCTGCTGAAGAGCAACATTGTGAAATGAGTTTTTAGAAGTGATGGAGGGATGGGACACAAGGGCGCCTGCGTGGAGTGGGGCTGGCTATTCTTCTGGCTTCACTTCTCATATCTCTTGGGACTGCAGGTGTGGCTGCCTGGCACTAACCAAAAGCCCTGTGTGCAAGGCTTCCGGTGGCTGCGAGAAGACCTGCTGTCCCCTGCCTGGTCCACCTCCTCTGAGTCCCGTGCTGGTGCCTGCGGCTCTCCGTGCACCCTGCAGTTGAGGGACTGTGTCCTTCAGCAGGAAACAAGGTGAAGAGCAAGGTCACCCTTGTTCCTGCTAAATCTTAAGACCTTAACTTTCAGAAACATTTCAGAAATGTTTCCTAAACATTTATAAGAAACCAGAGGCATTTTGATAGGTCTATAAACCTTATTCAGTTTTCACGAATACTGAAGTTACTGGTTTACTATACCAGTAGGAATTACATGTTGTGCTATAAAGTCAAAGGCCAAAATAGTTCAGGATAGCTATGGCTCTAGTTAGACTTCAGAGCATGGGGAAACAACAC
Organism: Chinchilla lanigera; assembly: GCF_000276665.1. Taxonomy (NCBI): domain Eukaryota; kingdom Metazoa; phylum Chordata; class Mammalia; order Rodentia; family Chinchillidae; genus Chinchilla; species Chinchilla lanigera. Next base: position 1,929,155 of record NW_004955469.1, on the reverse strand, counting down.
TGCACCATCTATGGCCTGTTCCTTTAAAAACAGTCAAGCTACTCAAGTTTCATTTTTGGAAAAAGGAACCCTGTATGGAAAACTTGGAGAAGATTGGATTCATTAACTACAGCTGTAGGTTTCTTCAAGTTGCAGAGGATGTGTTGGGAGGAGTGAGGACCACGTGTGAGCTGACTACGTCTCCATAAGGGAGGGCTGCTCAAAGCCTGCCTAGGGGACCCTTGTCCTGCTCAGTAGCTTTAGTCCATGGGTGGAAGTAAGTCCTCAAGGGCCCCTCATTCTTGCTGATACCCTTTGTCCCAGTTTATCTGTGTGCGTGCACGTGTACACACACACACACATGCACACTCATAGTTTCATGGTATAGACCTGTAGTATAGTTTTCTCCTTACCAGTATTTCCATTATATGTTAGTTTGCTTTTTCCTATCTTTACTTTTCTCCTCCTCCTCCTCCTTCTCTTCCTCCTTCCTCTTCCTCTCCTCGGCCTTTGTTTTCTCCTCCCTCTCCCCACTCATGGAAACCTATCTGTAGGTATCTTCCCCATAACTCCCTTGGACTTCGTATTTCCACCAACTCATGAAGAGTAAGCCCAGGAAATAATAAAGATGGTTTGGATGGTCTTCTATACTAATTTGTGCAATTAAAAGCATCAAGGAGATATATAAGTGCTATTTGACTTTGGTTTTCTGTTATGTATTTTTAAAGGGATTTTCAACAGTTGTTAGATTCTTGTTATAAAAATTGTGAAATAAAACTTTTTATTACCATTAATATCTCCTCTCCTTTTTATTTTTCCTTCTTTATTTCTCTTCTTCCTTATTATTTATTTATTTTTAATATATGTACCCTGTCCATTTATTTATTTATTTTTGTCTTTTTGAGACAGGGTCTCACTATGCAGTTCAGGCTGGCCTTGAGTTCACTTATGTAGCTTAGTCTGGTCTCTAACTCACAACGATCTTCCTACCTTAGCCTCTCGACTGCTGGGATTACAGGCATGTGCCACCATGTCTGGCAACACTGTCCTTTTAGATGTATTGCCACTACTGTGACTTTAAATGTGGGAGATCTTCCACAGTAGCACTGCAATGGTGCCATTCCACCCTGTCTGTCTCCATTTCTGAACCTCTCTTGGGATTCTACCACAGTGTGTCAGCCACTTTCTTGCAGGACTGCTGCTGTTCTGGGCTACTGTCCAGCCTTGCTGCTGTTGTGCTCTTTGGACAGTGCTGTTTGCCCTTGACGTCTCTTTGGATTTCAGAATGGTCTCCAGAAAGAACTTGGGGGAAGGTGGGGTTGGAAGCGGCAGCATACACTTTGTAGTTTGTGGGGTGGTGAGGCAAGACTAATGTGCCTCTTTGCTCTGGGCATCTTGGTATAGGGGATAACGGTTTCCACCTGGGCTGGGGATGGGTCGAACACAGAGGAGGCTCTGTTGGGTATGTGTTCCTGTCTCTGTCTCCCGTGCTGGGCTTCACAGGGTGACAGTTGAATTCGTGACTCAGTCTTGGACAGAGAGCAGTCAGTCTGCAGTTTGCTCAGCCCCAGCGCTGTCTGCAAAGTGGAGAGTGCAGTGGCAGCCCTGAAGGCTGTGAGCAGCGCTGGCTCTGAGCGGACGGCCTGGGAAGTGTTAGGGAAGACCTAAAGGCCTCCTCCCCAGGTGGATATCGCCTTCTTCCTTTGGATTTTATAAAGAACCCGATCCTCTTTGCCTGGATGGAGCCAAATAACCTGGAATCTCGGAGGAGGCTGATGGCTCGGCCGTGGAAGCCCCACAGCGACGTCTGGTTTTGATGTACTGCTGAAGGGTACGATCCTGCTTATGGAACAGGATCACTTTTGCCAGTTTAAGAGAAAGGTCATGTTTTTAATTTAACTTAATTTCCTACACCAAAGAGAATTTTCAATAGGATATTCGACTTTTGCACCTTTAATGAGACCAGATGCTCTGGGGCCTAGAGCGATGAAGAAAAAACAGATTTTCTAGTTTACACTTCTATTTTGTGCATTTTCTAAACTGCTCATATGCACCTCCTTAAGGATATGATTGCTCATTGGGGTTTCTTTCCCTGTCTCCCATCCTTCCCTTCTTTCCCCTCCCTCCCTTCCTCTCTCCCTGCTTTCCTCCTCCGTCCCTTCCCTTCTTCCTTCTTCCCTCCCTCCTTCCTTCCTTCTTTCCTTTCTTTCTCCCTCTTTTCTTCTTTTTCCTTTAGTGTTATCTTTTAGGCTAAGAATGTGCTTACAGATGTATAAGGCTATATTTAATTTCCACTTTATAGATGATAATATGAAATCTGCTGAAGTTACATGAGAAATTAGTATATATGTGTAGTGTAACTATAGGCCAAAGAACATGGCAGTTAGAAGCTCTGACTCTGTTATTAGATCATACTGGTTCAAGTTCTTGTTTGGCCATATGTTTGTGGGGTAATCTGGAAAAATTAGTTAACTTTTTAATTACCAGTCCATGTTCATTGCCTTAAATTTACAGGTTTAATTTATTTTCAATGATGACAAATAGATATATACCAAAGAGTATATGTATAGTTTGTAGAATAATTAAAAATAATTCCTATGCATCTATTGTGTCTGAGGGTTTCTGTCCACCCTCGATTCATATGTTGAAATCTTAACCCCAAGGTGATACCTTAGAAAGTATAGCTTTTGTGAGATGATTAAGCCATAAAAGTAGAACTCTTCCTCGAGACTCATTCGTGTCTTCACAAAAGAGCCTCTGCAGAGGCAGCTTGTTTCTTCCAGGTGGAAGAGGGCCCTCACTAGAAACTGGCCATATTGGCATTTTGATCTTGGATTTCTCAGCCTCCAGAACTGGGAAAAAAATTTCCATTATTTGTAAGCTACCTAGACAGTGCCATATGGTGATAGCAGCCCAAAACGATTACGACAATGTTCCTCTGCAGAAATTTCTCTGAGATAGAGGCCTAGGAATGCAATGGCCAGAGTCATGTATTTTTACCTCCATGTCCACCTACATTCAAAATTTGTTGTATAAAATGCATCTTGCTGCTTTAACTAGCAAACTTCATTTCCAATGAAATTGAGCAACTTTACATACAAAGCCATGTCTAATCATTTGCATTTTCTCTTAGATGAAGTAACTGTTTATTTTATTAATTGTTTTTGCCTGATTCTCTTGAGAGGCATTTTCCCCACTTATTAAATGAAAGATTATGCTGGCAGTTGTCTAGTGACCGTTTCAGCTTTCTGCTCTGTGATTTAAAGCCTTATATTTTGATGCTACCAGCTCTATGCTTTCACATGTTGTATTTCTTTTAAAAAAACCATGCTTCTATGCCTTTAGGATTGATGCTGGCTTGAGGCCCTGGCCCTTTGGCCAATGTACAAGGACAGTATAGAAAAGTCTTTCCCAGAATAACCCAAGAGAATTTTCTGACTTTAGTTGATTATTTAAAAATCCCCTTTGACAATGAAAAATAAGATCTCATTTTTTCCTCTTTCATATTCCCTCAAATATTTCTAGGTTGAGCACATATTTATGACAAGCCAGAATCTAGATTTCTCAATTAAAGTCTCAGGAGGGTGTCTGTCCTCTGCTTACTATTTCTCCCTGGTGATAAAAATCAAGAAAAAAAGTGCCAAGCCTATGAGATAAATCCATCCTGTTTTTATAAGCCAAAACATGCTCACAACTTGGTTTTCAGACAATTACTTAGATGCTTTTTTCACTCTGTTTCAAACTCATAATTTCCTTCAAATCAACAGTTTCAAAAGCAACAATGAATCAAAGCAAAAGGAAACTCCTCTGAACCAGTGAAGCAATCAACCCACAATAAGAAGAACCTAACATGTAAACACCACCAGGTACGATCATATCTAAGAGTACTCATTAGATCAGGAGCTCATGTAGGAGTAACTAAAACTGCTCGCACAGCTTCCAATGTCTGCTGCATTGTAGTATTTTATCTTTCTATCTGATCAGGAATCCTTGGTCCAAGGAGGAAAGAAATGGTACCATGGGAGAGAAGGTGGTTCAAGAGTTTAGCCATTAAGTAAGAATCCAGTACTGCTCCAGTGGTGCTCAGCTTATCATTCAACCTCCTGTTGGTGGTCATAAGAGATTTGTATCAAGGACAAGGATGGCATGTAATTCTGATTTTGGGTAGAGGAGATTATACAAATCTCTAGAAGCACTTTGTTTCTGCGAAGATTCCATCTTGCTTTGGAGAGGAACATGAGATGGAGGGTCTTGCCTCTGCCTCCTGCTGGCCCCCCAGAAAAGCTGGGAGTCAGATTAAAACATTAGGCTTAAGGCTCAGAGCCCAAGTTATTGAGCTTTCTTTTAAAGGAGTCAGAGGAGTGTGTTGAAGGCAGTAGAACTGGGAGGGCTCACCTGCCATGCAGAGGCTGTGAGAGGTGCTCAGAACTCCAACACTCAACAGCAGCCTTATTTATATCTGCCGAGCTAACCACGGTAGGGCTGGGATAGGCAGGCATTAAGTGCAGGAGGGTCAGAGACTGAACCAGAAAGTCTGAAGAGTACACATAGGCTTCTTCAGCTTCATGGTAGAAAATTCTTGGGCTCAAAATTCTTGTTGAGCCCTCTCCAACTGAAAAAAAAAAGTTTGGTGGCTCAGTATCTTCCGCAACCAGAACAGACACCTACCACTCTACTATGCATTTGCCTTCAGGGAAAATACCACCTTAACACAAGGTTCCAACATTTAAGAGAGGAGAAAAGAGAAAATCTTTGATTATATTAGCAGGGTAGTCGGCACAGCTGTGGAGCATTGTATAAATGGTGGCAAAGGCCTTGACTGTCCAGTGTTCTTGGCTATGCAGTCATTATCTGCTCATACAAGCACAGGCACAGTTTATCCTTTAATTGTTGGGCAGCCTTTACATGACATCAAATACTAACAAAGACTAAGTGGTTAAAGAAAACATCCTCATATGTACTCTCTAGGATTCTCCCAGTCTTTATCCATTTGTCCCTTTGCTATCTTTTACTATGACCTCATTTGTTAATTTCTAATCCACTTCCACCCTCAAATGCTTATTATGACCGTCTGCTGTGCAGCATTGCTAGTCCATTCTCATTGTTTCTCTCTCCTGGCCCCATGGAAAATGCAAGCTGTGTTGTTTTGGGTAATTTATTGTTTGGAATTTTAATTTCATTTTGTCTGTATTTTGTTTTACTTATTTATTTTTTGGCTTTTTTGGAGACAGGATCTCACTTTCTAGTTGGGACTGACTTTGAACTCACTATGTCGCATGGGCTGTCCTCAAACTCCTGGTGTTCCTTCTGCTCAACTTCCCATTACAGGCATGTGCCACCACCCAGCCTTGTCTGCATTTTAGAACAATGCTTCTGGAGTTCAGTGTACAACTCCTGCAGAACTTTTGTATACACAATGGCCTGGGCCCTGTTCCTACGTAGTAAGTCCAGGTGACACTAATGCATTTAGAACAAGGGCCTTATTTCCTACTCACTTGGCTTTGAGAGTACTTGTAGTCAGATTTTATCTGCTGCAAAGTCAGCTCACAACACTCTTAAAGTGAGTGGTTGGGGGAAGCCCACAGCGTTTGGGGTTTGAGGATCACCCTGTGCCCCTTGATGCTGTGCTTTATGTTGGCCCTGGAAACTGCGATGTCTCTTGCTTCTTTCTGCAATTTCGTGGGCAGCCTCAGACCACCCCACCTCAGGCTGAGAAGTGGGAAATGCTGAGAGCTTTGCAGCACTGCAAATCTTCACAGCAGTGCACCACAGAGCTATTGGGCACAGATGTTTCTGTAATTGTGATGCCCTGGGAACATTCTCTGGGTTCCAGGCACCACGGCCCATGCCCGATTCTCACCTGGATTCCTCTTAAGCAAGGCTCACTAGAGCGGAGCTGTAATGGGAACCAGGTGGCAGTGTGTGCCTGTCTTAAAGGAGCTGAGTGATATTCATGTCCCAGGCCTTGTCCTTTCTTCCCTTCTGCCCCAGCTCATTCCTGGGAAGCTGGCTTTGGTGATGGTGGACCCCTCTCCATGCAAAGAGGGGTGCTTCTTAGCTCCTTGCACAGAAGGGAAAAAGGAGTCTCATGTCTGCTACCGGGTGCAACTGGAGAGACATTCCAACTGCTCTTTGGTAGGCTGGAAGAAAAGGCTTTGGTGTTGTGAAAGATTATGTCTTTTCCTCTGTCCTCTGTGTGGTCAGGGTCACTACCATCACTGTAAAATTCACAGAAGGATTTTGAAACTTCCAAATGGAATTTTCTTTTAGGATATAATATTCCTGCCTTTGTCTGGTGGTAGCTCTCTTTGCTGCAGGGCTCTTCCCGTTTATGGAACACGAAGGTAGCTATGAATAGCACAAGGGAAGCATCTGCTGTTGTTTGGAATGCACACCAAAACCCTGACAAAAGTTCAGTGAACTTGGAACTGTTGTCATGAATGTTTTCCATTGGAGGACTGTGACCTGTGAATGCTGAGGCTAGAGGTGGAAGGAGGACAGAGGATGAAATGTGTAGAACCCAGACGAAGGCGCGGTTCAGTGGTTTGTGTCCAGTCCTGGGGACACAGGATGAGCAACTCTTCTGGTTGCAACTGTCTGTGTTGCTGCATGGTGCATCTTCTTCCTCTTCTTTCCCTTACAAGACATTGGCTTAACAGAAGCTGTAGAAAGACTTGTTTATATAAACCTTAGTGTAACTTCCATGTCTCATCTTTGTTACTGATGTACAACATCATCTGTACACTTTGGGACTAACAGGTTTCTGGTAAATGGTATCCACAAATCTAAGTGATGAGGAGACGTGTCCTTTCTCAGTTCAGTTGTAGCTTTCTTGTAGAATATGTGCCATGTTAAAATAGGGTTGAATTTTTTGTCCTGGTTCTTATTATTTACCATATAGTTATTTAAAAATATTGAACTTTTTGAATCTATCATCCCCACACAGAAAAAGATCCTCTGGGAGAATATTTGCTATGACTCTGGTAATTTGTAAGGGAAAAATCAAAAGAAGCTTTCACAGAAAAAAAATTTCAGACATGCTATTAGAAATAATAAGTACAAAAATTTGCTGGATCCCAGATGATATTAAATATAATGTTATTTTCATCAGCAATATCAGCCATCACCTAAAAACCATAAGCAAAAAAGATAACATTTTTATAATGTGAATAAAATTGTAAAATATTTAGGAGTTATATTAACCATAAAAAGGTTTATATGAAAAACATTACATTCTGTTAGAGTACATAAAAGATGATTTACTTAAAGGAGATTTATTTCTTGTTGTTGGATGGAATGTCAATATTTTTAAGCCATTTTGCCAAACATTATTTTTTCAATACCTTTTATCAATTGAAAAGCATATAAATATTTTAAAAATATAACAAATATAGGGTAAAAATAAAGCAGATTAAATAAAAATATGCAAACAGAGGCACTAGTCTAGCATCAACTAAATATGCTGAAACTGTATTAATTTGACACTATTCAGTTTGTGCTACAAAATTAACAAGGATTGAGTGATCATACAATGATATAAAAAGCACTTCTGTACCAAGAATTAATAGTTCAAAATATGTATTTCACCAAAGAAAGCACCCAACTGCATAAGGGAAAAACATGAAACTGAAGGGCAAATCATAGATCTACAAATATTTCTGAAAATTTTAAAATATTTCCCTCAGTAATTAACAGCTAAAGAATGTAGAAAAATCAGTAATGGAACATTTAAAAGCAGCAACTTCTTGCCTCAATTGGAGCATTATACTGTGCAAAACTTCAGAATACATAATCCTCTGGAAGTCATGAGAAATATTCCCCCAAGTAGACCACGCTCATGGCAACAGTAGAGACACATAGCCAAAGAAGTGGCAGTCCTGAGAAGTAAGCTCTCACATGATGTGGAGTAAAACTAGAAACCAAGAGCAGAAACATACTTAGAATACAATAATTTTCTTGCCTTTTTTCTATTATTTATATTTTATTTCATGCTTAATTTATATATTAAGTTTTTTATGCGAGAGAAATCATGCAGTGCTTAAACTATTGTTTCTAATTTACTTTACTTAACAAGGTGGTCTTAAGGTGGATCCATTTTGCTACAAATGACTCAAGTTTATCCTTCTTTATGGTAGAGTAGTATTTCATGGTATACACATACCACATTTTCTTTACCCCCTTATCTGTTGATGGACATATAGGTTTTTCCAAGATTTATCTATAATGAATTGTGCTACTACACACATGAGTATATCTATTTCACTGATATGATGTTTTAAACTTTTGGGAAGACATCTAGAAAGGAAATAGCTAGATATGCTAAAATTAATTTGTAAATTCAATACAATTTCATTGAAAATTCTGGTGGGATACTTTTAAGAACTTGATAAACACATTCTAAAAAGTCCAGGGAAGAATTAAAGTATGTGAGTAGTTAAATCAACCTTTGAAATATACAAAAAAGAGGAACTATAGCACAAGATACTAAGGCATATAACAAAGTGTAGTATTTGTGTAAAAAAGAAAATTCAATGGAACAGAATAGAGAACTGAGACATATCTCTATATGCCCATATCTCTTTATCTATGTATATGTAATTCTCCTTATGGGGAGTTAATATTACAGAAAACGTTCCAAATAAATCAGTAGAAGTGAAGAAGATAAATAGTTTAATAGCTGGATTTGAGGAAATTCTCTCAAAATCTAAAGAAAAATAAATCTGGTGTGGAAGGAAATAAATACAACAATGTTAACTGAAGAAGATACAGGAGAATATTTTTGAAACCTAGAAGGGTGGAAGAAAAATAAGATCTTCAAAATGCAATACATACAAAAATGATGAATTTGATCATGTCAAGTGTAAAGACATTATGAATAAAGTCAATAAAAGTCTAAAATTGCAGTACTATTCTCCCAATGTCTAACATAGGCAAGATATAGTTTTGTAAGAGATAGAAGGAACTCCTAGAAATTAATGTGGAAGAGAAAGAAACCCTAGTAAAATATTGGGCCAAGGACATGTGCAACCAATAGCAAAACCCTAAAAGGCTAACAAGTAAATGAAGAGATGCAAAGTAAGTGCAAATCAAGCAGCAATGAGACATAGCTTTATGAATTAAAAAACATCAGCCCCCCAAATTCAAGGACCCAGTGCAAAAATGGGCAGCTGAGATGAACACACACTTCTCAGATAAAGAAATACAAATGGCAAATAAATACATGAGAAAATGTTCAATACCATTAGTCATTAGAGAAATGCAAATTAAAACAACACCTCACCCCAGTACGAATGGCTAGCATTAAGAAATCAACCAATAACAAATGCTGGTGAGGCTGTGGAGAAACAGGAGCTCTTCTCCATTGCTGGTGGGAATGCAGACTGGTGAAACCACTGTGGACATCAGTTTGGAGACTCCTCAGCAAACTAAATCTAGAGGTCCCATTGAACCCCGGTATTCTTCTGGATATTTTCCCAGAAGATCTGAAAATATCATATCACAGCAATATATTTGCACCTGTGTTTGTATCAGTGCAATTTGTAATTGCTAAATTGTGGAAGCAACCCAAATGTCCATTCACTGAGGAATGGATAAAAAAATTGTGGTACTTTTGTATAATGGAATATTACTCAGCTATAAAGAAAGACATACTCGAGGCTTTTATAAGTAAATGGTCACAACTACAGACCATACTCATAAGTGTAATAAACCAGACCTCCATTTGTAAGTAACATATTGTCTCATTAGTGTAAGAACGTGAAAGTGTGAATAAAAATTAGGAGGTATGACAAACATTGTAAAACGAAAGGAAAATGCTCTAAAGTAAAGAGCAACTGGGGTGAGGGAAAAGACAAAAGAAAGAAGGGGAAATTATGCATGTATATATATATACAGTATAGTTAACATAGTTTTACTACTGACTTGTATCGCTTTACTGAAAGGAACAGTTAATGATTATTTATTTGATCAATCTTGCATGTCTCTATTTGTTTTCCTGAGAAACCACTTTGGAGATATCTTTACGTAATACAACAACCATTGCTAATTCCTACCACTTTGTCTGTAACCAACTGTGAAACAGTTGACTGGATTAAGAAGAAAGGGACATGTTTTAGACATATATTGCTTGTATTGTTTTTATGCTATTTTGTAAATGGATGTCTGTTTGTTAATATGTTTTCCTTCTTTTATTTTTAAAATAAATTAAAAAGAAAGAGATATAGCTTTATGCTTGTTATTCTAGCTAAAATGATAAAATTTCATGATGCCAAGTGCTGTGGGAAGGTATAGGCATATCAAATATCCCTCATCTTCTGCTGGAAGAAGAAGGGCTAATGGACTGCTGTAGACAATGAAGAACAAATTAAATACACACATGTGCTCTTGTCCTTCAGAAGATGCTCACCTGGGTCTGCAGGTCCCATGTATGTGGGTGGACAGTACAGCATTATTTTTGGTGGAAGATGGTGGAGGTGACTTGGTCCATCACTGGGGCATCAGATTCCCTAATTATCATTTTACTCAAAGTCACATGGTGGGGCAGCCCCTTTGGTTTGATTAAACGTTGGACTTACAGATGATTCCAGGCAAAGGAAGTCCCAAGAAAGAGAAACGAGATCCACTGACAATTAGGCTATAATAAGTGTGAAACAGTTGACTGGATTAAGAAGAAAGGGACATGTTTTAGAAAAGTGAGTAATACTGGAACAGGTCATACAACCAAATCTTGGGGCTTTGGCGAACAGTTTTGAGTATCCATTTTTCCAGGCATTGTACTTGATAATGAGATAGACCTCATGACTAAGACAGAACCTTCTTCTGCAGATCATGATACAGCAGTTTTGTCGATCGCTCTGTGGCCCATTGTCACAATCTCTTATTTGGAAAGTGGGAATGACTGAGGTACACTGGCTGTTGACCTGCACACACACTCCATAAAGGTTAGCATGACCCTGGAAGTTCCACAGGCAAGTCAATACCTCTTAGAAACAGGACATCCGGGGTCCCTGAGATTGACTCAGTTGTGCCTATTGTGGAGTTTTGAGCTTGGTGTGCTGAGAGCCTGGCAAGGTGATGTGCTCGCCTACTGCTTGGGTCCTGCTGTCAGATAGGGTCAGGGAAATTGCTAGAAGAGCTCTTCTGACCAAATTGTCTTATCCTTCTGGGAACAAAATGCTTTACCTTGTAGGAACCTCTGTAACATTCTTTTTCTCAGGTCTGTTTGCTCTCCTCTTGCTGTCATAACTGTTTTTGTACCATCCAACCTTTCCCATTAAAAATGACAGGAATGATGGGGTCTCTCATGAATGAATCACTCTGTAAGTATCTGTGTCACAATAATCAATTACAGCCTAATGGCACTAGGACAATGATTTCTATGAACCTGTGATCTTTACATAAGCTCATTAAGAGATCCATTAAGAATGGGCATGGGCTTTCTTTCCTTTGATACAGTATTCCAGCAAGCAGCAGCTTGCCTTCTCATGCTGCACTTGGAGGTTTGAGTCACAGACTGAGAGTGAAGAATGAAGAGGACCTTTCGGTCTGAACAGACACTGCTTTGCAGAAGCTATCAGATAAAACTGGAAAGTGTCTTCCGGCACATTGGGGGAAGGGCTGAGGTGTCAGGGCTTCACGTTCTTCCTGTCTCTGAAGAATATAATATTGCATTTTATCCAGGTCCATGTCTAATCAGCCCCATTTAAGGTATTGGAGTAGACTTATAGAGTAGCTAGAGAAGGGCAAAGGAAAAATCAGGTTCCTGTGCACCGAAGACATTCCATTGATTGGAAGACAGGAGATATGTAAGCAAACGAGGCAATCTGCTGTCTTAATTTTGGAAGCAATGAAAGAAACAGGAGTTTGATCTTGAATAGGGAAGAGATGACCAGAGCATCCATTAATGACACAGTGACCACTTGGTCATATGTGTGTTGGAGGCACAGAGTCTCCAACTCACAGAGGGTGGGCACCTTCCAGCAGCAGTGCCCTGGTGTGCACCCCTTCCTGCCTGGTCTGCTGTGAAGTCTGGCATGCGTGCTGCCATTTCTCCTTCCCTGTGCAATGTACCTGCAGACATTTGGGAGCAGGCACTGCAGGGATTTCTTCCTGCAGAAATCTCACTGAGTGGAATCCTGGAAGAGGATAGTGCTGGAGTGCAAAGGTCTTCCCTGGACTTCCAGTGTGTATTGTCAGCTCCTCTTGGTCTTCACATTCTTTCGTGTCTACCTTCTGGAGTTCTCCACTGGGGCTCAATCCTCTCCCCCACATCAGTTCCCATGGAAGCAGGAAAAACCGAGGGAGGCCTGGCCCCACTCCCTCCACCTTGGGATGGCTATTCCAGAGACTTCTCCAAGCCTGGATCAGGTTTTGTGGACATGACTCCTAGGTTCCTCTGTCTGTTTCCCTCTGCTGAGAGATGCTGTGTCTTTGCACTCACCAAATGCCCACATTCACAGTACATCTCATTTGATATGCACAACAAACCAATTTATCACCCCAATTTTAAGGATAACACTTAGACCTGGAAAAGGTACACAGTCCCCTTTCATGTCTACCTTCTGGAGTTCTGCTGCTGCTGGAAGGTGCCCTTAGATCTCACAGCTATCTATGACACATCCAGAGTTTAGTCTTCAGCCCATAAGACTCTAAAGATTTTGTTTCTTGCTTCTACCCTTTGAAGCTTTCTGATGGTGTGGATTTCCTTTTCCTTTTTTCTCTCAACTTGAATCCTTTGATAATTCACTAATTGTCTCTTTTTTTCCCCCTCCAGTACCGGGAACCGAACTCATGACCTTGCACTTGCCAGGCAGGAGCTGTGCCACTGAGCTAAATACCCAGCCCCCATAATTTACTATATCTCTATCAGGGACCTCTTTGACTTTTGTGCCCGTTCCATATGACTTTTATTTTATGTTTTTTATTGACATATAATATTTGCATGTATTTATAGGGTACAATGAGATGATTTGACTCATGTATGTGCAAAATGTGATTGAAAAATATGATGAATGTTTAAATTTAAAAAATATTATAATAAGAGACATTGTTGTTAATCCCCTTCAAAATGTGCTTCCTCACTTTGAGTACACTCATCCTATCATGCTTGCCACTTTCTGAAGTAGTTCTGGAAGTCTTCTTTCAGGAGTGTTTTTATAACACTGTCAGGGCTGCCTTGATGTCCTGAATCAATTAAAAATGTTGATCTTTTATGGTAATTTTGACTTTGGGGGACAACCAGAAGTTGCATGGTGCCAGGTCAGGTGACTAGAGTGGATGGTGATATATCATAATGTTCTCATGAGACTGCCTTTCCATTGGTTGGCACTAGGAAGCAGCACTCATTCATTCATTATTTTTGTTTTGTTTGTTTTTGTTTTTGTAATCACACATTATAAAGACACTCATGAAAGAAGACTTCCAGATTTGTTTCCGAAAATGGCCAGAATGGTGGGATAAGTGTATTTGAAATAAGGAGGAGCATTTTGAGGGAGACTAATAGCAATGCGTCTTTTACTGTAGTAATAATTTTTTAAGATTTAAACATTCACTGTATATTTCAATAACACCTTGTCTTTTGGCTAGTGCGCAACTCAAGGAAATTAGCATATCTATTACCATCACCTTAAACTTTTATTATTTCTTATGGTGAGTGCATCTATGATACTCTCTTTTAACTATTTTAAGATATATAATCCATTCATATTAAATACATTCACACTACTGTCCCACAGACTCTCAGAACTTATTTCTCCAATGTAGCTGGAACTTGACCCCCACTTGGCTCCTTCTTCCTTCCTGTCCTCCACCCCTCCTTGCCCCAGGCTTCAGTAACCACTCTTCTCTCTACTCCTGCACCACCAATCTTTCAGATTCCACATGTGACACATGAGTGAGATCCTGAGATGTTTGCCTTTCTGGGCCTGGCATCTTTCAACTGAACTGATATCTTTCAAATCCCAGGATTGCATACTTTTTATTGCTGAATAGTGTTTCCAGAAAAAAAACTTTCCAGGTGGGCCCCTCACATATACTTCTAGTCCACACCAGTCTATGGAATCAAGAGACAAATGTTTGATATTCTGAGCTGGGGATATTTTAAACCAAAGAGGTATCTCCTTTAGTGATTATGCAAGTTTCATTTGCTCTTCAACATGCTCACTTCTTTTAATTTTTGCAGATTTAAGAAATTATTCCCACTGCCATCTACTTGATTCTCCTCATTGCAAAGCAATTGGATAAAAAGTTATCATTTGCAATACCTTTTTCTTTTCAAACTATTATCAAAATAGTGAAGTAAACCAGATACTGAAGAGGGTGCACAGTGGCAGCTGCTGATGTCCATTTCAAATTTTCATTTCATTGCTTTTATCACACTTATCAGTTGTCTTTAGTTAGGAAACATGTTAATTCACTAACAAAAACTGATTTTAAAAATCTATTTTGGTGTTAGAGTTTCATATGTGGTTTTATTTTAAAAGAATTTCTCTACTCCCATTCACCACTTCTACCATTTTGATTCCTACTTGCTTGCTCATGGCCCAGTGTTCATGGCTTGACTTGGACTCCCTGGATTTGGTCAGAAGTTTTACTCAAATAAACCCTTCTTTCTCCTTTGGACATTGCATGAGGTTTTCAGCTCACGAAATCCTAGTAGCTACCATTTTTCAAGGTTAAAACTTAGCTGTCTGGCTCCACCCTGTAGAAATGAACTCTTTGGAGGATTATCCTGCAGATGAGGCCTGAGCTGACCCAACTTGGAGACATACAAAACTGAACTAACCCTCCCTCAGTAACTATTTGATGGGGCCCTGTGGGGCCCCAGAGACAAGTGCCTGAAGTCTGTACTGTTCCTGCTCACGTGTGGCAAGTCTGTGCATGTGCTGAGGAGCAGGCTCCTCGACAATAGCACCCTCTGCCCAAATGTTTTTTAAGCCATTTAAATGTAAAACTTTGTACTCCTTGAATAAGGCAATATTGGTGGAAACTGTGTCACTGTAGTAGCTGCTTCCTTGTATACTTTCTATTATTTTTTGGCATCTAACTTGAACTAAATGGAATAAACAAAGCTAAGAAGCCAGTAGAGAGCACTTATAAGATGAGATTGGGAAAATTTCCTTTTATAGGGAAAAATGTAAAGGGTAATATCTGCCACAAGGGCAGGGATTTATTTACTTTGTTGGTGATTCTCAGATTACATCTAAGAGCTCTGAAGGAGTCTGTGTACATGGGAGAGAGAGAGAGGAATCACACTTTGAACAGAGCCAAGGGGGTGACTTCTGCAAATGTTTAGGGGCCCTCTGCCTTCAGGTAGGTCACAGCTTGTGTAAGAGGAAAAGGCATGCTATATAAAAGACCATCACAGATGTTAGACAGCCTGTAGCTGTCTAGCACAGACCACCAGAGCCTAGAGTGTAAGTGATACCTTACAGAAGATCTAGCAGGATCTTAGGATACCTAAGCAGGAGATCTAGGAAGCCACTCAAGACAACAGGGTAGGTCTGGTCCATGTCGGATAGATGCTTCCTTGTGTGTGTGTCTCCTTTGTGCCCACTTGCCATGTGTTGTGAGCAGTTCTTATCTTCACAGTGCTTTCTGCTCCTGTTATGAGAACCAGATTCACACTGATGCTCTTGGGGATGGTATGAGCATTTATTGCAAGGAGTTGAGGAGGCACTGGGACAGTGACTCAATTTCTTCTGCTGTATTTAAGAACAAATAATAAAGTTTTGTTGAAATTAGACAATCTACAACAGTGTTTTGCTTAGTGGATGATGGATAACAGATATTTATTACTGATGATTTTTGTCTTCTAACTTGATTGCTGTTGTCTCCTATGGCTCCAATTCTGTATTGTCCTCACTGTTTACACTCTTTTTAGTTGCCTATCTTGTCTTCTCCTTCATTTTCTTCTAGTTTCTAAATAACATCCCTAAGAGAGAATCAGACACAGCTCCTGTTTTGGGTTAGGCCATCACAAGTGTGTTGAGTCATTCTACTCACTTTCCTGAGCCTCTGTGTGCTCCGCTGCTCCAATTGTCAGAGGCCAATGGCAGCAGAGACTCATATTTAGAAAGGGACGCAGGCACAGTGTTTCAGGAGGGTGCATCTTGGTGTTGTGTTGTTTGCTCCTTGCTGTCCCAGGAACACACTTGTCCAGTTCAGATCTATGTACAATCTGATGTGCTAGATGCCCAGAGGACATGTGGATGAGAAATACAGCATCGCATGAGAACTCTCCATCAGGAAATGTTTGGAAATGAAGAAATAAGTGCCCAGAACAGTGTAAAATAGATGAACTTCTGAGAGCAGAAGGAAGAAATAGAGTGCAGTCAGGGCTGGCCATGGCAAGCTGGTAGACCAGGAAGGAGCTAACACAAGGATGCCCTGAGGGAGGGGATGGGCAACCTGCAGGCAGATGGTATCAGATGTGCCAGAGCCTGTCTGATCACTCCTTGTAAGAAGTCTGTGAGGTAAGGATCCATAGCACATGCAGGCAGGAGTGGATACTCTGAGTGGTTGTGTGACTTGCTAGGACTAGTAAGAAGGAAAGGAGTGGCTCCCTCCCTGTCAAAAGTCTCCCACAACATGAACAATGGCATGAGGAGAGGAAATAGTTGTGGCTCTGTCCATCCAGAAAGGCCCCACAGTCTATCAGGATGGAGCCCAGCATACCTGCTGCAGAGTGTTAGGGAGAATGGACAGGGATGTGGAAAGACTGGAGGCCCTTAAACCCCTAGTAGTTTGGAAAAAGAACCACAGCCTCAGAGACAGCTCCAGGCACAGGGCTGTGCATGTTGTGGGAGTTTAGGGGGTACTTCTTGAAGTAGAAAGGGCCTAGGCTGCCAGGCATTGTCATTGTTGGGTGACTTTCCTGGGTGTGATCTGGGACACCTAGCCTTGCTCTGCATCCCTCTTTAGCTCCTGCTTCCAGTGGACATCAGATGGATCTTCTGAAATTCTTGGTATCTCTGGATCATTCTGAGGTCTCAAGTCCTCCAAAAGCTTTCTAGAGCTCTCAGGACAAAGTGTAAACTTTATTTTATTAAGTTTATTTAATGCCTTGCCATGGCATTAAACTTCCGACCTAGATTTGTCCATGACCTTATCGTCTCTTTCTCTAAACCCCCATCCTTCCCCACACAGGCAATGTTTCCTAGACTCCTGTTGTTTAGAGATTTAATCCTGCTCTTCCTGGGATGCCAGTCATTATTAGCTGGCATAGCCAGGAGTTAGTTTGTTAGTTTCCACAGCTCTGTCAAACAAACCATCATTTCCATTTTAAAAGTGAGAAAATGGAGGCTCACAGAAGTTAAAATACTTGTCTGGTTCCCATTGAGAACACTTAGGGCAGCACTGCAATCTAGACAGCCTGAGACTTGATCCACCGACTGGGCTCTGCCTTGTTCTATTCAGCTGGGATCCAATGCTCTTTTGATGGCTCTGCACTTTCCGACTGCCAATCCACAGTCAGGTGAGTCACTCCTGTGGGCTTTGTTAAAATCCTAATCTACACCAAACAGCTCATATTAGACCTCGTTTGATGGAGACTTTTGATTCCTGGTTGAATGTTTGCATTCTCCTGAAATTCAAATGTTGAAGCCCTGAGCCTAGTGTGACTGCATTAGGGGTTATAGTCCTTACAGAGAAAGTTGAAGCTAAATGGGGAGACAGAGGTAGGATCCTGATCCGAGAGGATCTATGTCATTATAAGAAGAGATACCAAAGAGTTTTCTCTCCTTATCATGTGAGCACACAGCAAGATTGTGGCTTGCTGCAAGCCAGGAGGAAACCAACCCTGCAGGAACTTGATCTAGGGCTTCAGGCTTCAGAATTCTGAGAAAATAAATGTCTGTTTTCTTAGCTACCTGGCCTATGGTATTCTGCGCTGGTAGCCTAGAAGACTAATGGAAGATAATTCTTTGCTGAATGTGGCTTCTCTCTGGAATACAAACTTTTATTGCAAGGGTGCCCTCTCACTGGCCGTGCATTTCCAGCATTTAGCCTGGCACTCATGGACCGGCATGCAGAAGGCTCTTCGAAGAATGTGTGGGATTGCACTGCACTGCACATTCGCTGTCTAGGTCTCAGGACCCACAGCCACAAGTGCACCCAAAGCAGTCTCTTCCTCCAGTGCAATCGCTCACCTGTGCTCTGGGCCCTGAGAAACTCTGGAGGCGGAGTTGTCTCTCCTGCATATCGCTCCACTGACTGCTGATTTACTAGTCTCTGGCAGAGGGCTTGGCGGCCTGCTGTCTCCTCTGGCCCTCATAAAGTGGCCTCCTCCCATTGTTCTGAGCCAGCAGTCGCCCTGTTGGCTGCCAAGGCAAAATTTATGACAAGGATTCATCAGATTAGGAGGGATGGGACATGGTCCTTCTTCCACAGTGTGCAGAATGCAGTCCAACAGCACCACAGTCCCCTGTGGTTGCTGCGCAAATGCAATTGGTCACGCTTGGCATTTTCTGACTGGAAAAGTCACTTGGAAGTATTTTGCTTTAACAAGAAATAACTTTAGATTGTTTTTTTTTAGAGCTGAGTATAAGATTAACTCTTTCAGGATCCACTTGGTCTCATAGCTGATTCTAGTCAGGACCGGGAAGAGTAGGGCAGTGCTCTTTCACTCTTTGCTCTTTGTTAGGACACAAAAGCAGTCCTGGGCTTTAGGCCTCCATCCCTACTTTCTCTTCTAACACAGAAATATCCTCATTCAGCCCTGGAAACCATGCATTTGCTCCCTGCTTGCTGGGGACAGTGAGGTAGAGCTTACAGGGGCTCTCCAGCCACCCCTTGTCATCCTCAGGTTTCATTGCTCCTAGAAAGCTCTTCACACTTCAGACAGCTTTTACTTCCTCTTGTCTTTTGGACCCATTGGCTTTTACTTTTTCCATCTTGGCAATAACTCAAGCAGGAAAAGCTTTGGTTCATCTGTCACAGAGCAACTTTTCATGAATTTGAAGACAGCAACGGGTTCCTTTGGCAAAATACTCATTGAAGTGCTGCTCTTCTGTGCAGAGTAGATGTAAACATGAGCACAGGTCTACTGGGTCCAATTTGGCAGCTAGAGATGGCACAGCTGTCAGGAGCTCCATTCACATAGACCAAGATTTGTATCATCAACTGGCACTGTCCTTCATGAGCATGGCATAACTCCCAGCCTTGGCAATTACAGACTGCTCAGAGATATTCTGGGCTTTCTTGCCCAGCTAGATCGACTTAGTGCTTCTTATGATTGGGATCTAAAGTTTTCCTCAAAGGGCTCACTGTGTTGAGTACTTGGTTCCTGATGGGCTGTTGGGAAGTGGATCATGAAGGCTGTGCCTTCAGGGTATTAATGCACTGAACAGATCATAATTAGACAGCAGTATTTGGAGGTAATGGAAATAAGATGCAATACCTAGTTAAAAGTTGTAGATCATGGAAGCATGACCTTGGGAGATACATCTGTTCCTCAGCCCTTCCTCTCTTGCTCTCACATGTTTTCCCACTATAATTCCTGACTGCTAGAGGTGAGCAATTTTCTTCCGCCAGGCCCTTCGACTATCGCATATCTGTCTTGGAGTACCTTACCATGGACTGAAACCTCTGAAACCATAGCCAAAATAGGTCTTTTCTCCTTTAAGTTGTGTATGTGAGGTATTTTGTCATAGCAGTGAAAAAATCTGACTAAGAGAACTCTTTGAACTCATCTGTTAACCCCTGGAGGCATGCTGTCTATTGTAATCTGCCATCTCGCTTTTCCTACCTAGCATACGTTCTCATACATCAAGATCCTTCTGCTAGTGCAGAGTTTCCAGGTATAGTCTGAGCAGCTCAGCATGATTCAGGGATATCATTTCCAGTTTGGAATTTGAACCGTTGTCAGTGCAGCTCCCTTGCCTAAGGTCTTGTTCTAGTGAGTGGCTTTCTAGAGACCACCAAGACTTGGCGATCATTGGAATGGATTCAAGGGAAAAATATCACCTTTTAGCTACATCTTACATGGGTTAAAGGAAAGGATTATCTTTGTGCTACATCTAGCATAACATGAAGCTTTTTGGATTATAGCTGTCCATTCATAAGTTTGTTTTCCTTATTAGATTCTGAGCTTCTGTACAGGAGATACTGCATGTTATTTTTCATGCTTTTTCAGAGAGAGCAGAGTGCCTCTTTTGGAGAATATGAAGTGAGTGGCATCTTACATATTCATGTTTATTTGATGTGCTTGGGTGGAAATATTGTAATGGAGAAAACAGCACTGCTCTCATGAAGACCTTGACACAGATTTCCATGATGCGCTTAGCAGCTGGTGAATTTTGAAAATTTGATTTTGAGGGTGGGCAGTACTCTTAAGAAAGGGACACTTAACATCTCCCAGGTTTCTCTGTGTCTCAGAGAAAGGGTCTGGCTTTACCAGAAAGACAATGCATAGTTAAGAGTAGAGGAATGTGTACCTGATTCTGAAAAGACTAGATTCACAGGGATCGTTGGAGGCACCAAGAGCAAAATGCTTTGTCAGACCTAGCTTTTGGGGAGGCCCACTGTTGCTGTGGCACAGTCATCAATTTTTTGAGCGTGTGATCTCTGGGCAGCAAGATGAAAATGTGATTGAACTTTCTTGAAGATTGAAAAGGCTTAATCTTGTCATCTGCTCATAGATATAAATGTAGGGCCCTACTTGAAAAAATCAGGCACAAGGAAAACATTCCAGTTAAATAATGAGAAAAAAAAAATCAAAGAGAGTGGCACTTTCCAGAAAAGAGAAGAAGGGAGGAAGCATAAGCTCTTGAAGAAGGAAAGTATGAACTCTGCTCTTGAGTGCCCTCTTAGGGGAAGCCTGGCAAGGCTGTGGACCCTGGAAGCACCTTCCTGGATCCTCAGGGTCAGCTTTGAGCTGCAAACCACTCTCCGTCCTCAGTGCAGTTAATTCCTTTTTCTGCTCCAGAGAGTGGCAGAGCTAGGCTTTCGCTTCTGTTCCTCTCACCTTCTATCCTGTACTTTGCCACAGAAACACATGTGGCCTTTTCTCCACTGGTTACCTGGTGTGTATGCTATGCTTTTTATGTGGTTCTGGTCAGGCACTCTTAACCACGGGTTTGAAGAAGGCCATTAGGCTTCCTTTTAGTTTAAGACAGCAAAACAAAGCAACCTCAATTTTTGGTTTACCACTTCTCTGCACCTCTTATCCCTCATTTTTCTGATTTTTCCCAGAATTCCTCTAACTCATTTTCGTGGCATCTTGTAAATTCAGCTTGAGGCTGCATTCAGAAAAATATTTAGAGGCTACCTTAATTTTATAATTAAAGATGAAATGACTCATCCAACCTCTTTCTCTCTATATAAATAATCTGGCAGTAAAACAAATCTCTGCTATTAAGTGGTATTTATTTAATTATGATTTGCTGTAGAGCTGTTTAAGAGCAGGTCATTAGGTTAAGACCATTGTGTGGGTGCTGGGAGCAGAGCATGTTCTGTGCTGACTTACATTTGCGTGTGCTTTTCCTGACGCTGAGTGAATGCAGCCGTGTTTACATTACAAGCATTCTCCAGTATTTTCTGTTCCTCCAGAAGGAAAAAGATACAACACAGACCAATGGCTCTCTTTCATGAGTTGATCAGGTCAGGCTGGATCAATGGTTAAGACTTTCCCTTTGAATTAACTGTCTTTTCTCCCTCTCCTTTCCACTCTTCCTAAGTCAATGCTGAAGAAGCAGCCAGTGGTTTCTGAAGACCCAAAGCCAACTCTGCAGCCTGGATGGAGTCTCAGAGGGCGAATCCAGCGAGCTCCTTAACAGCAGCACTGCCAGGGCCTTGGCGGTTTCCAAACGGTAGGAGTTTGGAAACACATGCAGAACCATCTCGAAATGTTGGAACAAAGCAAAATTTACATGCAATAAGCACAAATGTAAAGGACAGGGCAAGGCTCACCACAAAACTCCCTTTGGAGCCTTCACTCAAATAATTTTTCCCAAATCCCTCATCTCCTCATTTAGAGACCTCTTGGCCTTCTGTTCTCTGGGCACATGTGAGAAGTATTACCGCAGTGAGCAAGATAGATGCTCTCTGGCCCAGCAGGACACCTTGATGGCAGGCAACTTTATCTAGAGCCAAATGGGGCTGCATGTGCTTGTTGTTTATTTATTCTCCTCCTGTTTGGAGACTTTCCCTGATTAATTGCTCTGTAGTCATCTAGGCTGCTAACTAATGTCTCATCTGATTAACCTGTAGTTTGGCCCTTGGTCCCAGAAGGTGGACTGGCCATCCTGCCTGGGGACTGAAGGGGGTCACTGGCCAGGGGCCTAGGAATGCCAGTTTGGGGCTGGTTTATTTGCTCTGAGTCTTGTTTGCTATTCCTGCTTCAGCGACTGGAGATAGCTCACCCCCATTTCCATCTCCTCTAATAGGCCTGCTGAAACAGCAGTGAACGCAAGATTTAAGAAATGTTTTCTTTGAAAACTTCTGGTCCGACAGACACTTTGAGCTCATATTTCACCCTGTTTCTATTGCACACCATTCCCTGGGACTTTCAGGAGAAATATTGTTAAGTGAGTCTTACAGGAGAACTGCTGCTTTGTGGTTTGGGGGTGGGAGCGGGGGTCTGACGTGCTGGAGGTTTTGGGGAAGGCTATGCTGAGGCAGCCCTGCATCTTCAGAATCTGGAGACCATGCCAACGTTAACATATCTGAGGAGGGATTCAGTATCAAAGTCTCTAATATTTGGCTCCATAAACATGATACTGGTTGCAAAAACAAAACTAAGGAGCTCATGCTGATCACTTCAATAAAAGCTGTTTAATTATGAACATTTGGGAAATGAAGTTACCCACAGGACCAGGAGTGCTCTGGCGTCCCAGTGTTCCTGCCCCCAGCATCCTGCTGTTAAGCTAGATTGTCCACTCAGCTGAAAAGTTTGACATGGAGCAGGGCACGCCCTCAGCCCACGGGAGGCCGGTAGCTTGCCAGCAACACTCCCTCCTACTGCAGCAGCGATCCTGGAGAACTGCCTCATGATGCAGCCATCAAACCCCATCAGTGCCACTCACAGACCGCCCCCAGGCTCCCTGGGGTGGTGACCAGAGCTCCCAGGAGCCTTGCACTTGGGAAACCAATTGCTGCTTTTAGGTAGCTAGCTGACCTTTCTGCCTGATAGCCAAGGCTCCATAGCAGAGCAGCGCAGGACTAAATCTGGAGCAGGGCGCCAGTGGCTCTAACTATAACAATAATGTTTTGGTGTTCCCAAAAGGGTTTTTTAAAAATAATTTTTGAGGAAACTTGATCTTATGAATGCTTCTGTACATTTCTTCTCTTTCTTGTGTTTTATAGCTAGTTATTTTACGTCAAATGGAATAAGTAGAACTATCCACAGTAAAATTTTAATTAAAAAAAATCAGAGTTAAAACTATGTATGCAGGACCGGAACACACTGTCAAGGAGGAAGCTTTTAATACTTAAGAAATACACTGATTTTCTCTGATAACCAAAGTTTTTATACTTCATTATTTTTAGTTGAAATCTTTAAACTTACCCATATTCAACAACAGGTACTGAATACAAATTAAACTTTTTTTAAAATCAGCATTGATGATTGTCTGCTGTAACACAGTGAAATGCTCAGAAATTAACAAAAGACCCCTGACTATACTAGCTCTCCACAGAAACATAACTACAATCACTTTATATCTTATTTTCAAAGCAGGGTAGTTATAATGGCTGCAAAGTGTCATTAAAAACAACAATGATAATAGACATGGTGCATGTGAATTCAAGTTAGAAATTATATGTCAAATGCTGACTATATTTTTTATGTTTCCAGTATTTCAGTTGCTTTTATGCAGATGTCTTTAGTGCTGACCATGGCTGCTTCACTATTTTATGCTAGACAATTTAAGTGAAGACTTGAGCACACAAATCAGGCAGAAGGAAGTAAAAGATTTGAGACAACTACCTGTCACTGGAGATCTGGCATGAAGCAGAAACGACTGTGGAATTTGGATCCAAAGTCAGAGCTGTGGGTCCCTGGAGAATGTTACTTAACATTCTGGAGCTTACTTTTTTACCCTGTGAAATAGGAAAAATAATATTACATTGAAGTTTTGTGAAGTTTAAATTTTATAGGTCAGTAGAAGGATGGTAGGCACTTGTGGGCATTTCATGTTGTAAGTCCTTGCTTTTTCAGAATAATCTCTCTCTGGTGGATTGGTAGTTGTGTTCTGATTACTGACATTCAGAATATTGTGGCAAAACATATACTTGTGGCTATTTGTGATGTGTATGTTTATGATTGTGCATTGGGATCAGTGTTATGAACATCCACTGTGCTCTTGTAATGATTGAATATGCTCTTGAGGTTGAGTTGTTTTCTAGTGCAGGCTAAAAACATGTGATAATGGTGCTTACTTTGAGAAATCAGTACACACTGACCATATCTTCATCAAGTTCAATCCCATTTCCCCTCTCTTTCCTACCTCCTTCTGTGGGTCTCCTTCCTCATCTCCAGATATCTACTTTCTGGCTTCCTTTCTAACAGTGAAGCAATAATTCTTTTCTTTCAGAGATAAAGACAAAAAGATTAAGTCAGGAATTCATTCCAAGAAGTGGGTCAAAGTTGTTTCTTGTATGTTCTTGCTGTTGCCATCATTTGGATCTTAAATGCCCCCTGGAAAAGGCTGAGTCCCCAGAGTGACATTCTGGGAGATGGTGGAAATGTAAGTGGTGGGGTGGAAATCTAACAGGCATAGAGGTCATTGGAGGTGAGCTCCTGAAGGGAAAAGTGAGACCTCTGCCCCTTCATCCTTTTCTTCCTTCTCTTCCCTTCCATGAGATGAGAAGTTTTCTTCCACTCTGTGCCTGTGTGTTGCCTTCCCATAAGCCCTTGCTGTGGACTGGACCCCCAAACTGGGAACCAAAATAAACCTTCTTGTAAGCTGATTACCTCTTATTTGTCATAGTAACAACAAGCTGACTAACATACTTCCTGAAGAACACCTACAGTTCAGAGGGAGCTGGAGAGAGAAGCAGTGAAAGGAGAGAAACAGTGAGAGAGCAGGAAGAAGAGTAACTGTCCTGTATTTCCGGGGCTCAGGGAGTTAAACTTCAAATCCTGGGTAATTTATTTGGTGAACATGTGTGAAGAACTCAGTCAAAAATTCAAGTTTGTTTAACTTTATATGCATTGTATACACAGTTAAAATAACACCTTAAATTCCTTTGTGTATAGGTTTGTTTTCCATCCAAATGGTCAAAGTTACTGAGAGAAGTTTAGATAGGAAGGTTATTTGAGGTCTGCAAGACCTGTGGGAAGAGCTCATTTAGTCAGACCACTCCTGAAATGAGAGAAAAGCCAATGGAATCACCGGACTTAACATGCAAGGGTGTGGTGGATTGATAACTGGTGGTCAACTTGTAACACCCAGCTGAACTGAATCACCATGGTGCTGGGTGTGGGAGGCTCACCTGAGGATTGTTCCTGGCAGCATAAGAGGCAGAACTGGAGAAGAAGAAGAAGAAGAAGAAGAAGAAGAAGAAGAAGAACAACAACAACAACAACAACAACAACAACAACAACAACAACAACAACAACAACAACAACAACAACAAAAAGCAGAAAGCTGTTAGGGAGCTTTTGGTTCTCCTGGAGGTGTTGTTTCTCCTGGAGTACCTTGTCATGCTGGCTTTCCTGATATACTTGGCTGTTCTCATTGTTGAAGGAGCTCAGGACCTTGCTGCTGCTAAGAATGGCCATAGTTCACTTTGAGGGAGCTCTGGTCCTTACTTTGAGCAACACTTTCTGGCTTCAGAGGGGAACATGGTGCACTGTTCAATGTCCTGGAGAAGCGTGTTGTGCTGGCTTTCCCGATATAGACTTGGCTGTTATCATCGGAGGAGCACCTTGTTGTTACTGGGGATGGCTGTGATACCTTTTGGGGGATCTCTGGTCCTTCCTTTGAGAATTGCTTCCTGGCTCCGGGGGAAATCTCTCAGCCTGCTGGCACAGATCCTTCATCCTACTGGCTCAGATTTTCTAGCTTCCACCACTGACCTTGGGGCCTTCTCAGCGTTTGGGACCTTCTCAGCGTTTGGGACAGGCCTGCATGAGACATTGCCATGGACTCTTGGCTTCCAGTTAGACTCATGAGGGGCACTGTTATGGACTGTAGGTCTTTAGCCCGACTCATGCAGGTCATTGCCATGGGATTCAGGCCCTCAGCTGGATTCTTTAGGCTTTTAGTGTGTGGAAAGATTTCTTGCACTCTCTTTGTATATGACTCTTTGGGTGACTATTAAAATAATTCCATAAATTATGTATTCTGTATTGAATTGTTCCCCTTACAAAACCCTGACTACAACAGAGGGGTTACTTTGCCTCATTTCCAGGAGCTACCTTTGTCTCTGTTAACTACAACTACCAGAACTAATTTTGCAGAGGGGGATAGCAAAGGGGATCAACCTCTGCTCAGAGGCCTTGCTCTTGTTGAAACTCTTCTACTACTTGTATTATCTGGGGTATATGTAATAAATTTTTGAAATTTTCTCATTTGTCTAGTACAACTAATAATGCCAGTGCCTTAGAACAATAGGCAGAGATATAAACTAATATGGATGTGAAAGAATTTCTTTCTGGTACCAGGAATTGAACTCACGACCTCACACTTGCCAGGCAGGTGCTGTGCCACTGAGCTAAATCCCCAGCTCCAATGTGAAAGAATTTTGCAAACATTGCACAGTAGCTCAAATTAAGGGGCTAAATAATTTTACACAATTTAGTCACTTTTATGTTTTCCCAGACTTTATATAATGAATTGACCCAATGATGGTTTTGGAGGCCTATTTTAATCAGGTTCCAGTTTTACAGACAATGGAGAAGGAGAGGGAGAGAGTAAAGAATGTGTCCACAGAGTAGTTTGACACAGTGCTGGGGCTGAACATGGAACAGGTTGGTTCGACTCCCATTAATTAGGTGGCTTTTCTTCCTTTTCAAATGACAGAGGACCTAACACAGGATGTACGTAATCAACAATGGTTGGTTCAAGTAAAATAGCTTCAGGCACCACCAGGTGAAGGTGTCCACAGTAGAAGCCGCTTTCAGGTGTCTGCCTTTCTTGGCAGGTGACTACTGCTGTCTCTTAGGAAGCACAATCCTCAAGGGTCTTCTCTCCACCTTCTGTCCTCACATATGGTGGGGAGGATTTGGGGATGCCTGATATGCAGGGGTTGGGTAGTGTGGTCATGTATGACAGACCCATGCCTCACCTCCCCATCTTGGAGAAAATAATGTGACAGTGTCATAAAGGACTGGCTTCCAGTGAGGTTCCTGTCCCATGAGGGTTCCATGTGCAAAGTGTGTCTCTTCCTACAGTAAGAAGGGCTCTGAAGTGCAAAACTGGGACAGCTCCCTATGGATTGCTCTTACTGTCCTCTACCTCTGGCCCTATGGGATGAATTGGTGGCTTGGCCCCTCTAGCCTGAGAATCCCAGATTCAGAGATCCCACTGGTTATGCATTGAATATACCTGGAAGTTGCTAGAAAGTAGAATTTTACAGGGTAGTTGGGAGCTATTGTAATTTTTTTAAAAATGTTATTATAAATAGCATAGCTTTAAAGGTTTTTTATTTTCACTTGTTTACTGCTACATAGAGACATGCTGCTGGTTTTTGTATATTGTCCTTATGTTTGCAACTTAGCTAAGTTTACTAATTAGTCCTAGAAAGATTTTCTTTCTTTCTGCTTTTGCTATGCTAGCTTTAGCATAGCAAGATCTTGCTCTGTAGTTTAGGCTGGACTTGAACTCACTATGTAGCCCAGGCTGGCCTGAAAGTTGTGGAGATCCTCCTGCCTCAGCCTCCCAAGTGCTGGGATTACAGGTGTACACTACTACATCTAGCTGTAAATTTTTCCATAGAAGTGTTATGTGCCTGTACCATCTCCCCACAATGAATGTAATCATTATGTACTGCAAACATGTACTAATGGAAATAAAAATCAAAATTAAGAAAGGTACCTGCCAGTGAATAAATAAATTCTTAATTCTTTCTTTTTGATGTTTTTCTCTTCTCTTGGCTTTTAGCACTGGCTACTACAATTTGAATAGAAGTCCGGAGAGTAGACATTCTTGCATTCTTCCAGACCTTAGGGGGAAACTCTTGATTCTTTTGTCATTGTTATGTTAGTTGTCAGGGTTTTGAAGATAGTCAGATTTAAGATGTTCTTTTCTTGCTCAAGTTTGCTAACTTTTTCCTCACATGAACTAGTATTGAATTTCATTAAATATTTTCACTGATCTGCTGAGATGACTATGTGTGAAATCTTTCTCCATTATTCTGTAAGTTTCATTACTTTCCAAATATCTACAAACCAAAATGAACAAATACAGCCATGTATTTCTGGAAATGTCATAGTGGATCATTATTATTTTCACTGTAGTTTGTAAGTGGTCTTCAATAATAATTTATTTGAGATTTTCAGTGTAATTTCATGTGAAATACTGATCTAAAATTTTCTTTTCTGTAGAAAAGCTTCTTTATTAGGTTTTTTGCTTAGAGTATTACTGGCATCATAAAATAATCTGGGTGTTCTTCTTCTACCTGTATACTCCAAATTGATTTATTCAAAATCAGTGCTATTTCTTCCTTTGATCTTTGGTTAGATTTACTAGTGAAGCCATCTGGGTCTGAAACTTCTTGTAATTGAGAAGTTAACTTCTTTAAATGAATAAAATAAAGAAAAAATGGGAAACAAAGAAGACTAGCATAGCCCTCCCCTCCAGTGGCAAGTTTCTCTGCCTGAAGTTCATTGAATTAGAAGAGAAATTTCAATATAAAGTCAACTTCAAGTTTTAGTGTTCTATGGTGCCTTTCTCTTTAGCATAGACATTTCACCCTTATCAGTGCCCAATTATCTTCAAGTTGATGGGGCAGTGACCTCATTGGCACAGAACAGGGACATCTCATTGTGACCTTTGGTATGAACTGCTGGTGCCCTACCAAGGGAAAAATGTGTTCTTGCTGTTTGCAAAGGAGTTCAACCACTTTGTGGACACCAATAACTCACAAAACCAAACCATATTAATATTTGAGTTTAGTCTTCAATAAGCCAGTGTCCACTAAATAAGTCTGGGAAATAAGTTTGGGAAACTAGGTCTTTGGGCTTGAGAGTGGGTGGTGTCTGTTGTGATGGAATTTACCCTGAAGTCATCTTGCCCTTCTCTACGTTTTCTTTCTGGAGAAAAAGATGAGAGTTTAAGGAGACTTATTTTATGTCACAGGTTGCTAAAAACAAATAAATAACAGCAGCAGCAGCAACAACAAAACAGGTAGGAAAAAAGCAGACAACTAAGCATGTGCTTTTAACCACCCCCATTTAAAGTGTTTAATTGAAGTTTCAAATTATAACCAAAAGGTACTTCAAATCATTGTGTATGTGTACTTTACATATCACAAATATCATTCCTCAGAATGAGGAATATCACTTTACATATCACAAATATCACTTTACATATCACAAATATCATTCCTCAGAATACCAGAGTAAGTCATCTTGATTTTCCTAAGTTATACTTTCCAGATATAATACAGTATCTTTCATTTTTCCTTGCATGTGAAAGTTTTCAAACACTGACCATGTGTGCATATGTGTTTATGGATACCAAAAGAGAAAAGATGGGTTGTGAAAGCTACTTCTACTCACCGTTGGCTCACAGGATTTATTATGTGGCCCCCAGTATGGCTAAGTCTTCTATTTCATCTTTCAGCAAAGGTTTATGGTCTCCTATGTCCCAGGAATTCTAGTTTCTGGGCCCAAACTATTAATTAAACTCTGGTCCCTACCGGTTCTCACACTGGAGTGGAATCTTTTCCACTGTTGTATATGGAGCACAGAGCTCAAAAATTATTCACTATTACACACATTCATTCTTTATTTGGTACTAAACAATGAGATAATCCTTGTTTAAGTTTTGTGAAATTTCAATTGAAAATACTTTTCCTTATAACATTCCTGTATGTGGAGATCTTAGTTTTATGAGGAGTGGGAATTTTTCTTATGCAGATTTTCTTTATAAATTTGGAGACATAATTGAAGTGGCGAGGTTGGAGAATTTAATGGGTGGCAGAAGGATATACATAACATCTCTAGAGGTTGCCAGAATCAACATGAACAAGATGTTCAGTATTGTAGTTTTCAGAATTTGGATCCATAAAAGCACTGTGGTTATGTCTAGGACCAAGAGGCACTGATTTTTATTTCATTATAATGTTGTGGATTGAGCCATTGGCAATAGAATTTATTATACCATTCATTTGGCAAGATAAAACAGAGTCTGGTTCTACTTCATTCTGCAGTGGTGTTGCTTATGGATCTGAACTGGATTAACTCAGTCAAGGAGGGTCTAGCAGGATGGCAGACCTTTTGGGCTTTTAATGTTAACAAACAGCCCACTGTGGCACTTGTGCCATAGTTTCACCACTGCTGGTCTAGGGCCAGCATGTCTTAGTAGCAGTCCTGATTCTCAATTAGACAGCAATCACCTTCACACAATCCTTCTTTGATGATGGACACTTCAAATGTGGGTCACCATAGCTAGTCCATCTGGTCATTAGCAGATATGGGGGAGAGGGGAAGGTATGAGGACTTGGCTTTTCCAATCATATCTCCCAAAGGAAAAATGCAATGTACTTTATACAATGACTTTATCTATGTGGTTTCTACAGCTTTTGGAAAGTGAAGCTGAGAAACATGGTGAGTAATATTTACCCAAATCCATATCCATCTGTAACTTTTTTTCCCCTCAGTGCTTGGGAGAGAACCCAAGATCTTTGGACTGACGTGTGTCCCCAACCATCTTTATTTTTCACTTTGAGACACGGCCTTGTCAAACAGAGAAGTTGCCCAGGCTGAGCTCAACCTTGTGATCCTCTTTCCTCAGCCTCCCAGAATGCTGGGATTGCTTGGCAACTTTTTAATTATTGATATATAATTCATGTATTACATAATCACTCATTTAAAGTATACAGTCCAGTGGTACTTATGTTCACAGAATTGTGCACTCAACATCATAATCAATTTAAGAAAATTTTTTTCACATAAAAAAAAAATTACTAGTCATCCATTTTCTCCGCTTTTCCACTTGTCTCCCCTCCCAACCTAGTGCCAGCCAACTGTTCATCCACTTTCTGCTCAAGGTATTTGTCTATTGGCAACTTGTATTGGAGAAGGTCAACCTGTCTGGGCCCAGGGACTAGTTCTGCACTGATCCCTTCTGAGACGAGGCCCCTGGTGCTCCTATTGCCAGCCCTGGCTGGCTCGATGAGGGCATGATGCTGTCTAGTGTTTGGGCCTCCACATCTTGTGTGAGTCAAACCCTTTACTGTGGAGGAGACAGTGAAGGTCTGCCCAGGAAGCAGCACAGAAAGCCTGATTTTCCAAATGTTACCCATGCCTGTGGACATGCTTTCATGTGATTGTTTTTTACAGTTTTGTAGTTGTCTTGGACTAAGAAAATTATATTACTTAGCCATAACCATATCTTGACAAGATCCTTCACAAAATGCATAGTAATGCAGCATTTTAAAGTAAAAAATGCAGGAATAGTCACTGAAGATCTGATTTTTCCAGGGAGATGGCAAACAAGAGATAGTGGTCTAATGGCTGCACCAAACTGAGACAGGCTGGGGAATTAATAGACACCGAGGCTAGAACTTTGTGAAAGGATATGGGTGTTTCTTGGCAGTGGAGCAGGGAATAAGAGATGCGTGAGGAGCTGGTATAGTTTTCCTATTCAGTGTCATTAACAGTCCACAGCTGGAGGCCCTGGGGGAGAAAGAGGCTGCAGGCTGGATCATGGCAATGAAATGTCTGATAGCATGAGTGAGGCAGATGGGGGCAGTGAAGGATGGTGAGATTTCCCCAGCCACACCTCACTACAGTGACTTCAGAGCTACCTGTCTGTCTATCTGTCTGTCTATCTATCCATTTATCTATCTATCTATCTATCTATCTATCTATCTATCATCTAGCTAGCTAGCTATCATCTATCTATTATATGTATACATGTATATTTTTTCCTCATTTTTCCAAACTAAATCATATCCTGTGCACTAAAAATAAAAGACCATTGGTTCAGATGTTTTCAGTATAAATTACTCTGTAGTCATTCCTGTGATTGCTGATTTTTGTCATCTGCTAGAACTAGCCAGCATGTCCACATCCATCCTTTTGAGACCAACGTGTACTTACTGGTGTCCTCCAGCCCATTGCCCAGCCTGGGCCTGACCCAAAGGTACAGGCTCTCAGCACAAAGGCATTTCCTTAGAATTTCATGTGTCATGTGGCAGCCACCTCACTAACAAATGATTTTATCATCTGGGATCCCTGCACAAGGGGTAAGAAAGAGCTGCAGGCTGCGTCTCTGCGTGTTAGGCATGGCTCCCGGGAAGAAGCAAAAGCCAGCAGCACAGTAAACAATTTACCATCTACCTTCCCTGAAGCTGCAGTTAAAGGAAAAGGTTTTATAAGAAGGAGAGGTGAGGAATGGGATGCAGAGGGTTGTGTTTGCTTAGGCAGGACTAATTTGTCTTCAGGGCACCTGTGTGAAGCTCAATCATGGATGTCATCCGTGGGCACTCATGGGGTGTCCACCACCAGGTGGCCAGTGTGACACTGTATGTTTTTTGTCACCATGCAGGCAGATTTTGCCTTGAATAAGTAAATGTCTGTAAGCCTGTCTCCTTACTGCAAAGTTTTTACATTGGCACCAGTGGGCACTTACCGTCTGAGATGATACCCAGCAGGCAGCACTGGGTGGCCAAGAAATCCCCCCCAAGCATGGCAGAAACATAGCAATGCATTCCTCCACTGCACTTTATAATGAGTATTGGGATAGCAATGCTATATTAGTATCAGGAGGCCTGGGGTACCTTTACTTTTATATCACAGTCCTTTGTTTACCCTCCTGGGAGAGTGAAATGGGTCCAACAGCCACCAGCCCACTTTGGATGACACAGGTGTGTGAATGTTATGGTTTATGTCTGTGTGTCCCCCCAAAGCCTCATGCGGCCATGGGGCAGGCTTTTAGAGTTTGAAGGGTGTGAGAGCTGCACCCGCCCTGGGGTGGATAGTTTGCATATGTAAGGAGAGGAAGAGAGTGCTTGGAGTCCCTTCCTGCCCCATTCCGCCCTGGTGTGTGGTTGTTGCTTTTGCTGTGTTCTGCCGCCAGGAGCTGCAGCCCTCTGCCATGTGCCACTGTGCCTTATAATCTGCCAAGTACAGACTGAAACCTCCACAAACTGTAAGCGAAATAAACCTTTCCTTCCTTAACTTTGGGCATCAGGTATTTTGTCCCAGCAATG
Organism: Chinchilla lanigera; assembly: GCF_000276665.1. Lineage (NCBI taxonomy): Eukaryota > Metazoa > Chordata > Mammalia > Rodentia > Chinchillidae > Chinchilla > Chinchilla lanigera. Next base: position 1,895,855 of record NW_004955469.1, on the reverse strand, counting down.
AGAAAAAAGTAACCAAAACAGTGAAGTAACTCTTCTTACCCCTCTTTCCCAACTTGCTATTTTTCTCAGGAATATTATCTAGGAATTCTTAGGAGGGTGAAAGGGAAAGTCTTGTCATGAGTGGTTTCTTGAAAGACATTTCATGGATGTGTCATGGACAAGCTCCCACAGACGAGCGGCCTCAGGCTTTGTTCTCCTGTTCCTTACTTTGAACAGATACTACTCAAAGTAAAATCAAGCCTCAGAAAAGCAACTTCCAAATACAGGAACATTTCTGATTTGAATGAAGTTGTCCCGAGGGAAAGCATCACCCTGCCTTATCTCCTAGCCAGTTGTCTTTGAATTTGAAGGGATGTCTCCCAACCAATTCTGAAGCAGGTGCCTTGGGTGGAAGGGGAGACAGAAGCAATGTGTGGGGCTTGTGTCAGGGCCATGACAAACACATGGGCGAGGCCTGGGGACTTAGCTTCCAAATGGCTAGGCCCTTCTTCCCTTCTGGCCCAGACAGGGGTTTTGGGAGGATGCCTGCCTCCTTCTTTCAGAATATGAGGTGAGGATGTGGATCGCTCTGAATTTGGATGGTGGATCCTCTCAGGACTGTGTTGTGTGGAGCACACACATTTCTGTATGTGCAGTCCTAAAGGGTTAGTTTGTTGACCTGCATTTATTAAACACTCACCGTGCACTAGCAGGGTGTGGGAAGTTGTGGGCACTATGTAGTTATGTAGCCCTCAAATGGGCCAGTCTGGAAAAAGGACACATGTAACCCTGTGCAAGCATCCCTTACACCTACCTTACAGGAATGCACCAATGCAGACAGCAGCTGTCTGAAAGACTTTGGCAGGAACTGATTGTGGGCATGGTTGAGATGTGAAACAGCAAGGAGGAGCCTTTCCTTCCATGTGTACAGGTGGTGGTGGGCCACAGTGGGGGTGGATTCTCCTAAACCTCATAGGAAGTGAGGACTTACCTGTGTGACTTATAAATAACTCCAGTGCCCTTTGACTGTGCTGTGCCTTTGTGACTTTGAGTCCTGGGGGTCAGAGACCTTAATTTGCCACTTTTGATCTGTCTCGAGCAGAACGTCCATGGACCAATTCAATGACAAAAGGGAATTTCTTGGTGGGAATAGAGAGTATATTTTTAGGATATAAGATTTTTTCTTTTTTAAAAAGGACAACCCTGCAAGATTTTGAAATCTGACAGAAGCAGGCAACATTCTCCATTCCCCATCAAGAGACTTTGCCCAATTTCTTGGATCTTTGAATACCAGAGATAAGCTTGGGTTTCTGGCCAGCGGGAAGTGGCTCAGGCAGAGGCCTGCAGAAGCTCAAAGTGACACCTGAGCAGGAGCTGCCAGAGGCTGTGGCGGTTCCAGCCCAGATTCCCCTCCCCTAATTAGCCAAGTGCTGTCCCTTTACTGCAGGGGTTGGCTTTAGCAAACCCAGATTTAAATTCTAGTGTCAACTGTCTTATTTGCTGTGTGAACTTCTGTGAGTTCACCCCTCTGAACCCCGTTCTTCAGTTGTAAATTTAGGATGAATATGGTCTATGTTCCCAGAAGGTGTTGTGAGGCTCATAGATTTTTGTTTCATTGCACTGTGGGCCAAACACAGTGAGAAAATCCAGGTACATAAAGTGAATTTAAATGAGAAGATAGACTGTCAAAGCAGTAATTCAGATACAATGTAAGGAATGCAGGGCTGTATATAAAGCAGTGTAATAACTGCAGGTGTGCATAGCATTCACAAAAGGCTGCGAGGAAGGTGTGGTACCAGCAGAGTCAGTGATCAGGAGACATTTATATGAGATGGTTGCAGGGATGGTGGAAGTCCAGGATCTTGGCTTGTGGAGAAGGAGCAATCTGCTGAGCAGCTCTGTCCCTGGCCTGCTTCACTCAGCACAGTGTCTTGCAGGCCCATTCGTGTTGGGGCAGACACCAGGACAACCTTCTTTCTTTGTGACCACAGGGGACTTAGATCTAGGCATGCACCATGTTTCTTCATCCACTCACCTGTCAACAGAGGCTGGGAGCAGAGCATGGGTGAGATGGGGAGACCTCAGTCAACAGGTACAGGGTTTCCGTGTCAGGATGAAAAGTTCTGGGACTCCAAGGTACAGCAGGATGCCTGTGGTTTAACTAATACTTTATTGTTTACCTGAAGTTTGCTACAGGAACCCGGCAAATCCTAAGTGTGTGGTGAAGCATCTATTCATTTAGTTGTGGCTGACAATGCACAATGTATATATATATATCAAACTGTCAGGCTGCACACCTTGATTACACAATGCTTTTATTTGTGAGTTGTTCTTTAATACACCTGGGGAAATAAGTTTCTGTGTGAAGAAGTGCAGCAGTGGGGAGGCGCTGGAATGACTGCAGCAATGGGGAGGGGTGAATGCAGACAACCTCTTTTCCTGCCCTTTGTTTTCCTACTGTGTCTTCCACTGGACAAAAAAAAAATGGAAGGTCCAGGGCACAGGGCAAAGAGAAGGGCAAATGATGGTTAGTGGCCATGGCAGAGAATGACTAGCCAAACCATAAGCAAATATTAACATACCTAGAAGATCCTTCAATAGAATCTAGCTGCAAGTTCTTTGTAGAGCAAAGACCCTTCCCATGTCTAAATAAATAAAATTTATTATTTAAGAAACATTCATCAAGTGTCTTCAGCTGTTAAGTTCTAGCATCTAGATTTGATGCTAATGGATTTTACTTTGTGTTTTAAGTAACATACTTCCTGCAGAGCTACCCTAGATAAGTAAAAGAGTAATGATGAACCTTCTGCGATTGCTTTACAAAGTTCTGGCCCCAGCCTCGAGTACTTCTTCTGGTGTTCTTGCCTTTGGTTAGATCTGAGTGTCTTTTTATTATGTGACCAAAACCTTGCCATAACCCGTGGGTCTTGGGTACTGGATGTGTTTGCATTTAACTGGGTCAAAGTTTGGTAATCTACAGAAACTTGAAGAAACAGGGCAATGGTGAACTCTGAGCAACTCCAGATATACTGATAGGGGAGAGTGGAGAGCTGAAAAAATGCCTGGTTGGGAGACTTCTAAGCCCACGCCTTACTTGGGCAGACCTATCTGATCACTCCAATTCTCTACTGAGAATTTGAAAAGTTTCATTTCCTATATGGTGAGAAAGTGCTTTGGGACCTCATCATTTCATGTGAAATAATTTTGATGTAACCCCTGGGTATTTTGCACCAATTATGTAATGTCTTAATTGCTATGTATGAGATTCTCTAGAACTTGGTGAGGATAACTTCACACTTGGGAAAGATTAGTAGGTGGAATAATTTGGAAAAATTAAGCTGGAAGAGACACAGGGGTCACACAGACCACATCTCTTTACACCAGTGGAGAAACTAAGAGACCCAAAAGGCTGGGAATTTGTACAGAGCCCCACAGTGAGGACAAGAGCAGAGGCAGGGACACAGGAGCAAAGTGGCTGGGAAGCAGGCTGGTGACTGGGAAGAGGCTCAGGGGTGTCATCTTGGCACTCACACTACTCTCCTGGGACTTTTAAAATTTTTTTTTTTACTTTGAAAATTTAAAAAAAACTAACAAAACAACAATGAAGACAAAATCAAAACAACACAGAAACAGCAAAAATGGTACACGACCTCATAACAAAATGATAGGAATTAAGAATGATTGCTACATTGCATACTGTTATCTTTAATGAAGTTGCTCAGTCCACCAGACATGAAAATGTAAGATCAATCAAACAAAGACAGTAACAAGTAATAATAATAATAAGAAATTAGAACTGATGCAGAGCTTCACCATACCATACGGTAGGAGTTCAACAATGGTTCTTACATTGCATATGGTTGTTTTCAGATCAGTCATTCTGATGACCAGATTCAAGCATGCAAAATTGGTCAAGAAAAAGAAAATCTTAAGCACTGACTGTTCCTTTCAATAAAAGACGGACATCAGCAATACGCCTATCCCAGCTATCCTTATATATACATATAAAGTTTGTTTTTTATTTTAAAGAGAAAAGAAGAAAAAAACCTAAAATAACAAAAACAAATGCATAAACAAAATAGCATAGAGAACAATAAAAATGATACAGAATTTTAAAACATGGTGATAGAATATTAAGAATGGTTGTTATATTACATAATGTCATCTTCAAAATGATTGCACATATAACCAGATATAGGCATGCAAGACTGATCAAACAATTACACATTAAGAGTTCCTTTCAATAAAACAACAGGTATTAGTAGTGCAATTATCCTAGCTATCCTGTGTATACATATACATTTTTTTCCCCTTCCTTCTCCCTTTTTTCTCTCCCCTCCTTCATCCCAGTTGCCCCTTCTTATTTGAGCAGTTTCTTTTCCCTTTCACAATATCTACTGTATCTTTCAGATTTTATTACTCTTTGAGGTTCTTATAGGTAGGAGGAAATATGATATTTACACATGTGAAACTGATTTATTTCACTTATGAGTGTGGTCTCTAGTTGCATCCATTTACCTATAAAAGCCTTTAGTTTATCTTTCTTTATAACTGAGTAATACTCCATTGTAGAAAAATACCATATCTTTTTTATCCATTCCTCAGGTGATGGACATTTGGGTTGTTTCCAAGATTTAGCTATTACAAGTTGAGCTGCTATAAACATGGGTACACGTATATCACTGTGCTATGATGTTTTCAGTTCTTCCGGAAAAATACCCAGGAGGGGAATAGCTGAGTTGAATGGGACCTCTAATCCTAGTTTACTGAGGAATCTCCAGACTCATTTCCACAGTGGTTGCACCAGTCTACTCTTCACCAACAGTGGAGAAGAGTTCCTTTTTGCCAGTATCCCTTCCAGCATTTGTTATGGGTTGATTTCTTGATGATAGCCATTCTTTCTGGGGTGAGATGGAATCTCGGTGTTTTTCAATTTGCATTTCTCAAATGACTAATGACATTGAACATTTTTTCATGTATTTATTTGGCATTTGTATTTCTTCATGTGAGAAGAGTGTAATCATCTCAGAAACCCATTTTTATATAGGGTCTTCGCATTTTGGGGGCCTGATTTTAATTCTTTCTATGTTCTAGACAAGAGTCCTTTGCCTGAGGGACAGCTGGCTAAATTATTTTTCCCAATTTGCAGGTTTTTTTTTCACCCTGTCGATGATTTCTTTTGTTGCAAAAATCTTTTCAATAAGATGAGATCCCAGTTGTTGGTTCTTTGAAGTATTTCCTGTACAGTTTGGTTTTTGTTCATGAACCCTTTACATGCCCTATATCTTCAAGACTTCCACCTACTTTCTCTCCCATTAGAACTAGTGTTTCTGTTTTAGTATTTAGATCTTTAAGTCATTTTGATTTTATTTTGGTGCATGGTGATAGGCTTGGGTCTAGTTTTAGTCTTTTGCATGTAGAAAGCCAGTTTTTTATAGCACCATTGATTAAAGACTCTATCTTTTTTCCAGTAAACATGTTTGTCCACTTTGTCAAAGATAAGGTGACAGTGTCTTTGTGGTTGTGTCTGTACCTTCTAGTCTGTTCCACTGATTTTCAGGTCTGTTTTTTTTTTGCCAATACCATGCTGTTTTATCACAGTAGTTTTATAGTATAATTTCAAATCAGGGATTGTGATACCTCCTGCCTTGCCTTTGTTGCCGAGGATTGCTTTTGCTATTCTAGGACTCTTCTGGTTCCAGATGAATTTTAGGAATATTTTCTTTAGCTCTGCAATGTGTACCAGTGGTATTTTCATTGGAATTTCTTTGAATCTGTATAACAATTTTGGGAGTATGGCCATTTTCACAATATTGGTTCTTCCTATCCATGAGCAAGGAATATCTTTCCATTTTAAAATTTATTTTAAAAATAAAAGAAGGAAAACATTAACAAACAGACAACCATTTACAAAATAGCAAAAGAACAATACAAACAATACAGAATTACAAACAAAGTGGTAGGAAATTAACAGTGCTTGTTCTATTACACATTGCTATCTTCAAAGTGGTTTTTCAGGAAAACAAATAGAGATGTGCAATACTGATCAGTCAAGGAATCATTAACTGTTTTTCATCAAAGAAATAGAAGACAGTAATTCAACTATGTTAACAGTGCTGTATATGCATACATACAAAATTTCTCTTTCTATCCCTTCTCTTTTCCCACATCCCAGTTACTCTTTACCCTTGAACATTTTCCTCTCACTTCACCATGTCTCCTAGTTTTTAGTCACTCTTTTAGGTTTTACACTAGTGAGACAATGCGGTGCTCGCACATGCAGGTCTGATTTATTTCACTTATGAGTATGGTCTCTATTTGTGACCATTTACCTATAAAAGCCTCGAGTTTATCTTTCTTTATAACCA
>NW_004955469.1:1872576-1887491 GCF_000276665.1 Chinchilla lanigera | reverse complement strand
CTCTTTGATTCATTAAGTCTTTGTATTGTGTTCTTAGTTTCAATTGCATTAATTTCTGCTCTAATCTTTACAATTTCCTCACTTCTTCGGTCTTTGGGATTAACTTGCTCTTCTTTTTCTTGAAGTTTGAGATGTGACATAAGGTTGTTTATTTGTGTTCTTTCTGTTTTCTTGATGTGGGAATCCATTGCTATAAATTTCCCTCTGAGGACTGCTTTCATTGCATCCCACAAGTTCCAGCAGTTTGTGTGTGTATTTCCCTTTGATTGCAAATAGTGTTTAATTTCTATTTTAATTTCTTCTGTAACCCATTGTTTGTTCAGGAGGGAGTTATTCAATTTCCATGTGTTTATGGAGCTTTTGTGATTTCTTTTATCATTTATTTCAAGTTTCATTTCACTATGGTCTGATAATATGCATGGGATAATTTCAATTCCTTTGCATTTACTTAAGCATGCTCTATGTGCTAGCATGTGGTCTGTTTTAGAGAATGTCCCATGCTCAGCTGAGAAGAATGTATATTCTAATGTTGTTGGGTGGAATACTCTGTAAAGGTCTACTAAGTCCATTTGTTCATACTTTTGGTTTAGTTCTGTTATTTCTTTGCTGATTTTTTGTCTAGTTGAACTATCTCTTTGTGACAATGGGGTGTTAAAATCTCCTGTTACAATTCTGCTATTATGTGTTTGATTTTTCATGTCTGTTAAAATTTGCCTTATATAATTGGGTGCTTCTGCATTTGGTGCACATATATTTATGATTGTTATCTCTTCCTCTTGCAGTTTTCCCTTAACAAGAATATAGTGACCTTCTTTACCTCTTTTGATCATTGTTGATTTGAAGATCACCTTGTCTGCAAACAAAATAGCTACTGCTGCTTTTTTTTCTGGGTTCCTGTCACATGGAGTATAATTTTCCATCCTTTGACTTTCAGTTTATGGGTTTCCTTTTGAGTTAAATGTATATAGCATATTTTTGGATTTTGTTTCCTGATCCACTCAGCCAGTCTGTTTTTTTTTTTCTTTTGATTGGTGAATTAAGGCCATTTACATTAATGGTTATTACTTATATGTATTGACTTATGCTTGTCCTGTTATTTTCCCACTGTTCTATACTTTCTTTCTTTGCTTAATTGCTTATGTTGGTTGGTAGTTCTTTTCTATTGTTAAGATTGTGGTCATTTTTATCTCTTTGTAGAATATCCTTCAATACTCTTTGTAGGATTGGTTTGGTCTGTGTTGAGAAGTCTGCCACAATTCTGATGGGTTTTCCTTCATAGCTGCTCTGTTTCTTTTCTCTAACAGCTTTTCTTTTTTTTTTTGGTACCAGGACTCAAACTCAGGACCTTGTGCTTGCCAGGCAGGCACTTGTGCTGCTGAGCTATATCCCCAGCCCTCAAATAGCTTTTAATATTCTACTTTTTGCTGAATTTCTGGGATCTTGATTATTATGTGTCTGTGTGTAGATTCATTTTGGCTATGGCTAACTGGGATTCTATATCCCTCACTTATGTGTATATAAGTTTTTTTCCCATGCTTTGGAAATTTTCTGCTATTGCTTCTGCAAATAATCTTTAATGTCATTCTTGTTGCCTCCTGCTCTTTCATAGACACCTATCAGCCTTATATTATTTTTCTTTGCCTCATGTTGCAGCTGTTGAATTAGTATTTGCTGTTCCTTTGTTATTTTTAAGAGGTCTTTTCTTTCACAATCACTAGCTGCAATGCTATCCTCAAGGTCTGAGAGTCTATCTTCCATTTCATTCAAGCACTTCTTCCAGCTTTCAATGGAATTTTTAATTTCCTGAATGTCTCCTTGAATCTGTTTCCTGCATTCTAATTCTTTCTTATACTGTTCATTGAAGGTTTCAATTACTTTTCTGTGCTCCTCTATTGTTTTTATCTATGTCTTCTTTTGAAATGCAAAGCAATTCTTTCATTATGGCTGTCATTTCTTTTTTACCTGAGCCATTATTTCTGATCTGACTTCCTCTATAGCCTGATGTAGTTGGTTCTTTACTTCAGTTGCTATCATTTCAGAGATTTCAGGTGTGTGGCTTCCATGTTCTTCCATGTTGATGTTTCTTGGCCTTGTTCTGGGTCAGATATTTGGCTGAGACTGCATTTTGCTACTTTTTATCATTTTCAAATATCCTTAGATTTCCAAGGATTCATGTTCATTCCTGAGATGGTGGCAGGAGGTGGAGACAGGGTTCCCAGGCTCCCATACAGCTAGCTCACCAAGGCTTCCTGAGTCTTAGACCCCTTCCCATGGTGGTGGCAGAGGGTAGAGCCAGAGGACCCAGCACCCAGACAGCTCACTGAGGATTCCCAGTCCAGGAAACCTCCCCAAGATGGTGGTAGGACCAGAGGATCCAGGCCCTGAGAGAGCTCACTGAGGCTTCCTGAGCCTAAGGCCCCTCCCACAGTCTCCTGGGATGTTTTTGATGGTGGGTGAGGGTTCCCTGGTACAGACTGCCCAATAGGTACACTTTGTGATTCTCCCAGGTTCTTGATTTTTATTCTTATTGTCCTATTCTCTGTGGATGCTCCAACAAGAGCATAAAGTTCCCATTATATAGCTTAGAAATTATAGTTGGAGAAGGAACAGTTTTTAAATATCAAAGTTACCAACTGTGTGGAGAACTCAAGAGATGAAGTCCTGACAGTCATATCTTATGATGAGATTACTTTACAAACTCTACCACCAACCTTCTCTGCTTGCAGTTGAGGAATAAGTGCTAACATTTAACAGAAAATGGTTATGCATTAGTCATTACTGAAGCAATTTACATTAATTAATTTAATTCTCACAAGCACTTTAGGAGATAGACACTATTGTGCTTCCTGTGTCATAGACAATGAATCTGAGCTAAAAGGTCAAGTGACTTATTAAAAAAATCACAGTATTAGTAAGAGAACATACTGGAATTTAAAACTCAGTACTGGACTCTCTGACCCTTTTTAATCATGCAACTGTAATACCTCTTTTTGCAGTATTACTCCTGCTACATCAAGTAGAGGTATTTTGTCTTCTCAGGACCCACCTGTGCCTAGCTTCAAGTATTTCTGTCCTCTTTAAAACAAGAGGAGGGGCCAAGGATCTAGCTCAGTGGTACAGTGCCTGCCTGGCAAGTGCAAGGTCATGGGTTCAATTCCAAGTACCAAAAAAGGAAAAATAAAAAAATAAAACAAGAGGAATGCATTGTTGAGTTGTATGTTACTGAGTATGCTCTATGTCATGCCAGTTTTCAAAGTCTTAGAGTTTGTCTAGATAGGATTTTACCAGCTTCTTAACTGGACATCTTTATCCATTGTAAAAATTACAAGTCTGAACAGCCAGTCCAAAGAATATTGATTTGTTGGATGTGGTAAAATTTCCTTAGTGTTTATAAGCTCCCAAAAATCTTTCCAGGACTTTCTAGGAAAAAGATTATTTAGGTGTTATTAAAACTGGGGAAACAAAATAAGTATAGCAAAGTTTTCCTGCATAGAATTGATGGACAATGTTTAAGATCACAATATTATGTTTTTCCTTTCATAGCTGGAGAAGCAGAGGTGCTGCAATACATAGAAATGAAGTCCTGAGATCGTATCCTGGCTCTGCCTCAAGGTCTCTGTGTGATCTTGGAATTGTCCCTTTATCCCTGGCTCTCTTTTACTGTTTGTAACATGTGACGCTGATTTTGATTCCTGAAATTCTAGGGGTTTTTTTTTTTTTTTCAGCTCTGAAATTCTTGGACTCACTAAGATCAGACTAAGTTGATTGCTAATTGATGTTTTTTATAGGTAGCATTGTTCAAAAAAGAATTTGAGGTAGTTAACAGGATTAAAACACACAAACCAGGATGTTAAAATTCACAACAGAATTAAAAATAATAAACAGCAATGGAGCAGAGATGTTCCAGGAGAAAGACTGAGTTAATCTTTTTGCAGTATTACTACTGCTACATCAAAACATAAAGTTAGTCACTGATGCTCAGGGCTGTGTTTGAGATCCTGGAGTCCAGAGAAGTTGCAGCCAACAGTGACTCCAGAGACCTGGGGCACTCATGTGTCTCAGATTCTTTCCTCCCTTGGCACTTCCTGCTAGTTAGAATGTCCTATTTCCAAATGTAATGGACTTTCTGAGTCACAGGATTAGTGAGCCCAGATCATCCTGGTGATTAAGTCATGAATAGATTTTGCAGCTTGGCCAGCAGCAGAGGAACTCCAGGTCTCTCCATTTTCTGCCTAGTTCTTTGTCCATGCAGCCTGCCACCTCCTCCAATGATGGTGACTCTTTATTGTATGGTTAAGACAGGTTTTTCATGGAAATACCTTTGCTGTAAGTATGAGAGGTGATTAAAACATATGGTGAATGTTTAAGTTTAAAAAGTGTATTACAGTAAAATATGTTGCCATTAATCCCCCTGTAATCCCCCTCTGCCTCTGAAAACATGAATGCCATCATTTGGGGCAGTTCTGGAAGTCCTAGGTGGTGTTTTTAGTTTCACTGTCATGGCTGCCTCAGCTGCTTCAATGTCCTGAATCAACTCAAAACGTTTACCTTTCCTAATCATTTCAACTTTGGGGAAGAGCCAGAAGTCACAGTGCCAGATTCAGTCAATAAGGTGGATAAGGACACAGCATAATGTTTTTATGAGACTGGCTTGGAACTTGGGAGAGAATGCACTGTAGTTTTGATCACACCTTATAAAAATACTCGTGAAAGAGAATTTCCAGAACTGCTCCAGAAAGGGGCAGGAAGGATGGGATAAGTGTGCCTGAAGCAAGAGGGAATATTTTTGAGGGGGATTATTGTTAATTCATCTTTTACTGTAGTAAATTATTTTAGTTAAACATTCTCCATGTATTTTGATCACTCTCTGTGTGATCAGTCTTGATCCTCTGAATCTCCTGCAGGAAAGGCAGGAAAAGTGCCATTATTCTTATAGTATATCTGAGTGGATGAGCCCAGAAATATTGAGTATTTTGCTTAAGAGCACACTGCTACGGTAATTAGTGAGTACTGGCCTTGGAGCCCGATTTGTGAAGGATGGAGGATTTCTGCGGGCTTTCTGCTGTTACAGTGTCCGTGGATGCTCATCAGGAGATGAAGTCAGAGTGGCTCACTCAAGATAGCTCAACTTCATATGGTCCAAGAACATCTCTGGAAACAGGCGAGGTAGGGGCCTCAGCACTGTACCCTGAACTGGACACAGGAAGCAAGAACTTGAGTTTGGACTTTATCATCTCAACTTTACTTTTAAGCTCTGCAAATATGTAAAACTTCCCATTATGTAATGCACAGGTCTTGAGGTTGAGAGAGATGCTTTTGTGAGAAAGCTGGAGTTCCAAATAGCTTTAGCATCTCTGAGCACAGTGGAAGCCTTTCATCAAATTCAGTTGTGGGAAACCCTCTCACTGGATTGCTTTGCTACTGGAAATGTCACTAATCAATCAGCAGATGTTTCTCAAAACAGCAATGTGAGAATTCATGAGATTGTGCAAATGACATGTTAGGAAGGCAGTATGGCAGAGGGGTAAGACATGGGCTTCAGAGACAATCAGAAGTAGACTTGAAGACTGGCACCATTATTCTTGAGCTGGACGTGCATTGACCAAATGGCTAATTTTACTAAGCTGCTGCTAATCTATCTACAAATTAGGAAAGGTCGGCTCCTTATGCTTCTGAGGAAGCACTAAGTTCTTATTAATTCCTAACCTTTGTCCAACACTGAAAACATAATAAAGTGAAAAATTACTGATAGTTGCCAGTTAATCATTAAGCATTTGGCACTGTATGCAGCAATGGGAGACATAGTGAAGAGGGAAGCCAGGGCCCCTGTCTCTACACCTGGCTGACAACTAAGGCAAGGCATGGGGAGGGAAGGTGATTGAGAGTTTTTGGGCATGGCAACAGTGTTATAGAATAGACAAAGATGGAGCTTGACCTGTGGATGAGAATGTTCTCACCACAACTGGGGAGATAGGAATTCCAGGTGAGTGGGATATACAGTCAATGGCTGGTGTGCTTGTTTGGCCAGAGTGGAGAAGAATTGAAGGAAAATAATGATAAATCATGCTTAGTAAGCATAATAGGATGAAGGGTATTTATAACTGGGTCAATAAATTTGGATTTAGTACCCTATTTGGCATAGCACCATATGAGTTTTGATAGGAAGCTAATAAGACTGGGGCTAGAATGGGACCTTTCTTCTTTTTGTACTGACTTCCCAGAGTCATTAGCATAGCATTGATGCTTAAGGGGACCCAGTGGTCATGGATGAAATGATGACCAGATGCTTATGGAGTACCAGGCTGGCACTGGTGTGTGATGCTGACAGCCCTATGGATGTGGACTCTCCCACCAGCTACCAAAGGACAAAGCTCAGTCAGTGGAAGAAAGATCAATTTGGTTTTGAGTTTCCACACTGATTCAAGCACAATACAAATGATCCCCTTTGTTTCCATGAATAGCTTCAAATTGTACCCGAAAATACAGAAGGTTCACACATTGTTGAAAAATGCTAATAAAGTGGGAGGTTTCTATGCACTTTATTCTCTTCTGGGCTTTCTTACTTTTAAAGGTTTGTTGTGCTACTTTTCAGACCGGAAAGTGAGAACTAATGAAAACATGTACACATATGTATGTGTAGCATGCATACAAAGCCATATACATAAAGTAAAATAATATATAGTATACATAATAAATGAAAATGAGACTAATGAGAACATGTACACACATATATGTGCAACATGCATGCAAAGCTGTACACATAAAACAAAATACACATATAGCATTCATAACAAATGAAAATATATTCATAAGAATCTATATACAGTCCTCTTAATCAATTGCTTAATTTTTATAAAATAAAGTGCACTGATTTAAAATTTAATGTTTGCTGACTTTTAATAAATAGACATATTTCTATCTTATAAAAATTTAAAATATAACAGTGGGAACATACCATTGCAGATTGAATACACATAATCCAAATAGCTAAATTCAGAAATGCTCTAAATACATAAATGTTGAATGCCAGCATGATGCCACAAGTGGGAAATTCCCTTACTCTAAAATTGTAAAAGGTTTATAAAATTACTTTCAGGCTATGTATATAAGATATATTAAAGATTAATGAATTTTGTGTGTAGACTTGGATCTCAACTTCAAGATAACTCATTATATATGGAAACATTCTTGCATTTGAAAATATGCAAACTTTAAAACACTTCTTGTCCCAATCATTTCAGATAAGGGGTAGTCAACCTGCACAATGGTGCTACTTGCTTCAGCTTTCAACATGTCATCAACTTTTTGGCACTAATATTTTCAGAAGTGGCATAAACTCTTTTTATGGCACTGATATTTTCAAAACTATTTCTTAGTTCCTGAGTCTGAAAACCAAAGGTCATATGTCTTTTACTGTGGTAAATTTAAATTAAAAAATATTTAAATATTCACTGTATTTCTGATCACATTGCTATTACTTGGGGATGCTGGTAAGGTGGAGAATCTAGTCCAATAGCTCAGAGAATGGGGTGAGAATTTGCATTTTTGATAAACTCATGGCACATCTGATGCTGCAGGTCTACTCACCTTAGTACTTGGAATACCAAAATCTTAGGTTTTAGGAATTTAGTTTGGGTAGATTCCAGTACATTCAAGGATAATGAGTGGCAGGTTTCTTTGTTATTAAATAAAAGCCCTTAGTATGATCGGATGAAATGGTCTGTGTGGAACCAGAACACAGCTACAGTTATGGTGACAACTGCAGTCAAGATTCTGGGGAGCTGACTGGAGTCCCCGGGAGAGGATGGCCTTCCAGTTTTGAAATCTGGGTCCACCACTAGTTACCCTATCTTTAGTTTCTTGGCTTTCAGTTTTTGACTTCTGTGCATTTGTGTGTGTGTGTGTGTGTGTGTGTGTGTGTGTGTGTGTACCCACACATGCACAATCCCAGCTTTGAATCTATACAGAGTGGTTCTTAGAGATTTAAAGAGAATTACTGATGTACTTTATGGACACCTAACAAATTGAATACGGTAATTTTTGCTTCTGTCTGTACAAAGCCTTTGGGACTGTGAAATACATGGAGATGTTTCATAAACACGTGGACCTCCAGTCTGGCCAGTCTGCACAGTGAAGGCAGATTTCTGGCTCAGAGTTTGGATTCCTTAATCATATCTGAATTAACTTCAACCTGATTTTTAAGGGTAGGGAAGTGTGTCAAAATTGTCCTCTTCAGTTATCCTGCCTGGTGTCAGGTGTTGAACTCTGTATGATTCAAAAGCCAGCCCACTATGGTCAAGTTATTTGGATAATAAACATTATACACACACACACACGCATACACACACCCCATGTATACATAGACACTCACACACAAGGGCAACAGATGATTACTACATTATCATGATTGTAACACATGTAGACTTTAGAATGTGGATTCCTCCAGCTGGTTGTCTTGGCAGACAGTGGCAAGCCTCTCACTGAGTGTTTCTTCTCCTTCCAAAAATACACAGCCGCACTGTGGTTAGCTGATTAAGTTCTAACTAGTAGGTTGTTAAGGGGAGTCATATATGTTACTCTGGGCTGAGACCTTTAAGAAGTGGATTTTTCCTTTGATATCTTCTGATCCCCTGTCATTCTCTGTCTGTGGGGTGAATCAGAAGACTTCATGGAACCAAAGGCGAAGGGTGCAGAGGATAAGCTCTTAGGTCCCTGAAACTCATGGGGAACTCCTGCTTGCTAATCTCTACTAACTTCTGGACTTTAAGTGTGCAAGTTATTTATACACATTGTGTTTGACACATTATATATTTTAGGGCTTGTTCATTACAGTAGTCAGAGTTTCCTTAAAGCTATGTACTCTATGGAGATCACTGAAATGCTTTCTAGGTGATAGCTAGCATAGTTATTATAGCTTTCTGCATAATCTGTTGAATGCTTAGGTAGGATAGATAAATAAAAGAGGACAGGTGAGCAGGGTGAGTAGGGCATCATCGTGAGGATATTGTTGGTGAGTTTTAGTCTGAGAAACAGAGTATCTAACATGGAAAAATTCTGGCTGTCAATATCAAAGCTTCATTAAGTTTTTTTTCATAATTATTATGAATCTCAAAAATCAGGTAGTGAGAAACAGTTAAAAATGCTTCGCATGACCTCTCCCCACCCCACTCTCTTTAATTCCTTTCTTTCTACTCAGACCTGGAACAAGATGGCTATTCTTTGGACAGTGAAACTGTGAGAAAGTCATGTAATGTTTCTGTTTGATGTTTTTGGCAGTGATGATGAAAATTCTAGACTGAAATGATATTGTATGAAGTCTGGACCAATTGCCATGTTCAAGTAGAATGGATTTCCTCTCTTTTCGCTGTCTGGATCAATTCTTGGAGGCATTAGAGATTTTGGTGTCTCAGTTGAAGCAACACATTGTACTGATAACATGTGAAAGTACAGTCTGATTGGACTCACCAGGCTTTCCAACTTACTGCTAATGTGAGCATTAGGAGGAGGGCTTTTGCAAAATAAATAGAGCTTGCTGAGGTTAGTTAAGAAGGGTTCCAGATTCCATTCAGCAAAAGTGGAATGTTTAATACTCTACAATGAAAAAATAAAATACAAATAAAAAATCTCCTTGGAATTTGGAGTCCCACCTGTTAAATTATTTGTCCTTCTAATAGAGGCAGGAATGAAAGGCGTATGTTCAACATCATTTTGGACCCATTTTCTGTGGCAGGAAACCAAGGTAAACACATTTTTCCTGATGTAATTGTTGATATTAGTTCAGTTCATACGATGCAGGCGTAGCTGTGTGAACCATTTCATTTGGACCTGTTCTCAGCTGGAGTTGGACATGATAGTGGGAAAAGCCTGTGGCCTGCAGGCCCCAGTTCTTTTGTGGGGTGGGGGGAGTCTCTGACCCACACGTTTCTCTACAAGGATGCCCTTTGGATTCCTGTCCATGGCTCTTATTTCTTCCCACTTGTGTTTGGGGGCATACATCTCATTTCTGTATTGGGTTCATTCTGATTTTATTTGTTCCATGGGCGAACATTATCATTGCCCTTTTCTAACTGTACTTAGAGACACATATGTGGTTGTTTATAAATACTCGAGGTGTTTTCTTTTAATTCTCCCTTTTTATGTTTGGCTCTCTTTTCCTCTTTCTTGCCCCTACCTCTAGCTCCTTGTTCCCCTTTAATATGTTTAAAAGTCTAGTATGTTTCCTTTCCTCATTTTCTCCATGCTTGGATATTCATGTATGAAAACTTATGCTCAGATATACATTCACTTGTTTTGTGTGTCATTTTTAATTCTTTCTCTATGCTTCCAGTGTAACAATAGCTTTCTGGATAGCATATGGGTTTTGTTCTAAAGTTAACCTCCCCAAACACATTTAGGCCAGGATATGGTTTATCCCTTTATTTGTTTATCCCTCAGAGAGTTTTTGGACAACTCAGTCCCCGAATGGCTTAGGCATTCTGGTTACAAGGAGAAACTTGGATGCAGATCCTGATCTCGGAGAACTGCAAATGTGGACACTTAGTACTGAGAGAAAGGGCTCAGATTCATGGGAACCTGGAACAAAAGCACTGTGCCAGCCCAGAGGGCTCAGAGCCTGCTCATACCACTAGGGTCTGGGCTTCTGAAGAACGTACTCCAAGTCATAGCTTCAGGCTCAAGGCAGGCTGGAGATCCAGGTGCACATGATGAGCATGAGCAAAAGGAATGTGACTTTCCTGCAGGGGGTGGGTCAATATTGTGGGGCACTGACCAAGGGAAGCCTTGGCAACTGTACTGGGGAAGGAGGTCAGCTGGACAATGGCTGTCAAGTATGAATTGTGTGTCACTGTGGTATTTGTGGGTCAGGCATCAGCCATGAGGAAATGTGTCTTGCCTTGCTTATGTGGTTCCTTAACCCGTGGGTCCTGACCATCCAGTAGTGTAACAAGACTGCGTGGTTAGCAGGGACTTGTGATTCTTGTGTCTTCTTCTCTTCCTGAGGCATTTGACATAATTTTGGTCCTAGAGGCATTAATTAAAATGCATACTGGAGAAATGAAGATAAAACTGTCAATGAATCTTGCACATAAAGTTGTATCTCCTTTGAACTTTTTCTTATGTTTGAACACCCTAGCTTCTAATCACAGATATCTCTATATCTGTATAGCACTAACAATCCAGAAAACATTTCCCAGTACTTTACTGGATCTTCCCACATTATTGTTAGATTATTGTTTTCCATCAGAAAACAATCAGCACATTTTTCTAAAACTTAGACTTTTAATCTTCTAAGACAGAAGGGACAGCTGCTACTACAAAGACCTAGGACTCAAATTCGGGTCTTCTGGTCCTAGTGTCTGCTCCTTCCGCTGTGACTTGCTAACTCACACAGAAGTGGCTCAGAGAATGGGGCGGATTTCATGGACCTGATTTGTTGCTGGGCTTCTCTACAGTCTCACCAAAACTAGCCTTTACTACCATCACAGTAATGAACGGTGGGAATCCACTGTGGCTCCAGAGGGCCCTGAACACTGCCGTGACCTTGATCACCAATGAGGACTACAATGCCACAAGTCCCGTAGTGAACAAAGTCCTGTCACACTTAGTGTTACTCCTTAGCCTTCTGTGTAGACCAGAGGTGACCTCCGGAGAAGGAGTATTGCCCAGATATCAATACTCTGACGAGATAAAGCAGTACGCGATGTGAATTATTCTCCTCCCAGGTCTAGGGAAAAGATCTATGGTGAGAGTGGTGTATGTTTGGTTGTTTATTTTAGGAAGATGTTGGACCTCAATATGATTCAGGAATGGAGACTTCGGACCATTTGGGTGTGTGTTGGGGGGTGGTGAGGAAGGGGTGCTGAGGGTGCTGGGAGAGCCATGGAAGCTTCTACTCTTTACTTCCTACACTTCTGGCCAGGAGGCTTTGAGGTCTGTCTGATTCTGGACACCTGCAAAGGAGGACAGGGGGGATCATCTTGTGTATTCTTGGAGAGAGGGAACCTGGCTATGTGGTTACTTTGTGGAAGTCTCTCATTTGTTCTTGATTCTGGAGTACGGCAGCCTTCTGCATTGAAGTGGCTGACTTCAAACACTGTAAGGTCAGTCCACAGCCAGTGATGGGCTCCTGGTGGTGCACGTCCTGCTGTGATAGGGGCCACTGCCATCCCCAGGTCACTGTGGACCTTATAGTACACACAGGCTGACTTTCTATTACTTGCATGAAAAACAGTCTTTAGTACTGAAGTTCAAAGGTGTGATTGCTGCCTGTTTCTTAACATGACACAGGTGCACCTTCATTGGAAATACCTTCTGCTCCTCCAGCTCCATTGAAAACAAGCAATGGTGCCCTTTTCCCAAATCACAGAGGTGGTCTGAAGTCCTCACCAGGTTCCTGTGTACTCCACAGCTTCAAAAAGACCCTCCTGTAGGGCTGAGGACCCATACTCCATCTTGGAGCTCACCACGGGGACAAAGCAGTGCCCTAGGGGTGCTGCTTAGCACATCTCTGTGCTGACCAGGTGGAGGGTGGCGGGGATGGGAGGGCGGCAGGGTTCACACTGCAGCTGCAGCTGGGAGGTCTCCTGCCTGCCCAGAAAACACTCTGCCCCACACTGGTTTCAAGTAATGTTCACCTCTTGCTTTCCTGTTGCAACTGCTACTCCATGGTAAGGAGGGTCTGGCATTATCTCAGAGACAGTGGAAGAAAGTGAGATCTGACTGCAGGTATTGTGGGAAGGCTAGAGAAGTATCTCTTCATGCAAGTCACTAAACTTTTCTGTCTGAGCTTTCTCATCACAGAAATTCAGGTAAGACTAGTACTTCCCTCCCAGGGTCCTCTAAGGATTAATGAAAAAAATATACAGGGCATAAGGCATGCTGGTACTAAGGAAATACACAGTGATAACTATTTCAGTTCTTATTAATAAATAATAATTATTAAACAAACCATTTATTGCTAATAAATACATAATTATTAATCCATAAAATTATTCTTTTAATTAGCTTTAAATTTTTAGAATAGTTTTAGGTTCATAGAATATCCATAGGGATGTACAGAGATTTCCCACATGCTCCCTGCTGTTGAATATGTGGTCTCCTGCAGTCTTAATAGCCCCACCAGAGTGGCTCTTTTCTCCAGCTGATGAACCTGTGTTGACATATTACAATCACCCAAAGTCTATGGCTTAAATTGTTTAATTCTAGGTATTGTATATTCTGTGATTTCTACAAATATATAATGACATGATTCCAACATGATGGTATCTTCTGCACAATGTTCACTGACCTAAAGGCCTCCATCTTCCCTTTTACTCATCCATCTATTCCCCAAACTTGACAACCACTCATTTTTTTATTATCTTGTAGCTTCAACTTTCCCAGGTGGTCATAGAAGTGGACTCTACTGTATGCAGCCTTTTCAGATTGACTTATTTTCACTTCAAAATATGCATTTAAATTTTCTCCATGTCTTTTCATGGCTTGATAACTTCTTCTTGTGCCAGTGCTTAGTGCTGAGTGATATCCTATTGTCTGGATGTGCCATGGTTTATCCATTCACCTGCTGAAGGACATCTTGATTGCTTCCCAGCTGCAAGCTGCTATTAACATTATGTGTAGATTTCGGTGTACAGATGCTTACTTTCTATGACATTTGATGTGACAGATGTGGAATTTACCCCTGTCATGTCAGAGTGACCAGTGTGTGTCAGGATTGAAACCTTCCTCTGGAATCCTATAGAGATTTCTGTACCCAGCTGGCAGCAATGAGATTTTTTAGGACTCCCAGCTGTCGCTCTGACATTCACAATGCACATCTGGCCAGTCCTTTGTATTTATTTGTGTTCCTTAGGTCAATAAATCTAAATACTCAGGCATAGTTTGTTTCTAAATCTTTACTGAGGTTATTCATACTTCAGAGCTTTGATAAAACTCAAAACCATCAAGAAAAATATGTTGTTAAGTGATGACCACACAATTATATGGAAGGGTTACACAAGATTTTGTAATGCATAAAACTAACATGCTGTTGAAAGGGTGACAAAAATGGTCAAAAACATAAAGTAGACAATGCTGAGTGAAGTGGATTTAAATGCAGGAAAAGACAAAACTACATAGAGTGGGAATCTGTTTGTCAGAAGCATGCCAATGAAGGGGGCACATTACTCCAGTGTATACAGGTTGAATGAATGTATGATGGTGACTACAAATACTTGATTTTGACCAACTTGTTTGATATGACTCATATGGGGATGAGGCTACAGTTTAAGAAATCTGTAAGCAATGCTAAGTAAGGAGAGTAGAAGTAAATGCTTAAAAATTATTTAGAAAATAATGGGAAAAATAGGATAACTTTATTACTTCAAACCAAGAATTTTAGGAAATAATGGGAAAAACAGGATAACTTTATTACTTCAAACCAAGAATTTTAGGAAATATGTAAAATCTCTTTAAAGAGCTGCAATTTTGAGAATTTGTTCAAAGGATGTACCAAAATTTCCAAGAAGAGAAAAACCAGTGAAGAGGGTTTTTGTTTTCTTCCTTTCCCCCTTTGATCTATGTGTGTTAAATGTTTGGCTACTGAGCGGAATAGATGATATCGGACCAACTGCCTGTTCCTGAGTCCGCAGTTACCCTCCTCCCCCCGCCCCGGGGAAATGGCAGTGACTCTTTCTTCTCCTGTTTGACATGAAGTCAGTCTTGTCCCACGGTTTCTCAACAGCTTTCCCTTCCACTTATTTTGTGATTGTGGGCATCTCTCTGTTCCTTTATGAAAAAGAGTGATGTGGGGTTTCCACTGTGGGTGTGTCCAAAGATCTCCTTACCTTACTGAGTTCAACCACTACTGTGCACAGTCAATCCACACAACATATATATGTAATCCACAGAATGAATATATATATGTATATATATATATA
>NW_004955469.1:1821763-1872476 GCF_000276665.1 Chinchilla lanigera | reverse complement strand
TACTTTCATTTCTATCAAGGATCTTTTTAATCATAAGAGCCCCTATTGCTCAAACTACCAGAAATGATAGTTAGGATTTCAAGAAGCTTCAGGTTATGAACACAAGATGAGGATGTTGAAAATAAAGGAAAGTCTACCTGGACTATAATCCCATAGAAAATAATAATTTTAATCGCAAACAGAAGGGGTTGAGCTTCTCTATGCCTGGCCTTCTGATGGCCATCTTTTGGTTGTGCATGTGTCCCATTATTTCTATGTCACTTGTTCAAGGAAAAGTTGAATGATGCTTTTCAAATATATTAACATTTCCATTGTTGTGGATTTCATCAGAATGTACAACATGCAACTCTAATGTGACCCACTATATCCCTCTCTTAATATATGAAGTAGACTGAGGACATGGATGATGATTAGTTTTTATTTTTCTCTGCTTTATGGAAGTATCATTCACTTGTGATTTAATGTTGTATGCTCATGTCTGTGAAAGAGAGAAAGAGGAATTTGGGAGTTGTGGGGGATGTGAGCAACAACACCCATTTGCATAAAGAAAGCATTGTTTTTCCAATGCATATGGAACTGCAGTTTACCAAGGATATCCATTTATTTTATGACAACCTTGTAAAATAGGCAGAGATAATTATCATACTGAACAGATTAGAAAACAGGCCTGCAGAGCTAAAATTAACACAGTGAGTCTTTCCTAACTATCTGAGCATGTAGGTATGAGTACACACTGAGTCATTTGTCCTGAAACACCCCTTTCTCAAAGATGGTCTTCCTAATGTAATATATCCTGCAGGGCAGCATCTCAGCCACAGTAATTTGATAGTAGATGGCAGTGTTCCAAGGAGTTTCTGGTTTCCTTACGTCTCGAGTTCCTTGCTTGTATGAATATTAAGGCAAGTTGAGTGGGATATTGTGATGCTGGGTTATCACTCACATGGTAACTTGAATGGGAAAATGTCTACTAGCTCCATAGTTTAATTAAGAGCCAATTCTTTGGAATTCTGTGTCTTGAAGTGAATGTCTGCTGGTTTTTGTGAAGCTAAAGGGACAGAGACATTTTTTTGTGGTTGCTAACTGGAAACTGCAGAGCAGTGCAAGGGGCAGCCCAGCTCCATTTGTATTAGTGCAGGTTGTTTTTAATTAATGCCACATGCAGCCTCCAACCACAGCACTTCCCCTAGTTTGATGATGTCTGCTGGCTGTGTTGCTTAAAATTTCCCAAATTACTCCCATGTTGTGCTTGATGCAGTGGTGATTGAGTACCATTACCAAGAGCAATTGTAGTAGGAATGTCATTATTCAGGAGAGAAGGTGTGGACAATTGATTAAGGTTAAAAAAGAAAGCATATGAGCAAAAACCCAAAAAAGAATGGATAATAGGAAAAAGGGAGATTTCGTAAATGGGAAGGGGACCAAGAGATAGAGAGGAGTTGGGGAGGGGAACAAAAGAGAATTAAAGTGTGTCCTGTACAAGCACAAACTCCCCATGAGAAATGTAATCATTCTGTACTTCAAACATGTACTAATGAAAATAAAGCTCATTTAAAAAAGTAAACCCTGATCTCAGGCTGACTCCAGAGTAATTCATGCCTACTTGGCAGGAAGCAGGGGTGAGGGCTTACTTTTTGCCATTCAGCTAACTGGTTCTCAGGGCCTGGACAAAGAGAAATCCTTCTGGGATCAATAGCAGACAGAGCTAGGTCCTCCACCTGGTTGTGTGGATTGTCGTTACCACTTTTACAGGGGTTGCCAGGCACCAGGAGTTCATAGCTGCAAGATGCAGAGGCTCAGGGTCCTGCTGCTGCTCCTGCTTTTATGAGGACATCTCAGGCTTAAAGTAATAGATTAGCAAAGACCTAAAGCACAACAGGTACAATTCTGATGTCACACACAGCAGACTATTTTGTATTTCTTACTGAGAAGTGAGGATACAGAACATGAAGAAATTGAATAGTTATACGTAAAGTCAAACTGACTGATTTGAAACAAGGAGGTGGAAGTTGTTAAAGATTTAACAAGAGGGGCTGGGGATTTAGCTCAGGGCAAAAGCACCTGCCTGGCAAGTGCAAGGTCGTGAGTTCGGTTCCCGGTACCGGAGAAAAACCAAAAAAAAAAAAAAAAAAAAAAAAAAAAAAAAGATTTAACAAGAACTGCATCTCTAGATTTGAGATGTATTTGGGGTTAGATTGGCATATATATGATATTAGTATGATATATATATATAATATTAGTATAATATATGTAGAGAGAGTATAAAATGTCTTCAATGCTCAAAGTGTCTTTTTAAAAAATAGATTGAAATATGCTACATTAATTATTTTGCATTATTAACTTACTTTTCAGGTAAATACTATAAATACAAATTTAAGACTGAATTTTGGCTTAATTATGAGAATTTCAGATTAGACAAATCTAGATTAGACATGAAATGAACTAATGAAGGCAGGGTTTCATTTGAGTGGGTCCAGACATAGGGCTCTGGAATGAAGATAGGCATATGAAATTACTTCCACAAATATTTAATGATACTTACTATGTACAAGGCTGTGAAGGATGTAGATATGAAACCAATTAGACCATGACTTCGAGGAGAATGTAGATAAGACTGTGGTTAGAGATTCAGGAGAGCAGGGTATTAGGATGACTTGGGTAGCCTTGGATGTTGCACCTAGGAGGCAATGAGAGGCCACGGAGAGCTTCTGAGCAGGGTACTGGCATGATGAGCACTGTGTTTTAAGAGTAACCACACATGTAGTCATTTGCACAGCTAGATAGAACAATCAAATCAATTCTTTAATTGAATGAGGAATGAAGTCCAAGAATGATCAGTCCTGGTACTTAATTGTATGTAAAGAAAGAAAAGAGGTCTCAAAAGCAAGACATGGGAAATTGGGCAGGAGAGTGATAGGGTCAGTCGTGTCACCAAAGGGGGATGCTTGGAAGATCGAGTTTTGGCAATGGACTTGGGCATGAGACTAAGTCCTGTGGGAGATGCAACTGGGGAGGTACAGTTGTTGTGTCTTGAGGTTTATGAAGCTGGATCTGAATTATAAATCTGGAGTCAGCTCTGCAGAGATAGGATCCCAGTGTGGGAATTGGCGATAGAGTGTAGATAACGGCAGGAAACTGAGGGCTGGCCCTCGAGTAGTGGTTAGGAAGTGGCACGTGTGGCCTGTTTATTTTCTGCACCTCTAACTCATGCTGTGTGAGCCCATGCTGAAGTGCCAAAGGATAAAGATAGGACAGCTAAGGATTCTTGTGAAGAATGCACGTCCCCTGTGCCACCAATATCTAGATCCCCTCCAGCCTGACAGACCATCTTTAAATCATAGTAACAGTGATCCTATTGGCCACTCCCAACCTTTGCTTTCCTGTTCTCTGGCTCTGTCCTAAGTGTGCTTTTGGCTCTTGATTTACAGTTAGAAATTTCCTGTGCACTTTGGGGCTGAGTTAGCGGGTCAGGTTTTGGGATCTGAAACCCAAACAAATCTTTCACTACTTCCTCCAATACTCTCAACTAATTTGGAGGTCAGAGGATAACCTGTGAAAACAGGAGTAACCTAGATGCTTACTTCTGCATGGATCCAAAAGGAAAGCAACATACTTGAAGACTGGCATGAAGTTCACTCTGGAGCAGATAAATGACAGTATTGATTGAGAACATTAGCACACCAAGTCACAGAATCAATTCCTGAAATAAATACTTGAAAAAAAAAATAAAGCATGTTTAACTGTGCAAAAGAAGTCACAGAATATGAGTGAAGAATAGAAACACCAAGAACCCAGATCAGTAACTAAGACATAACAAAATGAGGAAGTATTATTGTCAATACCTTTCAGTGAGCACTGACCTGTTATGAGAGAGCATGCCTAGGATGTGGATGGGCATTCTAAAAGTCAGATGCAATTCCTGCTCACAGAGAGAGGATAAAACAGTGGATGAGATTCTATATGCTAATAATAGTGGCCATTCAACAGTAATGACTACAGTGAACATACTGTAATGCAAAGTAAAAGGAAATATATGATTGAAAAAAGTACAGAATTTGAGAGGGTAGTGCAGTCAATTCTGAATAGAGGATCAGGAAAGGTTTCTGAAGAGGTGTTTGAGTACATCTTTGAGGAGAATAGTTACAACCATACGGGATATGGCGGAGGCTGTGGTGGTGGTGATGGAGAGAGAGAAGCTGGCAGCCAATGCATGATTATGAGTTACCTGGCTCTATTGTTTTCTGGACATAATCTATGTTATTAATACAGAGTCTGCCGAAAACTATATACACACGTCAGTAGTTCACCATACTAATAAATGTCTGGAAACGAATGGCCATTACTTTGAGCACCTCTTATTATTGCAGAGACCAAAGGTAACTTGTATTCAAGTCACGATGTCTCAATCAATTTAGTATCAAAGTATTTATACAAGCTTTTCTTTTCTCAATGTATGCATTTCTTTGGTGGATTCTTTATTTTAATGGTAGGTCAGAGGAAGAGGCTGAAGATTTTAGGTAGTAAAAGAGCCTAAAAGAAGAAGTGTATTGTGCACTGGTGTGTGTAGAATTTGGTGTGTTAAAAGTTGACTGAGTCTGGTGGGTTTTAAATAAGATTAGAAGAGGAATAAGGACAAGATCAGCAAAAGCTCCAAATACTCCATGAATTACACAAGTCACTTTGAGTCCTCTGGATGTGCACATGGGAAGTGGAGCCATTTGTGCTAAGCAGGGCAGGTTTGTGGTATGTACATCTGTCTTCCAAAGCCCTAGAAGTGGTCTTGAACTGCATGGTCTACAGCAGAAATTACATCTGCAATCTTTGAAAGAAAGCCCTTGAACTCAACATTTGGATGGCTTTAGGAAAAGAGATTTGGTGAGGGCCAAAGACATGGTTAAGAAAGGATGGTCAATACAACATGGGCAAAGGAAGAGATGGATAATTCTTTTTCAGATGTGGTGTTCTTTTCCACTTTTTTTTTTTTTGTGTGTGTGTTTTTGAGACAAAATCTCACTATGCATTTCAGGCAGGACTTGAGCTCACTTTGTAGACCAGGTTTGCCTCAAATTTGCAACAATCCTCTTGCCTCAGCCTCCTTAGTGCTCGGATTACAGGCATGTGTCATCACGCCTGTTTCTTTTCCACTTTAATTCACATTTCTTAAAGCACCTCGGGTTCCTATTTTTTTTTTTCATTCTTTTGGATCATTGTTCCATTATTTTTTTTATTTTAAAGAGAGTAGTAAATAAGAAACAAACAAAAAAATAGAGTAATAGCATCATACCAGTATGAGAAACATAAAGAAATCAAAGCAAGAACATTCAAAGTGATACAGGGTCTCAAGACAAAATAGTACGAATCAACAGTGGTTGTTACATTACAGGAATTCAATATATGCCTGAAATAACCTACAAATACCATAACACTTTGCTAACCAAGAGTATTTTTTGTCATTTTTAAGATTGACTGATTCTAAAGTGCTCAGTGTGGTGAGGGAAAAAAAGCTTATTCATGATGAAGGTGTCTTTATGGGGAAAAAGTTGGAGAATTCTGATTATGGAAAGAGATAGAATCACAGAAAAATAATGACCCCAGTAAAGGATATTATATTTTCAGAACAAGTTGAACTATTTTAGAGATGCTAGCTGTGGTCTTTCTGGGAAGATACGTGGTTACCTGGGAATGGGGAGGGGATGTGTGTGTGGCAGTGGGGTTTAATAAGTCTCATAAAGCTCATTACCTCATTCCAGGTGGGCCAAGCCAGTAGAGAGTAGGAAGCAATGGACAGATTGATCCATAAAACAGTTAGTGGCTTAGGAGGAATATTTGGTTCTGATTTTCAGTTTTGGTAAATCTCAATCAATTATGAAATGACAATGACAGGATAAACACAACAAAATCTTTGACTCAGGTCTGAATTTATCTTAGATCTTATAGACAGCAAAATCAGATACTGGGACTCACTTTTTTGGCCCATGATACCGAGAACACGGTCCCTCCAATGTTGCATTCATATTTCTTGTTAGTGTGCCTGGGCTTTCTGGGAACCTAGGCACACTGAGACACAGGGACCAGGCCAGTTTCCTGAGTCTCCAGACAGCCACAAGGTTTGATTTGTGGTGCAAAAGGTTACCTTAAGGGGCCAGGGATATAGCTCAGTGGCATAAGCACCTGCCTGGCAAGTGCAAGGTCCTGAGTTCAGTTCCTGGTACCAAAAAAAAAAAAAAAATGATAAAAAGGTTATCTTAAAAATTTCAGAGATTTCTAGGCAAACTGTTAGTATGAGAATCAACGTTTAACTATTCCCTCTCAAATTCACCTTGAAGGTATTGCATAATATGCAAAACAAGCAAAAAGAAATCTGCATCAGCATGAATAAACAATGAGGGTGATAGGCAGGGGGACCTGGTGAGAGACAACTGAAGGACCCAACTTAGCGTGCAATGCTGAGGTCTTTCACAGTGTCAGTGGGTGCCATCCAGGCCTTCCTTGCTGCTCTCATGCTGCCACTGGCATCCAGGTGGCTTCCTCTGGGAGTTTGGGCCACTTTCAGCTTCTAACCAAAAAAGCTTGACTAGAGTGAGAACAAGAAGACCCCAGGAAGCCTCTGTGAGAGGCAAAACTGGTTGCAAAATGAAGGAGAGATTTCCTTCTGCCCACAATGAGAAGGAGCAAGGGGAATTCTTCTCGAGCCTCTGCATATCAGGAGGAGACTGTAGAGTCACTGGCAATTCAGATCTGCTCATAATGAACCATTGGAATATTTGGGGGAAATATTGATGAGCATTTATGAACTCAATACTGTATCAGAGCTTGTAAACTGTATAATTGAAAAGAAGCAACCCAATGTAAATATTGTGTCCAGATAAAGTATCTTATGACAAAGTTAAAAAATTCAGTCCAGCTATTCCCCTTCTGGGTATTTTTCTAGAAAAATTGAAAACATCATGCCACAGTGATATATGTGCACCCATATTTATAACAGCGTAATTTGTAATAGCTAAATCTTGGAAACAAACTAAATGCTCATCAACCAAGGCATGGATAAAAGAGATGTGATATTTTGTACAATGGAGTACTACTTATATATAAAAAGGGATAAATGCAAGGCTTCTGTAGGTAAATGGATGCAACTAGAGACCATACTCATAAGTGAAATAAGTCAAACTTACATGTGTAGACATCGTATTATCTCCCTAGTATACGAAACAGAGTAAATAAGATCTAAAAGGTACAATAGATATTGTGAAAGGGAAAGAAACTGCTCAAAAGGAAAGAACAACTGGGATGGGGGAAAGGAGTAAAGAAGCAAGGGAATATATATATATAGCTAAGATAATTGTACTATGAACTTCTATTAGTTCATTGAAAGGAATAGTTAGTGCTTACATTGTTTGATCAAATTTGCATGCTTGTATCTGCTAATCTGAGCAACTGCTTTGAAGATAACAATATGCAATATAATAACCATTGTTAATTTCCTATCATCTTGTTTTGAAATTCTATATCATTTTTGTTTTTTGCTTTAAAATAAAAATATAATTTTTGAAACAAAATAACAAACTTGATAATGTGGAAGACAAGGAATGGTTTTACACCTTGTTCACGAACTCTGTGGGAGAAGAAAAAGGGAAATATAAGGGACTGATGAAGAACTATGCGATAAATATTGCAGTCCCAACAATAGACAGTAAAAGTTCTTAAAAGGGAACATTATGAAGACATTGCAGAGAAACACATAAATAAACAATAGAACAAGTCATGTGTGATGGCATAGTCCTGTAATCACAGCTCTCTGGGAGGATGAAGCAGGAAGGTTCCAAGTTCCAGCCCAGCCTAAGCAATTTAGTGAGACTCTGTCTCAAAATAAAAAAATCCTAAAAGTGTTTAGGGTGTAGCTCTATACATAAGACCTGGGTTCTATCCTTCATATGGCAAAAACAAACGAACAAATAGACAAACAGCATAAAATTTCCGATTGAAAAAGATGGCAAGAGAATAGAAAGATAAAACAGGAGTATATTATTAAAATAAGATGACTGAAATAAGGACAAATATAACAGATTTATATTATAAGAGACAGATTAGTTTAAATTAAACATAATATTAAGAAAAGATCCAGTCAAGGTAAAACAATACAAGAGGATTAAAAATAAAGCCATCTACATGAAAGTATCAGGGACACATGAAGTAGCTGGCAATGATATCAAATAAAGTAGAAATTAAGGGAAAACACATTTTAAAAGCCTCAGAAATTTACTCCGCATTGATCAAAGAATCAATTCTTAGTGGAAAGACTGGATCATGCATAGGGACCCTGTGAATCACATAATGTCCACACAGGTATGTTCAAACTTAGGACTTTGGGGAAAAACCAGCAGGGCAGCTGTGGGAGACTAAACATAGCATACTCCTTCTGACTTCGAGCAGGCACTAAAATATGCTGAAACAGAAACCATGGACGAGAACCAAGAAGACAAGGAACAAAGAAGGAACAAGTTGAGTTTCTACCTCAGCAATCAGTTTGATGTGCTCACAGAGGGGTACCTCCTTTTTAAGTATCCTTGGGACCCTCATAAATATTAATTTATTCATTTTCTATGCCACAGAGAACCTTGCAGTGAGAAACCTCGCCCTTGCAATGAGAAATTTCTCTCCCAGCCAGAAAGTGCACGGACCATAGTATCTAGCCAGAAGCTAACAGTCAAGCACTGGGCTGTTAGAGGAGTTCCTGTATGAACTGCTAGCTTCTGTCATGGCCTGGACTTTGAGGACAGGCGTTCTGTACTCTCTGCTGTTGTAATTTTCGCAAGGGGAACAATATGAAATAATATATCCCAGCAGGGAGCTGAGAAATTTACTACAGGCAGCTTCATACCAGGTTTAGAAAGAAGGAAATATATCAAAATGATTAAAACAATACACAAGTATGGAGTTAGAAAGGGTGTTAAGCCATCATTCTGTCCAACACTCATTCACAGAGGTGGGAATGGAAATGCAGAGAGGAGAAGGTAGTGCAGCAACTGAAAGTTTTCTGGTGTCTGAATTCTGGGGCTTCTGCTTGAGAATTCATCACGTTCATTGCACTTTTGGGTCATGTGGTTGGTTGTGGATTTGGATGGCTGTGGTTTGCTCAGTTGCCTCTCAGAGCTGTGTCTGACTCCTCCTGGGGGACTCCTTGGACCAGAGACCCTGTTTCTACTGCAAAGGGAGCTGGAAAAATGTGGTTGTCATTACCAGAATCACAGGCTTTCCACCTCTGCCAGGTAACCTGTGCAACAACCTCTGACATCATTAAACACTGAAATCTCTAAACTGTAAACGTGTGTTAAGGAGTGTTTTCTGGCACGCTCTCATGACCTCTTTTTGTTAAGGCTCATTTTGTTGTTGTTTCCCCCCAGGATCTGACCAGTCTCCCCATTTTTTTTTCTCCCTCACAGGCAGCCAGGACTGGCTGCACCCTCTGCCTCCTCTTTTTCTTGGAGGAAGCTCTGCATCTGCATATCACACCAGGCGGGCAACTGCTTTTCCATATCCCCAGGCCAACTCATATTCTCTCGATTGTCCGGCTGCACTCTGGTTGCATAGCAGACTTTGTTAATGGAGCAGAGAAAGCAGAGATGTAAAAGTTGTGCTTGCTTTTCAAGGCCTGCTGAACTCATTGTTGCAGAGGTGACCTTGTTTCCAGCCCTGAACTTCTGAACTGAGGACTTTATGAAATTCAATCCTTGTTGTTATTATAGCATAATCCTTTCTCGGTTACCCACACTGTAACAGTCACTTCTTGCTTCCTTTCCCTAAAAGAAGGATCTGGGCATTCTGGCTGGGGCTGTCCATCCACTGTTACCCTCTTTCTGGTAAAATGCCAGGGCTGAGGTGCACTGGCGTACACTCAGTTCAGTAGTATCGTGAGCTAGGTGAGTACCTATATAGCCTCTATCGGTGGAGGTGGGAGGATGTTTCCAAAAGAAAGCCCTTTCCACACAGAACCTTGCTCTTGACTTTCAAAGCAGCATTTCATGATGGGAAAATGTGAAGAGCATTAGAACAAGAGGTATCATGAAGGTCAGCCTCTCCAGACTCCCTGTTTCAGTTGCATTTGGCTGCATTGAAATTCACCCCCAAACATAATGGGGAAACAGCTATATTTTATTGGCTGATGATTCTGTGATTGGGAGGAGGGAATGGAAGCCACTCTCTGGGCCTTTGTTCTCTTCCACTTGGACCCTGTCTCCATGGAATCACCACCGTGCAGAGGTCTAACCTGAGTATTTTCACAGGGATAGTGGCTTCCTAGAGACAGAAAACACAAGGTACCAGGCCTTCGAATGTCACCTCTGCCACCTTCAGTTGATGGAAGCTAGTAATGAGTGAGCCTGGGGCGATGACATGAGCTTGCAGGAAGAGGGGGTAGTGTTTGACACTACTCCGTGTTTTGCAGAAAGCTTCAGTCTGACCCCTCAACATTGAATGATGCAGAGGCATGATGGCATAGTTAGGCCTCTCCTGACTACCAGGAGAAAAAGCTCACTCTTCTTACTTTTGGTGAAAGAACCGGAGTTTCACCTTAGACTAATCTGAAACATTACAGGGTGAGCGAGAAGCAATAACGATGAGGAACTATGGTACAAAGAACTCTGCCAGCCCACAACTTGGGTCTCTTACATGAGCCAAGTGCCTATTTCCATGTGGACGGCTACATGCCCAACATGGCTTTTACATTTGTTGAATAAGGGCTGATTGGATCAACACCTGGGAATGTGTTAGGAAAGTACCACAAAAGTGACAAAGACAGATGTTTTAGTCCCACACCCAAAGGCAATGTGAACGTGGTACTCTACCTGGAAAGAGTGGCAGAAGACAGGGGACAAGGTGGACACGCATGTGAGTGCTGTGTTCACGAGAAGGGAATGCTGCAACCTTCGAGAGGAGACAAAGGTCTCTGGCCATTTCCACTTTTCTCTTTGCTCTCTGGGAAAAGGTTCATGAAAGAAGTATGTTGGTGCTGTAAACTGTGTTTTAGATACTTCTGCAAGTTGTTTGCTTCTGTCATGAAAGTGAAGACACCTGATGGTTGGCCATAGCTTGGAGCAAGAAGAGGGGACTGCAGCTCTGATCCTGGTCATAGTTCAAGGACTGGGGTTTCCCATTTGAATGTGAGTTTCTACCTTTTGTCTGCTTCACAGTCTTACTGGGTGGTAGCAGTGCATTTTGGAAGTCCAACAAATAGCCCTTCCAGTTTGAATAAAGCTCAGTTCAGGCCTCGTTATGCCAATTATGCACATAATTGACTATAAGACCTGAAAATCAACAACTAGATAGTCTCACCTTTGGTATAAATACTACTCAATGTAGCACTTTAAGGAATTATTTAACTTGGAACTTCATAAAGAAAAATATAACGATGTATGCAGTTTACGTTAAATATTTCACAAAATTCTTTCAGTTACTGTTTATCACTTTATTCTCTGAATCTTTGGAGACACAAACATTTGTTGTGAGAACAGTACTGGCAAGACTTCTAAGGTGGTATGCCCACTGTGAAAAAGTGTCCCAACATTTCCCCAATTGAAAAAGTGGACAGGTGGAGATGGTCAGTACAGCAAGGGAAGTGATCGTGACTGAGGCAAACTCCCTGTGGGGAGTGGTTTCCTAGTGATGCTCTGACGAGTCACTGCTCGCTCAGTGGCTTAAAGCAGTACACACATATTCTCTAGCAGTTCTGGAGGTCAGAAATCTGAAACAAAAAAGGAAATCTCAAACAGTTTGGCAGGGCTGTGTTTCTTTGGAGACCTTGAAGGGAAATCCATTTCCTTGCCTTTTCTGGTTTCTAGAGTATGTCCACATTCCTTGGTTTTTGGACCCGGTCACACTAGTGTCTGTGGCTGTCAGTGCATCTCCCCAATGAATCTAACAATCTAATAATGAGGTTCCTTGGACTCAGCTATGAAAGCCAGAGTAATCTTCCCATCATAAGATCCTTTGCTGTATGATACATGCAGAGTCCCTTGTGCTATTAAGAAGGCAGGGTCACAAGTTTTGGGGATTTGTATCTTTGTGTCTCCCCAAGCCACTGATATTATTATTATTATTATCTGGTGAATTTTAAAGTCAACATTTTAGCATTAATCTGTTGAACTGCAATAATCATTTCACAATGTATATGTGTATCAAAACATCACATCACATACTTTACATATACAATTTTGTCCAAAAACATGACTAGAAAAAAAAAATACCAATTGAGTGCAAAAATAATTACAACAAAATAATCACTAAAACAAAACAAAGAACAGAAAAGTTAAAATTTTTTCTCAAAGAAAGGAAAACCTTTTTAATACGTGAAAATTTAAGAAAGAAAGCCCAAAATCCTGCTTGACTTTAAGGTAAGAAATGCCTCATATGGATCTGTGGACACCTTACACTTTTCTCTGCTTTAGCTATCTGGAGAAGCTGTAAGTGCAAGGGAAGCAGCTGAGGACACACTTCCCCTAGTGTTAAAAATGAGCCGGTGATATATGTGCATCTATGTTCATAGCAGCACAATTTGTAATTGTTAAATTGTGGAAGCAACACAAATGTCCATTAACAGAGGACTGGATAAGAAAATTGTGGTACTTTTATATAATGGAATATTACTCAACTATAAAGAAAGGTAAACTCGAGGCCTTTATAGGTCAATGGCCACAACTAGAGACCATACTCATAAGTGAAATAAATCAGACCTGCATGTGCAAGTACTGCATTGTCTCACTGCTGTAAAACCTGAAAGAGTTAATTTAAACTAGGAGGTATGATAGACATTGTGAAATGATAGGAAAACACTCAAGGGTAAAAGGCAACTGGGATGTGGGAAAAGAGAAGGGAAAGAAGGAGAAATTTTGTAAGTATGTATACACAGGATAGTTAACACAGTTGTTCTACTGTCTTCTATTTCTTTGCTGAAAGAAACTGTCAATGAGTCCTTGACTGATCAATATTGCATGTCTCTGTTTTCATGAGAAACCACTTTGAAGATATCAGTATGTAATTCAACAAGAGTTGTTAATTTCCTACCACTTTGTAACTCTGTATTGTCTGTACTGTTCTTTTGCTATTTTGTAAATGTTGTCTGTCTGTTAAAAAGTAAATAAATAAATAAATAAATAAATAAAAAGGGGCCTATGGAGAGGGTGCATTCTTTAGATCACAAGGTTCACTTGGATGAACAGAGTCTCCAAGAGATGCAAGTGCCTTTTAGAACCTGTGTCTCATGGGAAGAAGTTAAACTAGCTTAAAAATCAGAGATAAAACAGATAGTATAAGTGTGAAACTAAGAGCATGTACAGTAGCAATTTCACTGCTTTGTGTTGCTAATTGTCAGTGCTCTGGTTAAAAATTCATGTTTTGAGTAGTCGCTCTTTAACGTCTTCCTCCAGACTTGCTGTTCTTAATGCTTGACTGAAGAAAATGTGAGGTCTCTCAGAGTGTGTATGGCGTTATAGCCGTTAGTATTTTCTTTAAATTTCAAATTCTTAAAAATCTCATGCTAATGGACAGATACCATCTGAGCAACAATTATTAACTTTTTGTTATTTGAAAAATCTCATCAGAGAAAATTTTTGTTCTGCCCAGAAAGGGAGAACATTTGGGAAAGTTGAGAAGATTTGATAAAGGTTTGATATATGTAAAATCGGAGCCAACTTTAAAAAGTAGGGTTCACTTGGGTAGGAAAAGATAGGAAGAAGTTTTAGAAGAGGAATAACCACAAATATTATTGCATTAGTTCATAAACTTCTTAGGGAGCATACATTTTATTGTTTATGCAGAACCAAATGCCTGGATTTCATTGTATTTTTTCAGCATCTTGTTGCAAAGAAGCAATAGTGATTTCTAGGATCCCAGAAATTCTGATTCTTTGGGGAAATTGCATACCAGGATTCTGATTAGGGCTCTATTTCTCCATGTTCACCTGGCTTTCTAGCAGCCACCTGCTAGGTGATCGGACTTGTTTTCGAATAAATCGCCTTCAAGGCAAATAAAGCAGATCATCGGGCCGCAGGGCCATCTCCAGGGAGGTAGCGTCTGGCGAGGAAAGCAGCCTCTTTCTGTTTGTGCACGAGCCGTTTCCTTTCAACTTTAGAACTGTTTATTCACAAATGGAGGGGTTAGAGGTTAGGGGCGGGGCGGGAGGGAGAGAGGACTGTGATTCTGCCCATAATTCTTGGCGCACAGCTCCCTGCCTCCGAGGTGGGAGGAGGCATTGGCACAGTCCCTCCAGTCTACCTTAGCTTTGAAAAGA
This sequence comes from Chinchilla lanigera, assembly GCF_000276665.1. NCBI lineage: Eukaryota > Metazoa > Chordata > Mammalia > Rodentia > Chinchillidae > Chinchilla > Chinchilla lanigera. The sequence continues at coordinate 1,858,198 of NW_004955469.1, read as the reverse complement.
GGCGGTAAGAGAGCAAGAGGAGGTGAACTTTCACTGCGCAGAGACAAGTCAGACAATGTGAGTTTTAATTGAAATCATATCCCCCACATTTTACTTTTCAAAAGCTGTTAGTGTGATCGAGGCTGCATTTTCTTGTGACTACTATCATTACTATCACATTGACTGCTCTGGGCAAGGGCTGAAGGTTACATGTGGGCTGTGTAGGAGGGGCTGGCAGACCTGGCCCCTACCTTGGGGTGCTGGCCCCCAGCAAGTTGTGGCTGCCCAGCCTCGGGATGTGCTGTAATCCATTGGCTGCCAGCTGTGTGCCCTCCTCTCTAAGCATGCCATGGTGGTAACACTGACCTCGGCTTTCTCTTCCCTTCTGCCTAGACCTTTTACATCACCAGTGTCTTTTCTCCATCCTGGGAGCTGGATTGAGTTGTAAAGCTCAATAATCACCAGGAATAACTTTTCAGTGACCTTCTCTGTCAGAGATGCATTCTGGGTTCTGCAGAGTTCTGTTCTGAGAGGGGTCTGTAGCTTAGCCAGAGTCTCTAACCTTGTGTAGGTATTTGGGTCTCCTGAGGATCTTGCAAAACTGCACATGTGGACTCGGCATATTTGCTACGGGCAGGTAAAATCTGCATCGGGCTTATTGAGGCCCCAGGTGATGCCAGTGCTGCAAGGTCACTGGCTATGTTGCAGTCAGCCAGGGTATAGCATACAGCTGGAAGAGCTGGATGCAGCTTCTGAGCTGTGCATACTTTTTAGAAAGAAAATTCAAGGGGAAGAAAATGCAAAGAGGCTCCGTGTTGTGCTGGATGCCTGGCACCACCATAGCATGTGAAGAACACTGAAGAGAGTGTGAGAAAAACTCCAGCCCCCAGCCCTGGGGTGGGAGGCACCCTGCTTGGGAGCACAAGGCCCTCACACATGCAGCAGTCAATCCTATGCCATGTTTCTTGCTACGGAAGTGCCAAGAGAGGGTGGGAAGCCATGTGCTCCGATGTTGGATATGTGGAGATCCAGAAAACTGGGAGACCTTAGTTTAAAGTGTGGCTCATTGCAGCATAAAGGGGCTTGCTTGGGAGTCCCTTTCCCCAGCTTCCCAGACACGCTTTGCTATCTTTTTCTAGTCTCAAGTGACTGGGAGAGGGTAGAAGGGTCCTCACAGTCACTTGGTTGTGTGCTGGGCCACTGGGGTGCAAGTGCCACAGTGGAAGTATTCCTCTGCCCAGAAACCTCGCCAGCTCATATTTCTCTGCCTCTAAGGGGATCTCCCCAAGGTGTTGGCTCTGGAGAAGTGAGCAGACATGGTGCCAACCTTGAAGAACTCGGGTTGGTGAAAATTAAGTAGCAGGGAAACTCCAGTTGAATAGAAACATGTTTTTTGAAAAGCGTGGAATTAGGGTTCCTTACTACAGGCCACAGCAAAAGTCCCTGCAAAGCAAATGAGAAATAAAAGTGATCACCATGAATGATGGCATTTGGGTTGTACTGAGGGACTCGCTCCTCTTAAGGCAGCTCTGTTTGCAGGAAGATGCAAGGATAGCCCTCCAACCTCGCCCATCTTAGGATAGCTAGGAAAACTGAGTGCCTTTGCTTTGTGAATGTCTAAGCTCTTCAGCCTCTCCACGGTTAGGTGGCATGAGTAGCACGTGGGGCAGGTAACTTTGTGGGTTAGCACACTGCTGTAGCTGTTGGATGTCATGGCAGTTGGCTGGCAGGAAGCCCCCTCTGACATATTTTAAAACAAGCAGGGCACACAAAGGGTTCATGCTTATGGAATCAGACTGTGGGGGAGATGTGGCTTTAACTGTCCCTGGAAGAAAAGTCCTGTGCTGTCATACGCTTTTTGAAAACGTTTAGCATTACAATGACTGTGAATACAATTACTAAGAGGCTCAAAATGTTACATGGAGCCTGTTGCCGCCAAGCAAAATGCCTGTCATGTCGCAGCTCTAATGTGTGCTGAACATTCCTGCCTGGAGTGAGAACCACGAGTGTTATTTCTTTGGCTCGGGTCTTGGCAGGTGTGTAATGTGACTCCTGATAGCAGGACAACAGATTACACTTGGCCATAAAACCATTTCTAAGGCTCTTGGCACCCAAACTGTTATTGCATGTCTGCAGGTGTTTAGTAATTGGATTAATGCAGAGCCGAAGGAATGTCTGCTCCCCAGCTCTGAGAAACACCGAGGACAGACAGATTCATTTCAGAGGGTGACCTGGAATGCACGATGACAGGCCTGCTCTCACACATGAAGCCAGATCTAAGCCTGACATTCAAATGAACTGCCACGAGCAGTCACCTTCCACAGAAAAGTTTATCCAAAGCTAAATACAATAACAGTGGCATTGTGAGTCAGGCGGGAAGGAGCTCCAGCGAGGGTTTTGATCCTCTTCCAAGAGCAATTCAGACAACTTGAGCTTAAGTCTTCCTATCATGCAGCTCATGAACCCCACAATCCTAGGTGTGTAATAATAATAATAATTTCTAAAAGACCTTGGTAAACAGCAGAGGATGCTAAGCCTCCCAGTGGAAGTGCAGAGACCACACTAGTATCCTGGATCATCATGGTCTTGCCAACTAATTCCCACCTTGACTATGAAGACACAGACTCACCGTGACAGATCTTTGAAGATGCCCTGGATGAGATGACAAGCAGGGCCCGTACCCTACTGGAGCTGTGCTCTCACTAAGCAGAGGCTGCTTATGTTTCCATTCTGGCTAATGGAAACTTATACCATCCCCGGAGAGCAAGAAGCCCAGCTCCCAGAGGTGATCATCTAAGTACATAAAATGTAATGGTTTGGCCCTACACAATGAACCTCTCTCTCAGCTTTACAACCCAGAAGGGAGGCGGACTACTTGGTGCAAGTCCAAGGAGAAGCAAGATAATAGTGAGAAGGCAAGTTTGTGAAGAGAGGCCAAAGCTTTGGTACTGCTTAGTTTGATCTTGGAGGGGTTACTTGTAGTTCGCACGTATTATTAAGGGAGGTGGTGCGGGTGGATGGGGGGACCATGAGGACAGGAAGCCAGTCATGGTACACAGAGCATCAGTTAGAAGCAAAGGGTTCAGCAGCAGAGGGGAGGAGAGTGCCGAGGTCTGTGTGTGAAGCAGTGTGGGCAAAGGCAACTCGTTCAGTTACGGAATTGATTTCCCAGCCCTGAATGTGTAGGGGATGGGAAATGACTGGGCCATGTTTCAGTGTAAGAGCTGTTGCACAGGATGCAGAGCCCTGTGCATGACTTGGAGGAAGTGAGGGGTGGCTGTGAGGTGGGTTCTGGCGGGCGTCTGTGCCTGGGGTGGAGGCAGGGAGATGCTTCTGGGACAGTGCTACTGACCTTAGTGGCACCTTAGAGGATGGTTCTGGGGGCCACTAGCTGACTTTGACACTGTCCCCCATGGCAGTGACACTGGAAGGGGAGATGGAGGTATGAATATATCAAAGACTTTGCAGCCTTGACAAGAGAGTTCTCCAAGGTCTGAGGAGGGGAGCCTGGGGCCTGAGGGGCACGTCAGGGAGGAAGTGGACAGCTGGGCGGTGTGTGCAGAGGAAAGGAGGTCCAAGGGCACAAAGGACCAGGCAGCACCACTGCCAATCGGCGTTTCAAACACAAGGCTGATTTAGGGAGGCCTGGGCTCAGGGCTGTTTGGCAGTGAAGGGCTCGACCTTCTCTGCTGAGTCAGGGAGGAGGGGCAGGTGTGCCCTGGAGAGGACCCAGAGGAGCAAAGGGGCCTGCAGGCAAGATAGGGTGAGGTGAGGCACCGGACTGTGGCCGGGCTTTGGAGAAGGGGGCTGCTCATGGGTCCCAGGAAAGGGGGAGGGCAGCTGAGAGGTGCTGTAACCCAGTCTTAGGAGGTCACAGGGTAACTGATAACCTTACCATACATTTTTCCAAGGGAAGAAAGAAACTCAGATAATCAAGATAGTATGAAAAAACTACAAGGACTAAGGAGATGGGGAAGCTTAATTTCAAGTCTTCGCTCGAAGTTTGCTAATGAAGGTATGAAACAGCTACCTGAAGAACTCTTCTATAGCCCCCAAAGCCCAGAACTACAGAAGTCCCCAGGGCCTCACAGAATGCACATCTGACTGTTTCTTCACAGCCAAAGCACAAAAGGGAACTGGGTTTCTTCCTGGCCCCACAGCCAGCTGGGCTGACACAGGACTCCCAGGACCCTGAAAGCATAGGGACGGAAGACGCTCTGTCTTATGTGTGCTTTGGGCACACCCCTGAAATTCTGTCCCAGCTGGTGGTGCTGTGAGGTGTAGGAGGTGAGTCTTAGGAGAAGCCCATTAGGTCTTCAGGGGCGATTAGTGCTTTACTCTTAGGAATGACCTCCTGCTGTTACAGCGTTTCCTAAGCAGGCAAGAGGAGGAAGCCTGGCACTTCTTTTGAGTACCTCCGGACTCCCGTCTGCTGCTACATTTCTCCCCTTTGCATGTGGCCATTTGCCTTTCTACTTCTCAGTTATGTTGTGATACAGCCCAGTGAACCCTCACCAGAACACTGGCACCATGCTTTTTAACCTCCAGAAGTATAAATTACATAAACCCATTTTCTTTATAAATTACCAAGCCTCAGCATTTTTTTTTTTATTTTAGAAATAAAAGGAGGAAAATACTAACAGATCGACAACTTTTTACAAAATAGCAAAGGATCAGTACAGACATTACAGAGTTACAAACAGAGTGGTAGGGAATTAACAATGCTTATTGTATTATATATTGATATCTTCAATGTAGTTTCTCATGAAAACACATATAGACATACAAAGCTAATCAACCAATGCCTCACTGACAGTTTCTTTCAGCAAGGAAATACAGGGCAGTAGAACACCTGTGTTAACTATCCTGCATATACATATATACAAACTTTCTCCTTCTTTCCCTTCTCTTTTCCCATATTCCAGTTATCCTTTACCTATGAGTGCTTTCCTATCAATTCCCAATGTCTGTCATATCTCCTAGTTTAAATTAACTCTTTCAGGCTTTACACTAGAGAAACAATGCAGTGCTTGCACATGTATGTTTGATTTATTTCGCTTATGAGTATGGTCTCTAGTTGTGACCATTTGCCTATAAAAGCTTCGAGTTTATCTTTCTTTACAGCTGAGTAATATTCCATTATATAAAAGTACCACAATTTTCTTATCCAATCCTTGGTGGATGGACATTTGGGTTGCTTCCACATTTTAGCAATTACAAATTGTGCTGCTATGAACATAGGTGCACATACATCACTGTGATATAATGTTTTTAGATCTTCTGGGAAAATACCCAGCAGGGGGATAGCTGGGTTGAATGGGACCTCTAGACCTAGTTTTCTGAAGGCCTCTGCATTTTGTTATAATGACTTAAAACAGACCAAGACAAAGATACAAATGCAGAGGAGAGCAAAGAAGGAATAATTTTCATGTGCTATTATTCTATACAGAAACACACAAATCAAGTCAGGGAGTTTCAATTAAGTAAGTGACAACTGAGTGCAAGACATGGTGAGAAGGAGTGAATCGTTTGGTTAAGAGCTTCCAATTCTTTTGAGACAAACAAAAAAATCTCTGGTAAGGAGAATAATGAGCTCCTTGGGAATACTGCAGAGGCCACTGTAGTAGCTGTGACCTTGGGAGATTTTGAAAAGAAGCATGGATAATACAGATGTGCATGATGTGTGTGTATGCGTGCATGTGGGAAGGTGTATGTGTGTGTGTGTAGGATTGAAGAATAAATGAGACAAAAGAGAAGGGAGTCTATGAAGCACCCACAGGCTAGTCGTTTGGTAAATCGTGGAATAGCTTCTATTTATGATGCATAAAGGGCATTGCTGTTGTTGATGTTTTCTCTCCTCAAACACACAGAGCCAAGCAATGGAGAGGAGACTGGAGCTATATCAGTTCCCCTGGCTAGAAGGCAGAAAATCTCACATCTTACTTTCTCAGTATCCCTGACTTTCTGTTGGTCCCATCAATAAACTGGTGTCTTTTGACACAAACATTTATGCTTAAGCCAGTGACACTGGTGCTGCTGACATAACATCTGGACACTTTTGGGCTCTGGGGCCAAAGGTGTTTGTAAGGGGAGCCAAAGTGCCCACAAATAGCTGGAAGGGTTCCCCAGGCCAGGGAGGGAAAGCCCTCATCAGACTGCTTCTGCTCCTTGTCAAATCTTCCTTTAGCACCCCTTGCCCTAAAGACCTGATAGCAAAGGGTCACTCTGCACTATTTATCTCTCCTTGTTTACAAGACATCCTGGCACAGCGGAATTATTGCATCACAGGTCAATTTCCTCACCTCTTTTAAAAATTTTATCACATAGAGCAGCATGCTGAAAGATCTCGACGCTACTGGAGATTGCAAAATCAAGTGGAGATTCATCTGTCAAAATTCTGTCCAAAGACCTTTCTGTGCACATTCCTTCCTCCCACTATGCAGAGCTCAGCAGCTTCTTCACCTGTCTCAGGTCTGAGAATTATTTTCCAGCAGGCTATTTCAAGGAGACATTTTCTCAGGTAAAATCACAGTAAAATCTCAAAGATCTGAACTATCTTTGGCAAGAGGAAAACTAAAATCAGATTTGCCAAAAGTAAAAAAAACCAAAAATGAAGTAAGGAAGCCAAGAAGTAAGTTTGTTTTACCCAAATCAGAACAATAGGTGTTTACTGATTAGTAAATGGTCTATGGAATATGGTTTCATAAGTAGACTGAATTGGATCACAGTGAACACTGCCTATATATCTAATTAATAAAATAGTTTTTTTCATAAATAAGACAGAAGTTTTACTTTATTACTTTGTCTTCTCTGCTGATATAACTTAATTAAAATGCTTTTATCCAAGGATATGGCCTAGCTAAGTTTTGACCCAGATATTCAATTCTCCAAATCATTGATATTTTGTTCTTCTCAGAAAAACACTGTGGGGCACAGGCTGGCTGTTTCCTTCCTACTTTGACTACAAGAGCAGGGGAGGGAACAGTGCAGAAAACTGAAAAACTCCAGTTTTAATCCATGTTCAAAACTGTAGTGAATGATATAAAAACACATGCTTCTTTTATCAATAGTAATGATCATTCTTATTAGTTGTTATAACCAAAACTGTCTCTCTATAAATACAAATGTTAAAAAGAGGAAGACCAAAGGACCTAGCCCCACACATCATAACAGACAGTGGCTATAAATAATGCAGTCATTAGGACAGTAAGATTTTGAGCTGTGGAGTCAGATTTGATTTTAATCCCATCTCTGTTACCTACAGATGGTTAGCCTACAAGTATCGATTTCCTGATGTGTGAAAAAGGAATAATAACTCCTGAAAGCCAGGGTTGTTACCAGAGGATTAGATGAGGTTGTATTGCATGGTATTCGGAGAGTACTACATCCCCGTGAGTCACCATCATCCTGGGGATGTGTAACAAAACCAAACTATAGTAAGGACCAGAACATCTCTTGAGAAGCTGTGCTTCTGCCTTTGCTTTTCTTCCTGCGAAAGAGAGCCTATCACACACTTATGAATGGTAGGGAGGTTGTGATGGCTGTCATCTGAAATGTTGCTCAAAATCTCCTGATGGTGAAGCCTTGGTTTTGTGTGAATGGACTTTTGAAGTGGTGGGATGATGACAGTGCTTACCTCATCAGAGGCTGAATCCATCAGTAGACAGTAATGTCACAGCAGCAGTATTGCATGGTGAGGAAATAGTAGGTTGGGCCTAGCTGAAGAGAGTGGTTCATGGTGATATAGTCTTGGGGCCTATGTATAGTTTCCAGACCTTCCTCTCTCTGGCTCTTTCATCCTTTCTGTCCTAATGGCAGCGAGGTGAGCAGCTCCCCCTACCCTACCATATGCTCCCTGCCAGGATGATTGGGCCTCGGCACAAGCCTAACAGCAACAGAGCCAAGTGACCATTGACTAAACCTCTGACACTATCAGCCAAAATTAAGTTTTCTTTCTAGGAGTTGTTAATGTCAAATATCTTATCTCAGTGACACAGAGCTGAATAACATGGATGTTTTACCCATAGGTTTGATTTTTAGAAAAAATTATGATAAATATTGCTCCTCTCTTTCTTAACTCTCTCCCAGAATTAGTATGATGTTATAAGCACGTGGTACTAAATACTGAAAAGTTTCTCTTAAAAACAGGAACTACACTAATAGAGTAAATTTTTTGTCTTCATATTAATTTAGTGATACCAATATTTACCTTAAATAGAATTTTAAATTAGCAACTCATTATTTGTTTCAAAAAGCACCATGGCAGAGCTGGGGTGGTTGTACTGAGCAGGCATTCAGCAATGACAAACCTAAGCAGAACTGAACGAGATTAGGTGAGTTACGCAGGGTCATAAAATAATTACAGAAACAGACATCCATGCTCAGGACTAGCTCTTTTTTTCCACTCACTTCAAAGTTAAAATACATATAAAAACCTCGATAATAGGAAAGTGAACCCTTTTCTTCTCCAGTCATATTTAAAGAAGAGTTATACTAATGATATAATGAGAAATGTGCACAATGTTGTATGCAGAGATGTTTACTTCAGCATTCATAATGTGGAAAAAGATGGAGTGAAACCAGTGTTCTACAAGGAGTGTAAACAAATGTGTACACACATACACACACACACACATACACACACACACGGACAGATGGACGCATCTGATGGCCACTGAGCTGGGATTGTAGATTTACAGATTCACTGACAGGGGGAAGGTTTCTTGCAATATTGCTAAGGGAAAAGGCAGGCTATAGAGAAAGCATTTTTAAATTTTTGAATGTGCTTATTGAAAAGTATATTTACAGTTTAAATGAAGACTTGGGTAAACATGGTGTTGAGCCAGAGTGACTGGATTGAGGTTACTTGGGTTTTCCTCCTGGTGCTTCTCCATCTTCTCGTATCTTTCTGTAGTGAGCATGCACTGCATTTATAATCAGAAACAAGATACAGTCAATGTCATTCACTGAAGAAAAAGCCAAACCCTGTGCCTCTAGTGCTCTACTTGGGGCTTTGGTTGCTTCGTGCCCTTTGTGCCCTTGGGAGCTTTGAACATGCAGTTTCCTAAGCAACTCCCTAAGGAGTCTCGCTCCTCCCCAAGAGAGTCCACCGGGCCTGCAGGCAATCCCAGTGTTACCCAGCTAAGAACTAGCTTGTTTCTGTCCCCAACAGGCCCAAGTGCCTGATCATATCCCGTGCACCAGACTGGTTTCCCCTGGAAAACATTCTTTGCTCTCAAGTGCTTTGCCTCATAGAAGGGGACCTCTGTATCCACTGGCTGGGTGGGCAGTGGGGGCTTATTCTGTGGGGTGGAGTGGTCCTCAACACTGTGGCTTTTCCAAGGACCTCCTCAGGTCCTGGGCAGGAACTGACATGACTATGCCTGCCTGAATCTGCACTGGTAAGACCTGGGGATCTGCTCTGCTCTGCTGTCATGAATAAAGAGGGAGGGAGGTGGACCTAGAGCCACATGCTCAGGATGGGCCACCCAGAGTAAGCTGTGTGCCTTCGTGGTTAGGGCATGGAGATAGTGGCTGGCTTCTCGTCATAACCAGTGGTCTGGGGACTCAAGGATTTGGAGGGCAACCAGGCTTCAACCTTCAGAAATGCTGTCATTCCCTGAAATGGTAAACGCTGCTCCTCTGCCTGTGTCCCTTCTTCCTGCTGCCCTTTTCTGGTAGATGCCCCACCCAGCAGCCCTGGCTGGTCTGTGGGACAAATCCACCTGTACATTAGGAACGGAGGAAGGTGGTGCCCCAAGCTGGAGAAAGGCAGATGTTCTCCTGCTGTGGCTGGGAAGGATGACATCCCAGGGACCAGAGTCCCAGTGCTTCTGCTCCTCCAAGGTTTTGACCTAAACTAAGTGCTTCTGTGAGCTGTGTGGGCCACCTTCAAAGCTCTCCTGTGCATGTGTTCCCTGCTTCCCTTCCCTTCATTGCTCCCTCTTTGAAACAAAAAACAAAGCCACCTGTCAAAGGTGGTGATATGTTCAGACCTGTCACCCACACGGATTCAGGAAGACTTCAAAGTGGAAACTCCTCGGGTCTGATTACATTTCATTGCAGATGGTGAATTTATGCCCTGTGCCCCCGCCTCTGCTCTGACTTTTGGACTTTACACTAAGAATAGAACATGCAGCAGTGTTATTTGGAGGCTAATGACTTAAATGGCATTTATTGTCTCAGACTTTAGACACTCTGGATTTTAACAGAGACAAGCTGAGACCTAGCTCGCTTTATGGATTCTGGGACTGAACAACATTTTCCTACCAGAAGACAAAACATTCTCTACCAGGATATCTTTCAGTTTCATGCCACTTCAGCCAGTAAAAACAGGGATACCAATAGTACAGAAAATGGGACACTGATGGTACACAACTCATGTGGAGGTGGTGAGCAATAATTGAGCATTATGTACAAAGTACTAAGAACACTGCCTGAAATTAAGGGCTGTGTGTGAGCTATTGTTTCCCTGTGGAAACAGATACACACCAGCTAGAAAAAGGGAGGTGCGCTTCTGTGCTTACTATTCATTACACCCACTGTCCACAGTGGACTTCACTGACAGCTATCCGAGGCCTTCTACCATCTGGCTCCGACTTAGCCAAAGGAGAAAGCCACGGGTTTCTCTTCTGTGTTGGTTTTATGCTGGAGAGGGCTGGCAGGCCACCTCCTACAGAAGACCCAGCCAGTTTTTGATGTTTTCATTGTCTCTGAACTTCTATAATACATGCACTCTGGGCCATGCAGATCCATCTGGGGACTGGGGAAATCAGGTGGTGCATTTCAGCTCACTGAAGGAGGCCCTCTTTACTGCTTCCCTGAGGTTAGCCAGCACAGCATCTCTATTGTGCATTTGTGTTCACCGTCTCACATGTGAGAAGCTATGACTTGGATGAAATGTCAGGTGGATTCTAGACTATTGCCCCAGAGCTTGGGCAGTGCCTTCAGGGGAGCAGAGCAAACCAGGGACAGCCACTCCAACCAGTAGGGAGGGTCTGCCCTCTCCCTGGACAGGGCATGGGCTTGTTTGCTAATTGGCAGCAGATAGCAGTGGAAGAGCATATTTCCTGAGGTCCAGGGGTGCTGCTGTGTTCCCTGCTCTGTGGGCTGTTAAGATGGCGGCAGGAATCTTGGGGCACAAGACTTCCAAGTGTGACGGTTCAGGCAATTTTCCCCTGCACAGGTATGGTCCTGCCTTGTTCTTCCTCTGGCTATGGAAGCACTACAGAGCAGTCTGGTTTGATGTTGAGTAGCTCCTTATGTCCTGCTGGTTACTGGTTCAAACCTCAAACATCTTCCTAAAGAAAGCATTCCCCAGTTGTGCTGTTAGACTCAAACAAGGAGCCCTGGGAGAATGCTTCAATCAGGATCCCAAGCTGACTTGAAGACTTCCTTTCCTCCCTCATTTTATCTTCTTGCTGTGTGGTAATTCCTACACAGCCAGGGGAAGAAGTAGGCAGGAGCAGGTCATGAAGAAGAGGCAATGTGTGCTTTTGATGACCGTCATTACCATCAGTCCTTGGGTCTACAAGAGACCATTTAAGAGATATTGCTTAAGTACTGACTTTGCTCATAACTGCAGTGAAACCAAATAGCTGTGTCCTCAAGGAGTTCATAGTCTTGTGGAGGCGATGGATGTCTCAAGAGAGAGCTGTCAGGTTCAGTTTGTTGCTGTGGAGGATGTATGAGGTGGGAGGCTGGGGGCTGTTCTCAGCAGGCTGCTTCCTGCTGTCTCCCCTCACAGTGGTTTCCTTGGTTAAAGGAAAGCAGCCACAGTCAGTACTGTGTTTGACAGTGCCATGAAGACCTTCACTAGAGATGGAGAATCTCCTTTGGAGATGATACTAAACATGGCCTCTCCTCAGACCTTCAAAGAGTTTTAGAGAGGCCCTATGTCTACATGAAAACTAAGCTTGGTTCTTAATTTCTCAGCTCCACTCTTCTGTAAGTCATAGGCTTCCTCCTCAAGTTAGAAGAGCTACAATAAAAAATGACAAGTGCTTATAAGGGGAATGTTTAGGTACTGTTGATGGAAATATAAGCTAGTGCAGCCATTATGGAAAGCAGTGTGGAGGTTTCTCAAGAAATCAAAACTAGAACTCTCATATAATCCAAACAGGGCATTGATCCAAAGGAGATAATTTAGTATACCACAAATATAATGGTACTCCTTTATTCACTGTAGCACTTTAGAGTCAAAATTGACAATTGCCAAGATGGGTGAATGGATAATCAATATATGGGATATTCATAATGGAACACTATGCAGCCATAAAAGACATAATCTTGCCTTTTGCTGCAATATAGATGGAACCAGAAATCAAATATGAAGCCAAAGAAGTAGAACCCAGAGAGACAATAACACATGATTTCATTCATGTGTGAAATCCAAAAGAGCTGAGCTCATGGAACCAGTGAACAGAATAGTAGTTGCTAGAGGATTGGGTGGGGAAAGGAGAGAGGGGGTGATGGTGAGAGATCCCCTCATGGGCACAAGGTCATGGCCAGAAAGGAGGACTAAACTTGAGTATTGTGAACAACACTGTAGCATATGATCCTAAGGAGCTAGAAAAGAGGATTTTTGATGTTCTTATCACAAAGAAATGATAAATGTCTGAGATAAAAGATAATCTAAGTACTTTGGGTTGGTTTTCAAACAACGCATAAGTGTGTGACATCACACTGTACCCCATAAGGATGTCCAGTTATTATTTATTAATAAAAATAATACAAAGGAATATCAAATGCTCCTGAGTTTTCTCCTAGACTCCCCCACCTTCTTTGACACATTCCAACCCAGCTAGCCTGAAGTCTTTCCAGTGCCCTCCTCCTTCTCAGTCTTTTCTTGACTTTCTAGTCACTGATGAATCAGATGTGTGGAAGTGGTCACCTAAACCCCAGGTCTCTCTGGTATTGTGCTCCTCCTTGCCATCAGCTTACAATGTAGTTGACATGCCCAGGAAGATCATACGGGAGCTCACTCACAGATTGTAAACACTCTCAACGGCGGTCGAATATCAACTATGAGCCGGGCTCTCAATATCTTACAAGCGATGTTTTAGTTTAATCCTCACAGTAACTTTGCAATGTAAACATTATTATCTTGATACTAACGATGAGAAAACTGACTGTTGGAAGAATCTGAAAGGAACGAGGAAGGCAAGTCTATCTGTTGACTGCTCATTCTTGGCTATGGACATTCACTGTCTAGCACAAATTCTTTCACCAAGAAGTGAGATCGCACAGGAAGGCAGGCAAGGACTAGTCATCTACAGACCAATGAGTTTGAGTCACTTAGGACCAAAGAGTTTCCCAAAATTGTAATATCATCTTTGCCCTTCTCCCCTCATTAGGGCTGAGCTACAGGCAAAACCTCAAGTAAAGTGAAGACAAAAAGAGGGGCTCTTGGATCTTTTGACTTATCATGTGACCAGAGTACTTAATGTAGATTTAATACAGCTGTGATTTTTAATAATCTCAGCCAGATTAAAAGAATCCATATCTGAACGGAGCTCTTTATTTAACAGCGTGTTACTTATAGCACCTCAGACACAAGTGGGCTTCTGAGTCTCCACAGAGGAAACTGCATAAGTGCTCAGTGAGCAACAGTTTTCACAAGGTTTTTCTTGTCTAAACCTTACGAAAAAATAAGCTTCAGTAGCTCATGTAAATGAACGCTAATTAACTCACACACTTCAGTTCGTTTAGCTTTTAAAATAGCTCTATGCTATTTTACTTTCAAAATCTTAAGAGATTTCCTGAGGAGATCATTACCACCAAGTTGGTACTGACTTGTGTAGGCAATAAAACAAATAAAGTCATTAAAAATAATTTGAACAAAAGGAGTAACTTGATATTATGCCATCTACATTTGGTTAAAGTGACATTTTAGAGTTCTCTTTCATCTCACTAAACAGATTTCTAAAAGAAAAAAATGTGATTAATAAATTATCCTCCATAAATCTTATGATAAGTATTATAGTCTTTGGAGAATTATGAATCCACATCTGGAAAAAGTATTTTATATGCTACTGCCTGTAAAACAGCATGCCATTCATTTTACAAGTGCACGTTAGTAAGTAAAAATACGGTATGTTTTTTGTGTTCATCATTTTCTTTTCCAAAAGAAGTATAAGCGTAGTTTATTTCATAGTAAAGAGTGCTAATAAAGTTTATATGATGCTTGTTTTCCTTTTTTGCTTTGGTGCTAATACAGTTTCCTGGGTTGTTTGGAATAAGCCTTCTATCACAACTCACAACACTTTCGTTAGAAGCAGAATCAGTGGTGCCCTTAGAAGCACTGAGTGGGCAGAAGCCAGCGGTCTAAGGAAGTGGTGGCACGACCGTTGACCCAAGAGCCGCACACCTTACCTTTCATACATGTGATTGAATTTGGTTCCTTTTGCGCTATTTTAAATGCACAAGTCTCATGAACTAGTGACCTGAGGTGCCAGGTTGGCTTATTTTTTGAATTAGACATTTGATTAAACTTAAATATTTGTTAAAACGAGCAAAGTACTTGGAGAGCCAACAATGTCCCTTGGAAGTAGAAAACGTTTTTTTGTTTCCAAGCAGCTGTTTGCAATAAGAAGTAGCTGGTGAGTGAAAGGGAAGGGCACCATTAAGTGAAGGTAACCCCTCCAGGGTTTTATGGAGCTCTGCAGTCCTGTGAGCCCTGACAGTGATAAATATCACAATAGTGGCTGCAATGAGCCTGGTTTAATTTCCATGCAGATCCTTGAATATGCTTTAACTCAAATCATAGAATGCATTTAATGACCACGGAAAAACAGGATGTTAATGCACACAAAATCACCCTTAGGAATAAAAGAGACGTAGGAGTCTTATTTCTAGACGAGTAACCCAGCAGTTACAGTAGCACCTGTAAATAACAATAACACCTGCAAACCAACTTTTCTCATGTTTGGCTTCTGGAAAAGTGTCAGGCTAGACTATACTGAGGAGATACCAGGCCTCAAGTCTCCAGGGAGTTTTGACGCATTTATCTTTGGGGCCTTGTTTCTAAACATTTAGAATCACCAGACTAAGGGCTTGTGATGCCATTGGAATGGTGAGGACCTTGAAGTTCACTGGGTCCAGTTCTGTTACTTCACAAACAAGGAATCTGAGTGGGAGGGTAAGAAGGGATATTGCTCAAGTCCAGTAGTTAGCAAAGACAGGGCTCTCCTCAGATTTCCTGAACTGAGATTTCCCAACTCCTCACTGCTCCAACGGATTAAAAAAAATTATTTCTAGTTGAAACTGTGGGCAGCATGGCACTCGAGGAGCAGAGACACCATTCTCTTAAGAATATCATCAAAATCATCTCTGGAGAGAGGTAACCGTGGATCAGGTAGCTGATCCCCTTGGCCACTGTGGGGAGGGCACATGCAGGTAAGTCTGATGCACTCAGACAAAGAGAGAAGGAGGGCCGGCCTTCTCTGTCTCTAGGCTTCTAGGCTTATTTCTGCCAATACCTGGATGTGAGCACTTGCATTATCCTCACAACAGCTAGGCACCTAGATTACTTCAACTAGCCAGGCTGATACAAGAGACTTCCTCTAAGACAACTGATTAGTGGATTGATTAGATTATTTATTTGAAGCAGAGTGTCACTAAGTCTTTGAGTTACTGGGGCTATATTCAAACTTGTGATCCCCCAGAGTGCTGGGATGACAGGCATGCATCACCACACCTGGCCTTGTGTGATTTCTACAAAACATTTTGTATTGATTTTTGCACTGGTCCCTCTATCACTGGATTGAATATAATACATTATAGACCTATTTTTGTTTGACTGTGATTGAGTTGCATTAGGAAAACAATAAGAACATGCAATTACAGCCATCATTTATAAAAATGCAAACACGTGATTATAGTTGAATCCTTCCTCAAAGGTATTCAATTAATTGTAGTACCTCCACAACTGAATCTTGATACTTTTCATAGCACTTACTTAGCATAGATATTTTAGGTGGAGGCAAATAGTTTTCTGAGGCCTGCCAGGATATCATAAGCGTTGTTCAGGAATCAATTTGCTAATCATTCTTTTGTTACTAGCTTTTGTGACTTAAAAAAAGAATATACAAGGAACCACTTACAACTTCTCTCCAACTTTTCCTCTTTA
Source organism: Chinchilla lanigera (assembly GCF_000276665.1). NCBI lineage: Eukaryota > Metazoa > Chordata > Mammalia > Rodentia > Chinchillidae > Chinchilla > Chinchilla lanigera. The sequence goes on along the minus strand of NW_004955469.1, from coordinate 1,842,090 downwards.
GCTTACTGATCTTATCCTTAAAATTCTCTCAGAAGGAAAAGACAAAGGAGTAAAACAGATATGGTAATAAACTGGTCTGGGGGGCCACCCTGGAGAGGTGGAGGTGGGAAGTCTGGTTTCACTGCATCCCAACACCAGCTGTCTTTGCAGCCATAGTTTTCTAACTCTTAAATTATTTTGAACATTCTCATAGCAGATATTGCTAAGACAAGACTACACAAAGCAGCTTCTTAGTTGTACACTGGATAAAGATTTTAACAATACTAGAATCAAGAAGGCTTTAAAACTTAGACAAGTGATTCTTCAACAAGTGTATTCACATCACACACTGTCACCAATTTTTTCTAATTGCTTTTAGTATTGAGTTGGCTTCCCAATTCTAGCAGCAAGGGGTTTCCACAATAAAGGCAGAGAGGGAGAAAGAGACAGAGAGAAGGGGAAAGAGACAGAGAGAGAGACAGACAGACAGGCATGCCAAACACCAAATGTCCCTGTTGCAGGTGATCACCGTTGAGGCCGCATTGATTCTGGTCCTTTAGCACAGTGCCCTTCCTCACAGTGACTTGTGCGAATGTTTTTCTGACCTCTGCAGTTACCCTCCATTCCTATTCCTATGATATTCTATGAGTTTGCCACTTGGGAGTGTTCCCAAAGCAATGGAAGAGTTAATTCTTTGGGAGTTCTCTTACTGTGTTCTTAGCATCCCCAAAGATATAGTCCTGGCCAAAAGTCAGTCTCAAACCTTGCTGTAGCCAGAGAACCCCCTCAGCAGCTTCCCAAGTGCTGTCAGTGTCACTGAACTCTCTTTTTCCTGTCATGCACCTTTTCTGTGTACATGTTGAAAACTGTCAGTGTGTGTGTGTGTCCATGCATGTGTGTGCCCACATATATGCCATTCCTATTTTTGCTTGAATCTGATGTTAAGCTTATTCTTAAAGGCCATTGCCAATGCTGTTATACATGTGGAAAAAGAAAGTGAGAGAGGTGCTAGTGGTAAACTGGGAGAAAAAAAAAAAAGGAAGGAAAACGTAGTGAGGAGCAGTGATAGCATTAGCTGCATCATACTGAACTGCCAGTTCCTTGAACTATACTAATGTTAAAAGTCTATGACTGGCGTGCTGGACTGACAACTGGTGGTCAACTTGTAACACCCAGATGAACTGAACCAGCATGGTGTTGGGTATGGGAGGTCCACGTGAGGATTGTTGCCAGCATCATAAGAGGCAGACCCGGAGAGGAAGAAGTAGAGAGGCTGTTGAGAGCTGAGAGAAGCTGTTGAGAAGCTGTTTGGAAGTAGTTAGGGAGCTGCTGCTTCTCTTGGGCCATTCTCCCGGAGGACTTTGTCATGCTGGCTTTCCTGATGAACTTGGCTGTTCTCATTGGAGGAGGAGCTCAGGACCTCATTGTCCTTAGAATGGCTGTGGTTCACTTTGAGGGAGCTCTGGTCTTTACTTTGAGCATTGCTTCCTGGCTCTAGAGGGGGGAAGATGGTGCACAGCTCAGTCTCTTGGAGAAGCTTGTCACGATGGCTGTCCTGATGGGAACTCAGTTTTCCTCATCATTGAGGAACTTAGGACCTCTCCATTGCTGAGGATGGCTATGGTACGTTTTTGGGGAGCTCTGTTTCTTACTTTGATTGCTGTTTCCTGGCTCCAGTGCAGATCCCTCAGCTTGCCAGCACAGATCCTTCATCCCACTGGCACAGATTTTCTGGCTTCCACCACTGAAGCCAGTGCAGATCCATGAAACAAGGCTACACAAGACACTGCCATGGACTCTAGGTCTCCAGCTGGACTCATGGGAGGCACTGTCATAGGTTCTAGGTCTTCAGTTGGACCCATGTAGGACATTATCATGGTATCCAGGCCCTCAGCTGGATTTTTTTGTCTTTAGTGTTTGAACAGATTCCCTGCACTGTTTTTATATATGATTCTTTGAGTGACTATTATAAATAATCTTATAAAATATGTGTCCTGAATTATATTGTTCCCCTTGCAATAAACCCCAAACTACAACAACTGAGAATATGAAAATTACTGGTCTGTCTTTCTCTTTCTCTTTACTGTAATCAGAAAGAGCACTTTTGTGATGAGGTAGCATGCAAATCCTGTTCTGGAGAGAAAATCAACCTTCAGTATTATCTTCTTTGAAATGGAACTGGCCTCCATGGAATAGAAAGAACAATGGCAGAAAGGAACAAGAGAAACCTCCTTGAAATGGAACCCAGAAGCTAGAACCAGCTGTTCTGTTGAGGGTTGAAAATGTTTCCCTTCAAATCAAATTAGAGTTGTGTTTCTACCGCCATGATTTTGGGAATGGAAATTTGATAAGGATGACCATTGTTCTCTTTCCAGTGGTCCACAAGATCTGGATGCCTCCCAAACAAACTACCTACACTCCTGAGGTGCAGTTCTCTGATAGGATTGGTGAATTTCTCTGAAGATACTATTGATTGTTTGTTCAGACTGACTTATACATCTCCTGAAATTAAATACCATGATTCAGGACACACACACACACACACACACACACACACACACACACGCCCTAATGTTATATTTGTGAGATAACTGGCATTCTTTTGAAATACACATCTATGGTTGTGGATAGAATTTTCAGGAAGCAGAAAGAGAGAAGAGTGGTGCAGGGTGTGTTGAGAGCTTCTGACATGGTTCTCATTGACTTCATCTCCTTGTGTTAATGTCTTTATGGTACTGCCTCTCCTTTGAGAATAGGCTGCATTTGGTCATTTCTTTATAACACCAAGAGTAACTAGCTGTCATTTCTAAGACTAGATTACAGAAGACTGACTTCCCTCTTGCCTTCTCATCCTCTAACTGGGCTGCTCATCCTCTAACTGGACCTGCTTAGTGGAAAGGGTGACTTGGCTGGGAATGAAAGGTGTCCTGTAGCTAACAATCAGGGACAATTGAGTCCCTTGTTGGAGCTGTGCAGAATCAACTGGGTTCTTGCCAAGTGTGTCAGGGAGCCTGATGTGGATCTTCCTTCAGCCTCCTGTATCACCATTCTGCAGCCTCATGAAACCGTTGGAAGCACAGGACCTAGCAATGCTCGGCCAACTTCTGACTCACAGAAAGTGTATGCTTTTTTATGGAATTGGCTCTCATGGTCATAGAGGTCAATGAATCCAAAGCCTTCCATATGGGGCCAGGGCTGGAGCTAAGAGCTGAGGGTGCAGTTCTAGTCTGAGAGTCAGAGACATGAGAGGGGAAGGTGATGCAGGTGAGGTTCAAAGGCAGGCTCCCTTTGGCTGGGGGAGACCTCTATTTTCATTTGATTCTGGCCTCCAAATGACTCGATGAGGCCCACCTGTCATAGAGGATAGTTTGCTTATTCCAAGTTCCCTGATTTAAAGGATAAGCTCACCCAAAGACATTCTGCAAGTGGACACACAGTGTGAAGCTGGATATGAGAGGTATCTGTGGGGGAGCTGGAATGCAGCACCCTGGATAAGGGGGAGCACGCACCAGTTGTCTGCAGGCTGTGGCACAGGGAAGCAGAGCTCTGGGAAGAAGAGTCTGACAGTGCATGAAATGCACAAGTCTGGGACCCTAGCTTGGAGGTGATCTCCACTTTACTTTTCAAGGAACAGGAGTCCAGCCACCCAGCTGTCCTCTCAGTCACAAAGTTAGTTATATCTTAGCTCTCAGCCCATGTGAACTGACTTTGATGACTTGGGAATGGATAAGTATTTACACATTTTAACAGAGTATTTGATAGCAAGTACCTATGTAATGCCACCTAAATTACAAAAGGTCACATTCCTAGCATCCTAGATAGCCCCTCTGCTCACAACTTCCTTTCCTCCATAAGTTTTTATTAGCTACCATTGAAATGTAAGTAATCAGTGGAATTTGGAAAAAAGCAACTGCATTCATAATTATGAGTATCATTGGAATACAAATGGGTACTGATTTCCGGAGCTGTGTTGAAATTTTCCCTCCCTGCTGTAGGAACTACTATAAGAGCAAGGATCTTGTTTTACAGACCTCTGGACTTCCAAAGGTTTAAGTACAGGAGTGGTTTTCCTACCAGTGCCCTGAAGGTACCCCCTGGGGCAGCTTGACAAGGAGCAGTGGGGCAGGCTCATGGTACAGAGGCAAGTGGTCAGATGTAAGGCAACTGGAAGACAATATGGTAAGCCCTCCAGGAACCCTCACCATCACAGCTCTCTAAGGAGAGGTTTCCAGTAAAGAGAGAACTGGGCTAGGCAGCCTAGAGCTGTTCAGCATAGACATGGTTGAGATGATTGCTCTTTGGGCTCTCATAACTGTTTAAAGATGATAGCTGGCTTTGATGTTTAAAAGTTCAGCAGCTAAACTGTAGCTGTGTTATGGTAGTTAACAGGCACCTGTGCCAGAGTTTAATTAGGGGTACATGTGTCTAAATGTGCATTTGCGTACATATGTGTGTGTGTATGGGGAGAGAGAGAGAGAGAGAGAGAGAGAGGGAGAGAGAGAGGGAGAGAGGGAGAGAGAGGGAGAGAGCAGGTAGTTCTGAGGTCACATAAGAGTGGTGGAAAACTGTAGTCCCACGTGTAGTATTTTACCAGGTGATGAAACCTCTAGGCTCCATTTAAAATATAATCTGAACTTCTATAAATTGTAAGTGTTTGTTTCATTGTGGCTTGCTGGCACTAGGATTTGGTCCATCAAGGGTGTAGTAAAAATGAAAATAATGCTTTGAAATGCCAAGAATAACAAATGCTAAATAGGAGCCTGAGCAGGCTAAAATATGCAAACAAGCCAAAGGATCTTAGCCCCGAAGCAGGACAGGGTCTTGGACATGCAGGAACCACTGAGGTGGAGAACTCAGTGTGGTTGTGACCTGCCTGGTGGGGACACCCTCACATCAGATGGCGGACCTGTGTGGTTTCACTGAGATTAATGTGCACTGGTGACCGGTTCTACCCTGAAGTTTCCAAGAGGAATCAGATGCTGATTCCCAGCTGCCTCAAAACAGATGGGCAAGGCTTTTCCATGGAGAAGGAGCACAAGGTGAAATGCTACATGTCAGAAGAAGGTATTTCAAACTTAATTTACAACAGGCAGAAACAGTGTAGGAGCAAAAGCTGGCCTGAAGAAACTTCTGGTGTGAACACTGAGCAGGAACCCGGGCTCTGTCTTTGCCGCCTTGCCCTCTGCTACCCCCTCTCCGGTTTCCAAAGTTCACCTGTTGTGAAATGCTAGCATTTGTTGCTGGAAAGTGACACCGAATAAGATGTTTCCACCTTCTGCAGAAAACTCTGTTTTCATGAATTCCATGTGAGACCAAATATGTCACTGCTTTCCTCAAGGTGACGGAAAGGAGAATTCTTTCAGCCGTCTGTAGTGGAACAGTGCATGTTTTTACACTATTTTGTGTCGATCCTTCCCATTTTAAGCTCTTGTTTTCATTGGATACTTTGTATTTTTCAGCCCAAACTGCACACATCCTAAACCCACTAGATTACAAGCCAGATGCTTGGGCCAGAGAAGAGCCACTTATTCTCAGAGTCCTGTCAGTACTGATTGAAGTCAAGGTCTGAACATGCCACCTACATAATCTTTAGTTGGAATTTACTGGTGCTCAGCCCTTTCCCAAAATGGTGGATGCTGGTTATAACTACAGGTTCCTTTTCCACTAAGTTCCAAGTTTGTCCTATTTAGGACTTAACAAAAAGATTTGTACCTCCTCAAATCCCGGGTATGTGTGGGTCACCATCACCAAGGCCTCAAGTCTAATCTGCAGATTGTTATCGAAGGAAGAAAGAACAGTGCTTTTCTATGTGCTAGAAGTTGCCAAGATGTGGGGGCTTAGGCCCCAAAGTATGTTGCTTTAGTGAAATTTAGTGAAAAGCCATACCAGAATGTTGCTAGTACATAGAAACAGCTGGCAAAATGCAAAGTGGAAGCAACAAATGTCTATATTTATTCTAAATACTAAAAAAAGACAGATAGATTAATTCAGTAGATGTGAGACATAAACCCACAGAGATCTTTGCTATCATGGGATCCATAGTTCACACGTTATCAGTAACTGTTAATAAACATTAATTTATACTTGTTAAAGGAAGAAGTGGTACAATGAAAAGAACACCGGTCTTCACTTCAGAAAATATAGATTTTAATCTAACTTTATTTCTTATTAGCCATGTGGTCTTGGGTAAGTGACTTAGTTCCTGTGTTTGTTTCCTAGTAGTAAAATGACAATTGCAATAGTCACTCAATAGCCATTACTATAATGACTACATAGCACAAAATATCAAAAGCACCTAGCACTGGGCCAGACAGATAAAAGCCATTTAATAAAGAATTGATATCAGTGTGAACAAAAGTGGGACCTCAACATCGGTGTGTGTCTACACATGGTACACATACCAGGTGGGAAAGAAAGAGCAGGTGGAAGTAGTCTTCTGGAGTTTGGCATGTAAGACAACAGTGGTCACTGCGAAGTAGGCTGTCTTCAGAGCATGACTGTAGTCTTTGAGTGTAGACACCATCCTCTGGCTAGGTGTTCTATTCATGTGCACTACTTTTCCAACTCCATCTCCATGTCCACCTCCACCTCCATCTCCATCTTCTCTCCATCTCCACCTCCATCTCCATCTCCACTTCCATGGCCACCTCCATCTCCACCTCCACCTCCATCTCCACCTCCATCTCCATTTCCATCTCCATTTCCACTTCAACCTCCATCTCCATCTCCACCTCTACTTCCACCTCGACCTCCATCTCCACCTCCACTTCCATCTTCTCTCCACCTCCATCTCCACCTCAATCTCCACCTCCACCTCCATCTCCTCTTCACCTCCATCTCCATCTCCACCTCCACCTCCATCTTCACCTCCATGTCCACTTCCACGTCCACCTCTGTCTCCACCTCCACCTCCATCTCCATCTCAATCTCCACCTCCACTTCCATCTCCTCTCCACCTCCATCTCCATCTCCTCTCCACTTTCACCACCATCTCCTCCTCCATCTTCATCTCCATTTCCTCTCCACTTTCACCACCATCTCCTCCTCCATCTTCATCTCCATCTCTATTTCCACTTCAACCTCCATCTCCATCTCCATCTCCAATTCCACCTCCATCTCCATCTCCACCTCCACCTCCACCTCCATCTGCATCTCGTCTCCATCTCCATCTCCTCTCATCTCCATCTCCAGTTGATAAATGAATTAAGAATCTATTTATATATGTGGTTATACTAGATTTTTGCAAGGCTGATGTGTAATTGAGATCATGCAGAGTGACTTTCCAGCTGGGTTGGGTTGCTTTGGAGCACTGCTGAGGGAGGATGCGCACGGCACAGGCAGGTAGAGAGGGCATGGGAACGGTGCTCAGCACTGGTCGCTGCCTTGGCCTCCCCTTGACAGCCATCCTGGCTGCTGTGCACAGTGAAGCATCAAGGATGCTTTCATTGTTAGAGCTGAGTAGGGACTGCAGGAGAGCATGCTCAGCGTTATGCTGTGCAGAGAGGCCAGCATGGAAGGAAAGAGGCACTGCCTAAGTAAAGATGTTTTCATCATCAATAGCTCTCATTTCTCAGCTTTGCTCTACTCGTATTTCCAGTTTTAGGATTCAGTATTTATTCCTTCTGATGTAGATTGCTAATTTTTTTCAGGAGACATTTGCTGAGCAGCTTCTCTGTGCAAAACACAATTTTAACACAGAGAGAAGTTTGTTGGCTGCTCCTTTCTGGCATCTGTTTTTTCACCCACCACTCCTTCCACTGCATGTCTTGCCACTTCCTTTGCAGGTAAGTTGAATGTGCCAGTCTGGATTAAGGGACTGACTTGAGGACATTTCTGCTGCAGTAATCATGATAGGAGATACAGAGAAGGCATAACCTCCTTTCTTTCCCCTAGAGGATGTGGGTCCCTTGCATATGCTTGGTGCCTTTCTGGAGGCAGTGTAAAGGAAAAGCTCCATGCAGATGGTATGAAAGCTGAGGAGCTACTCAGTAGGAAGAGAAGAGAGGAGCCCGAGTCACCATCAGAAAACAGGATGCTGGGCTTACTTCTGACAAGTAAGGATAAGAGTGCAGCTGCAGGCAATGAACTCAGGAATCAGGAGGTAAAAGTGAGATGAGCTTTTAACAGAATGTCTAATGTGTATTCCAGGGGGGATGTTATGTGGTTGAATGGGGAACATAACAAAGTCTTCCTGTAAAATGTTAAATAGCTTATTTTAAGACAGGAATAGCTCAACTGTCCATAAGTCATGTCTTTATATGTGTAATTACGAGATGATCCATGCAGACAAAAATTCCTAAAGAAACTTTAGAAAGGGGTGAATTCCTCAGAGTTCAATACTGGAAGGAATTTTTTCTGGAGAAGGTTAAATTTATGCTTGGTCTTGAAAGAAGAATGAAATTAGAGAATTAAAGGAAAGTAAATGTAGTTGACTTGGGCCTTGTATTCTGTGCCTCCATGATTCCCTCCCTGGCCCCTTATTTCCCTAAGCCCTGCGGAGGCTGAGAGGCCACTGACCACTCTGTGAGTTGGCAAACCTCAGTATTTCAGGGCCTTTGATGCCACATCCCTGCCGCTCCTCGAAACCCCTGTCAGAGGCACCACCGAGACAGCCACTAAGTACTCCCGGGCCTGCTTTTCCATTTCCACTGCTCTCCCAGTTCTGTTGCAGCAGTTAATGTCCACATCCTTTCCTAGACCCCAGATCTGTCTCCTGCAGCCTGGGCACACACAAACTGCTCTCTACAGACTTTATCCTCCAGGTGGCTTGCCCAATTGGAGACCTCATCTAATCAGCCTCTCTTCCTCAGCCCACAGGTGCTCATCTTTCATTCACAAAGCATACCTGCAATTTAGTCCACAGAGTCTCAGCGGGCACCAAGTGTTTGCCTAAGCTTGCACTCGAGTTACACTGTAAATCCAGAGGTGCACAGAAGTGAAAGCCACACCTCTATAACTGTGCTCTTTAGCAGCAGGTAGGTGCTTCTAGGCAAGTGTTATCCGAGGTGCTGCAGGAAGGACAGGAATGGGCTGTGGGGAGCTTCAGCGACGTCCACAAGTCACATGCTACTGTTGGCTCACGGTTCAGGCCTCTTTCTCTGCCAAGTCCCCCAACCACCATCACTATCATGAGATAAGCCTGACTCTGGCCTCGGTCGTCCTGAGATTGTGCTTGTACTCCAGATGAGTTGAGGGTTGAAGGCTGCAAATAATCTGCCTAAGGCTAAAGAAATGCAGAAGTGGGACTTGAACATGGGGCAAAAGAGAATAAAACCCATGATCATAAGCTTCAGATAACCCAGCTACTGTTTATGGAAGAGATTTGTGCCTTATGATTCCGAAGCAAAATCTCATTCACCATGGGAAGACAAAGGATCTTGAGTTTGGTCCCAGTGTAGAAGGAAGTTGGTCACAAAAGACAGCTGAATAAGGAAATGAGTGACCACATGAGACAGTGATCACTGTACTAATGAAGCATCTGTGTTGTTGGTGATGCTCTAGAGCAGTGTCCTGCATTACATACAGAGTCAGAGTAAGTGACTTCTGAGATTTCTTCTAGTCTTGGCATTCTCAATGTCTATGATGCCAATGACTCCTGTGGAATTCATGCTAAATATAAAAGCCATGTTTAGAACCTCTATTCAAGTATCCTAGAGTTGGAGATAAAAAAGTGTCCTTTGCTTTCAGGACATTTCCTTGAAGGTTGGAGGAACTGTGACATATCACTCAGCTCACAAATGTCCACCGTTACCCCCCTCAGTGTACGCTGGGACCCTTACTCCTGCTGTCTGCCCTCCTCTTTCTCAGCCCCTTCTGGGACACTTAAGCATCTAAAATTCACAGTTTCCTCCCCTGTCCCACAATAATTTTTGTGAAAACTCCTTTAGAAAAGAATAGGCAGGCTGATTTGACTCTGCTGTGCCTGTAGGGCTCAGCACTACCTGAGTTACTGCTTGTCTTTGTGTTTGTGTTAGGTTCTGATCTGAGAGGACTCTTAATCTGTGTACCGCAGGAATTTAGTTCCTAATATATCAGCTCCATCCCGCTGAGTGTTCCATCAACACCCCTGGCCCCGGTTATCTGCAGGGACTTTGACCCCAGATGGGGAGCCCCAGATGGAAGCGAGGGCACTGTTCTAGGAAGGACTATGAAAAATGCATAGAAGTTACAAAAATGTGAACTATGTGTGAAACAAACACAGCACCAGGCAACATGGAATTCATGTCAACAAAAGCTTGCTGAGAGCTGTTCCTTGCTTCTCTTGGGGAGCAGACTCTGGCGCCGGGGAAACAGTAGCAGGCAAGAACTTTTTGCACAAAAGTTGTAGAAACATAACGGATGGCCTGTTCTGACTACAACTTCTTTCAAGTTCTTAAACTCCTCTTTTTTCCACATCAATTTCTCGGCACTTGTATGCAGCTGTGGAGGTTACTGATTATTGAGCCAGTCTGAGCCACAGGAAGGGAATACCTGATATTTATTGTGTTTTGACATATTTAAGAGAAAAGAAAATAGTCCAAAGGGTGGGCCTCCAGTTAAATTTCTTGTTGGCAATAAACTGACTTCTTAGCTGGAATACTTAGGTGAACAAGGACATGGCAAGGTTCTCAGGAAGATTCATGTTCTGAAGTATTCTGAACTAACTTGCTGTCATGTACTATTTACATATCCTAATTATTAGCATATTATAATTTTATTTATAAAATTGAACTCCATATATGATATGCAAATATATACATGTATTGATTTATATGGCTTATCTAATTTCATTTACAGACATATAAACATTCTATGTATTTATATTCTAGTCAATAATAAAATTATAATTATGTATTATATTTAAATTTTAATGTATAAATATTAATATGCAATTATGACATTTAACTATTATCTATGTAATATGCAATATTGTTGTAATTGTTCCAATTACAATATTGAAGCTCTTATTCCAATTACAATATTAAATCTAGTGATATTTACTGATTTCACAGTGAGCTACGTAAGTCCAAAATTATCATTCCCTGAGTGGGAGGTATTTCTAGATAGGTAATAACTAATATATTTGCTGTTGCAAAGTATATTAGTTTCTGTTATTTAAAACAAGTTCTCTGCTCCTGTCTAGATTACCCCTGGAGACCTCAGTAGCCAAGTGCCATAGGCTGCTCTGTCCAGTGTGACAAATAATGTTCTGCTCCTATTCTGGGGGCCACACACAGCTCTGGGCTGGCGCTCCGCCACCATGGCTACCTCCACCACAGCTTTCCTGAGGCATTCTGGGAGAAAAGCACCATGTAGTCCAACTGGCAAGACGTTTACATAAATACATCTCACTTTACAAGGCTGATGAGATTTTGTGGCCTATTGGCCAGTGCCTCAGTACAAGTCCACGACCACACGCATGTTCTTTTATGTGAGAGGTAGCGCTCCTTGCTCTCACTTCTTCTAATGGCTCTTGGGGCTCATTGCAGTCTTGTAAAGAGAGATGGAGGACGGTGCTCTGCCAGGCCTGCAGAAGTGAGGAGCCACCCTAAAATAGAATTTGCCTTTGTGAGAAAGAATATTTAATTGAATTCCACTCTATTTAATTCAATGTGTATTGAGTGAGTGGCAAATATTGACCAGTAGCTACCTGTTCAGAGTCCTCTGATAGGAGTTTCCTCTTCACCAGAGTCCCTCATTGAGCTCCTGGTCACACTGCTGACTTGGCAAGATTGTGAAGCCCGAGAATGAGAGAGGCCAGGAAGATGTTGAACACTTAGGGAGTGCCCAGCAAGTTTCAGGCAGTGTCAGCACGTCTATCTATCTGTCCATCCATCCATCCATCCATCCATCCATCCACCTATCCATCTATTTGTTCATCCATTTGTTAATTCATTTTTTTATTGCTAGCTGTTTTCTTGACTGGATTCGGTTTGGATTCTGGAGGTCTGATGACCTTCTACACCCTCTCCTGGCTCCTTAAAGACACTGACCATTATTCATTCTGCAAGCACTTCCTGAGCACCTGCTAATTGCCAGATGCCTTTGTAAGGCTTGGGTCAGAAAGAAATGTTGGGCCACTCAGACTATCACACTGGCCGGATCCCTGACCTCAGACTGTGTATAGTTTGTTAAGAAAATCAGGGAAGTGAGCACCTAATTTCAGCCCTGTGACTAAGTCAGGGAAGAGGTCGGCATGAGTGATGCCAGCATCCAGGGAAGGGTGTATACCCTGCCCTGGGGCTGTAGAAGGGATGGCCAGGAAACATTCTTGGTGGGAGCAGCTCAACAAATGCAAATGATAGGTCAGTTGTTTCTTGATTCTGAAACCTAAGAATTGCTACTCTCGTATGTATCCTTGAAACCCCAAAGTCTACAATTAATGACAAAAAGTCTAAACGCTACTATTAGACTATGCTTGGAAGGCTGAAAGACAGGCTAGTCATTTTGAGAGAGATTGTCCTCATGGCCGGAAACAAGTTCTCCTCCTTCCTTGAACTCCTGGGAATTCTTTCTGAGCATTTTTGTGCCTGCATCCTGGGCTTTGTCTCAGACAGTCCTCTGTGGTCCATGCTGCGGAGCACCCAGCACAGCTCTGTCCTCAGGGTGCCTCTGAGGAAAGTTTATCTGGCATAGTGCCCAGGAAGCACACCCGTTATTAGCACAGGGACAACTCTCATTGGACGACTTACAAGGAAAAGGGAGCCCCAGACCACTTGGCTCCTCATTGCCGGTCTGCTGGTTGGGTTTCAGCCACAGAGGGAAAACCTGCAAGATCTGATGCCTCAGTGAGGAGGGCAGGGAGTTGGTGAAGCCCTGCACAGGAAGTGATAACAAAAGGCATGCTTGGTCCACAGCCCTGCTTCTGCTGTTTTGTATAGCAAATACAGTTTTTGAGCACCTGGTTTCTGAGCTACAGCCTTTGGTCAAGGATGTACCCTCACTGCAGAACCAGTGCTAGCTACTGGCACCCAGCTCATGACTGGCCTAAGGCCAGGTATACTCCAGCCTGTGTGTCCACTGTCCATTTCTTACCATGTTTTCCTCTGCTCCTTGACATCCTTGCTAATTTCCTGTCCACTCTCCCTGTCCTCAGGATGCATGTGCATCATCCCAAGTCTTGCATAGAGCCAAACAGCCAGCTCAACTTCAGGGTTTCACAAGAAAACCAGTTAGTTTTTTTGTTAATGGGACACACTTCCAATTTTTATATGTTCAGGTACACGATCCCAGCTCTCCACGAACCTGGAGAGTTCAGGGACCTCGAGGCTATGTGAGTCTGGGGTCAGACAATAGGTCCCTGCTCCAGGAGGATGATGGGAAGGGTCAGGTCAATCTCCTTGGTTTTTGGGCTGCAACTGAGTGGAGGCAGGGATACATGGTACCAGGATCTCCTAGAAGAGACTGGAATAATTGAAATGGGCTCCTTCAGAAGGGCCTTGCTCCAAGTATGAGTTCTTAACACCAATAAAACTAGAATAATAGTGACGGAACTAGCAAAAACACACAGCAATGCCACTTTACCTGTGTGCTACATGGCACAACTAAAATAGCCATTCAGCCTCTGGTCTCATTTGGCCAATAAGAAAGATGTTTGTGTGGGCAGTAATGAGATAGCCTGCTCCCTGATTTTCAGATGAGGAGGCCAGGTTTGAATGTGGTTGTGGAACACAGTCAGGGTTGCCCAACTGGTAAGTGTAGCAGGGCAAGATTCCAACCAAAGTCACTTTTGCAAGCTTGCTAATATGTTCAGCGTGGAGTTTACTGAATAACTGTGCCCTAGGCACGGGGCTGGAGCAGAAGAGACAGGCTCCTTGGGGGAACATCACAGGTACACACAGCTGTTCAGGCACAAAGCCCCATGAGTCCAAGTCTAGAACACGGGCTCAGAGGCAGCATTGAGCACCTCAGACCAGGGCCAGGCAGGTTCCAGAGGCAGGCATGCTCTGACCCAGGTAGTCGGGTGTTAGGCGGAGGTGAAGCACTTAATTCTTAGCTAGCAGGACACTTGGAAAGCTCCTCACTGCAGTGGACCCCCACCAACCTTGCACACAGGCAGCATATTAAGGCATGCAGATGAATGTGACCTGGCTTTGAGAACATCAGGGCCATATCACTGATGTCCCATCAGGGTCCTCTTTACCTCCTCCTCAGGCTTGGACCTTGGGCCTAGACCTTGGGTCTGGACGTCACTGTCTCTGGCTTGGGTGGTTTGGACTATGGAGACACACTCGTTTTCCTTTGGTGGAGGTGCTGAGTGCGTGGGAACCACCCACTGGAGCTCCGAGTGCAGGCTGCTTCCTCTTAGCGTGGAGCCACACAGCCCAGGAGGATGGGGACCACTTCCACCAGGGTGCAGGTGTCAGAGGCACATCAGCCCCTTTGTGGTGCGTGGGGCTGCTCTCAGACATGAAGGACCCAAACTGAAACCATCCTTGAGCCCCTTGGTGGGTGAAGAGAGGGAGAGGGCTGCAGTGGAATTCACCCCAGGACCCTCGTGGAGCAGCTCTGTACCAGTGCATCCACTGCTTCTCTGCTGACCCGCAGACTCCGTCCTTACCTGGATTCGGATCCAATTCGCACAGCATCTGTCAGCAAAGAGTGGAGCAGGTGTGGGGGGTGGGTGGGTGGAAGATCTCCTGAGACAGAGTGTGCTTCTCACGCATAAGCCAAGATCTCCTGCCAGGCGGCACCGGTGCTGGAGTTTGTGTCAGGAACCTGTGCCCACATCTCTCAGCATCTTCCTGGAGCTGAGGGACTGTGGCCAGTGGGGAGGGGACACCGTCCACCCTCAGACCTCGTGGGTCTGCACCCAAGGCCGAGGTGCTGGGGGACCCAGTGTCCCATGAGTGAGGCTAGGTCTCCTCTGTGCTTCTGATAGGGTGAAGTAGGTATTCCGGAAAAGGGCACCCTACTCCCACAGGGAGACATCTGGATTCTTCATATTGGCATTTAAGACCTCCAGGATCTGATGTTTGCTTTCTCAGTACTGCCATCAGATTGTGCCATGCTTACCTTAAAGTCAGCATCTGCAAGGAAATAAGATTAAGAAGAGCACTGGAGAACCAGGATATTCTAGAAGATTAGACCAGTAAAAGTGGTATTAGATATAGAAAGAAAAATAGCTTCAATTTTTCTCCTTAGCAAGTTACTCCTTATTGGGAATGGGCAAAGAGGTGGAGGCTCTCCTAACCTCCTTAAGGTCATGAAATGGGAGGCCATCAGGTGATGCCCACCTCAGTCCCTCCCTTGGGTGTGTGCTCCTATGCCTGCCCTCTCCAGGGGAGGTGTGCATGTGGAACGGGAACTGTTGGCTTGACTAAAGGGAAATGAAGAAACACACCATGCCTTAAATCCCTGGTGTGACGATGATCTGATAACCACATTCTGAGAGTATAAAGCTAGCATTTTTAGTTTGAAGAACCTTTGTTGCCTTAGAATGGTGAGTAGGTAGGACCTACGTAGGAGGGGGGAGGGGGAAGGAGGAGGAAAGAGTGGTAGTATAAGATGGGAGATGGGATTTAATGATATGACAGTCTTTTATATCTGCTTCTGAAAAGTGGATAAATCCACCAGAAAGGAGATGACACTCAGGTAAGAGCTGACCAGGCAGAGAATGAGGTTGTGGCTGTAGGGGAGGCCCCGGGAGGATTGTGAAGGGTTCTATATTCTCATTGTTTTTCCTTGGCTGGTCCTGACTCTGTCCCCCAGGTATAGCTAAGGGGTCAGCTTTGTTGAGCAGCCTAAATATCCTATACCCCTGTTATAAACTTAGTAAGCTGGGCCAACACTGACCACTGTGTGACCCTGGAAACTAGTCGGCTAGTTCCCGAATTTTCTTCATATGTGTATGTTGGGGGATCCCATTGCCCAGACCCTCAGCAGCCTTTCGGATTAATGAAAGCCTTGTTCACAAATGTCTTGGAATCCATAAAAGTTTAGATTGATAATTAACAAGAAAGAGAAGGCATAAACATTTCAAATACATATCAACTCCTAAATCTGTAACAGCCAATAAGTCTAAAAACTGAGTGGACACAATTTCCCCTAGTGACAGGCAGCCCATGAACTTTTAAAAGTAATTCTTCAATAAGCATAAATTACCACTTGGGGAAACCTTCCATGTATGCCATGGCTGTGGATTTATTAAGTGAAAATGAAACCTTTAAATAAATATCTGAACAAAAAGCATATTTCCCATCAAATGAGGCCACAAGCAAGAGTTTCTAAAGCGCTAGGGATCCTGGACACAGTAGAAAGTCGGGTGCACCTCCTTAGAAACTGTTCTGCTGAGTCAGCCATCGCCTCCCCTCCTCAACGCCCCAATCACCTGGATTCTCCTGGTAGCAGCCAAGATCAACAGGGCACAAAAGTCCCTCAGCAAGAGCCTTCTCAGCCCCTTAGGGAATCTGATAGGGCCTCAGGCTCTGGCTTCCCTATAAGATCTTGATTTGAATTCCTCCTCCTCAGAATCCAGCCCAGCAGGATTCACTTATTTTCATCCCCAATCAAACAATCCTGCCAGATTGTCTTCCCTTCAAAGGTAGCATAGGTTGTTGCTAGTTTTGGCTTTTTCTTGGCTTTGTGGGTGTTAAAAAATGCTTGCAAATGACTAATGGACTACAAAATGTGAGATGGAAGAGGCATATCAAAAGTCTAATCAGCCCAAATGCTTGATGGCATTTCCTGTAGTTTAGTCAGCAATACTCAGTGAGTATAATTTGTCTCTGCAACAATAGTTCTAGCTCTCTCTATCGTGGAGCTTCTCAGCCATAGATTTGGGTCTTTCGTTACATGAAATCAATCATGGTCATTTCTATAATTCCTATTAGAACACTGCATAGGTGTATCTCTTTTCCTGGCTCCTGCTTTTGCTCTCTTTTGCATGGTCAGCAGCTTTCCTCTGCTATGCCTCTGTGCCATGCTGTTCTTGTTCTGGAGCTGGCTGACTATCAAAGGACTGAGACCTCTGAAAGTGTGAGCCAACACAAACCTCTGCTTCCTAAAGCTGTTGGTGTTAAGTATTGCACCTGAGTGATGAGGCAGATTTTGGTACCAGAAGTCGGTCTATTGCTATGATTACCTACCCACATAGTTTAGCATCCTTTGGAAGCTTTTCACAGAAGGATGTGAAAAAATCTGAAGATGCTGGCTAGAGAAGTCCTAGAAAGCTAGAAGCTGAGCTTGGTGAGAAATTCAGGTCTGAGCTCAGAAGACCAGAATGATGATAGAGATGCAAACAGTAAATGGTAGGCTCAAAGACTTCACTTGGGAATAAGGACTCCATTTGCAGTTGACCCCATGTGTGTTATTTTCTGGCAGACAATTTGCCTGCAGTTTGTTTTTTGTCCTAAGACTTTATGTAAAACTGAGATTAAAGACAGCAGACTAATCTGGCAGAAGAAATTGAAGGCCGCCCAATGTTAACATCATGGTGGGGGAATACTGGTGGCTTTTAACCATTTCTACCATGGAAAGTAGGACCAGAAAGCAGAACTAAGTACTTGAAAAATGTTTCTGATGGTCAGAAATGAAGCACCTGAAAATCTAGTGCCTATAAATTTGGGTTCTGTAAAGTTGGGGCCTGTATAGTTTTGGCCCAGTTTTGTGGCTGAAAAGATTAGCATTAAAAAGAAGCCAAGTATTTTACATCAGGAAAATAAGAAAGATACTGGGAGAGCATCTCATAAATCCTTAAAACCCCACCTTTCTCAGGTTCGAGGATGCAAATCTGTAAAGCTTTCTTTGAAATGAGAGCCCCTGGGTCCCCTGCTTAAAGAACTGTCTAGGGAATCAGGTCTTTGGGATTTGGTCCACAGTACACAGCTATCAGTGTACTCAGAAGCCCCTTTAGACCTGGCTACTGTTTGAGCTGGTGGCAGACCTTGGCTTCATCAACAGTGCTGGTTTTATAGGCACACAGGATGCAACAGTTACTGAATCAGGGAGGCTGCCACCCAGATTTCAAAAGGTTGTCAGGCAGTGTTTCCCTAAGAGACCAGTGCATGCAACTGTGAAAGTGAAGCCAAAAATGTAATGGAGAGCCCAGGAAGTCTCCAGTGTCTGCTATGGCCAACTAAAGGCAGTAAGCAAGGCATTCCCAAGAGAGGCCTTAAAATTGTGATTCTGTAGGAGTGGGGATGGCTCAGCCCTTTAGAGTTCACATGCTGTTGCCACAACTTTCCCCCGGTGCTGGACATAGAGCTATGGGATTTAATGTTTGCCCTGCTGGGTTTCAGTCTTGCCTTGGTCCTGTTCCTTTCTATACCTATTATTTACCCTATTATTTTAGGAACGTGGATGTTTACTTGTGCCACTGTACATCAGCAGTGTCTAACTTTCTTTTTGAATTTTAGAGAGGCTCACAGCTAAGAGTTTGCCTTGAGTCTCAGACAAGATTTCAGACTTGAAATTTATACTGGAACTTTATGACTTTGGTGGCTCCTAGAGATGAAGTAAATGCGTTTTGTATAAAAAATGTTCATGAATCTTTTGGGCACTGGGATGAAATGTTATGGTTTGGATAAAGGATCCCAAAGTCCTTTTCTATTCATATGTGGGGCTACTGGAAGGCAGTTGAATCATGAGGGCAATATACCTGACTTGTTTGAAGGTGAGATCTGATAGGAAAGGGCGAGTTGCTGCTGGCATGACCTGGAAGAGTGTACCTCTCTTCCCAGGTCCTCGCTTTGCTATGTTTCCTGGCTGCCACAATGTGAAGAGTTTGCCTCTGCTCTGCCCTTCATCCATGTGGTTCATGCCTTTGAGCTGGCTGACCATAGCAGGACTGTGACTCCTGACATTGTGGGCTAAAGTAAACCTCTCTTCCCTTAAGTTTTGAGAGTCAGGTTTTGTGTCTCAATGATAAGAAGAGTGACTAAGACAATACCTATTTTTTTTTTTTTTTTTGGCTAAAACATAAATAGTATTGCATTTTTAGTTGCAAATTCTACTTGTTCATTCCAGATATGTAGGAAAGTAGTTGTCTTTTTCATGTTAATCTTATACTTTGAAACCTTGATATAATTGTTTATTGGTACCGTGTTTTTAAAAATTCTTCTGGGGTTTTTAATAGATGATTATATCATTGATGAAAAAGAGAGTTTTACTTTATCGTTTAAACTGCATACCTTTGATTTTTTATTCTTGCCTTATTGTGTTAGCTAGAATATCCAGTACAATATTGAAAAACAGTGGCAAATGTAGACAGACTTTCCTTTTTCCTGATAGATACAGTGTCACTGCAAAAGTTTAAGTTAGTCACCTTTAAGTGTGATGTTAGCTCTTAGGGGTTTTTTTGGTTGTTGTTGCTATAGGTAGTTGTTTCAAAAAGTCAAGAAAGTTCATCTACAACACTAGTTTCTTGTGAATTTTTAAATTAAAATCATGAATGAGTTGAGTTGCATCAAATGCATTTTCTGCATCGGTTTTCACGATCATGTGAAATTTTTATCCTATTGAAATGATGGATTATATATTTGCAATAAAATGGTATACATTTAAAAAGTAATTGTTGGCTTTGATTTATTAATGATATATGAAGATTTTGCATCCATCTATGTTATGAGATATATTGTCCTGTAGTTTCTTTCTTATAATGTATTTGTTTAGTTTGGGCATTGAGGTAATTATGGCCTCATAGAAGGAGTTATAAACTAGTCTCTATACTTCTATCCTTTGAAAGACATTGTAGCACAATGATAGCCCAGGCTGGCCTGGGACTCACTGTGAATCCTAGGCTGGCCTCAAACACATGTCAGTTTGCCTGCTTCAGCCTACCAAGTCCTGGAATTAGAGGTGTGAACCATCATGCCTGTTCTGGATTTTAGTTTTGATTTACTCTGATAAAGAAACATTCACACCACTGATATTCAAAGTAATTATTGATATAGTTGAATTAATGTATACTACATTTATTACTCTTTGTTACTTTTTGTCCTTATTCTTTGTTTCTATTTATTGCATTTGTAGTTTTAAATTTGTGCTTTATATATTGTACTCTCTTTTCTAAGCCTTTCAGTGTTTCTTTAATTTTAAATAGTTTCCTGAGAATTTACAATGTTCTTCCACAGCTATCCAATACTGTAACAGTAGTGAAGTACATTATAATAACAAAATAATTCCAGTTACTCTTTCTTGTTCCTTATATCATTACTATCACTCATTTTACATCTATCCACACATATGCATACACAATTGCATACTATTTTCAACAATTATTATATCAATTAAAAATAAGAAAAGTAAATATATTTTTTTACCTACACTAGTCCTTTTTGGTGGCTTTTTCAAAAAGTTTAGATCAGAGTGTCTGTCTTATTTAATTTTTATTCTCTCTTTTTTTTTTTTTTTTTTTTTTTCTCCGGTAC
>NW_004955469.1:1812615-1821663 GCF_000276665.1 Chinchilla lanigera | reverse complement strand
TAATTTTTATTCTCTCTAAAGAAATTATTTTAATATTTCTTGCAAAACACCTGACAACAAAGACTTTTGATGTCTATTTTTCTTTCATTTTGAAGGATAGTTTTTGAGGATCTAGAATTCTAGATTGCCAGTACTTTTATCTTATCATTTGAAATATTTCCTTCCACTCACTGACTCTCTTTGTGCTTGTACAGTTTTTGAAAAAATGTCATATGTCATTCCTGTCTTTGTTCCTTTACAAAAGTGTTTTTTCTTCCTATTTGTTCAGGGTTTGTTTTTCCTTTGGATTTCTCCTACTTGATGTTCCCTGAATTTCCTTGAGGTGTACTTTGGTGTGTGACATTAATGTGGGCAGCTATTTAGTCATTACTGTTTGGAATATTTCTTCTTTCTCTGTTCTCTTTATGGCAGACTCCTTGCGCATGGGTAACATCTTTGATATTTGTCCCATGGCACTTGGGTGTTTTGTTGTCTTTGCTTTTGGCATCTGGAGGTTTCCACTGAGATGTGCTCAGGCTCAGAGGTTCTTTCCTTACCTGTATCCAGCCTCTTCAATAAGCATATCAAAGTCTCTCCTCCTTTCTGTTAAGATGGTTTTCATCTCCAGTATTTCTTTATAAATCTGTTAAAAGATTTCTTCCTGTTTTTCTCACATTGTCCATTTGTTTTTGTGTGTTGTCTACTTCATGAGTTAGAACCCTTAGCATATTAATCAGTTATTTTGAAGTTCCAGTCTCGTAATTCCAATATCCCTGCCACACCTTGTTCTGATACCTGCCCTGTGCATTGGAGTTATGAGTGTCTTCCCTTTGGCTGTGCCATAAAATTTGTCTTGATACCTGATGTGCTGTAGAATGTAAGCAGGTTTCTAGTAATATGGTAGTGCAGTGTGGAGGGAGGGAAACATGCAGTCTCAGCATGAGGTCTCATTTCAGTAAGCCTACACTTTTGCACTGTGAAAGCACAACTGTTTCTCCATTTTTTCTCTTTTCAGAGGGAACAGTATGGCTAGAGTGGGATGGAATTGGGAATTTTTCTTCCTCTAGTTTAGTGAGGCTCACTAAACCTAGCAGGTTAGGTTCTGGTTAACTAGTTTTTCCTGAGGTCAGGCCTTCTGAGGAAGAACAATGTTGGCATATTTCATAATGCTTTATTTTTCCCGACCCTTTTCAGAATCAGAAAGGGATTCCTCTTGAATATCTCCTCTGAGAATCTGGTCATGTTCTTAGCTTAAAACTCACAAAAGTATGGACCTCTATAAGGTTGGGCACACTGAGGATTTTCAACTCTCAGAATTGTCTGCATTGAGTTTCCAAAAATGTGGTAATTTTAGTTTAGGTTTTTCTTATCCCCAAGTTGTTCTCATGGTAGTTTCTGCCCCGGCAAGCTGTGACTCCCTTTGTGCCGCATCCATCTCTCCAGTTCATGCGGTGGCAGTTTTCCCTACGTCCTCGCTTCTCACCAGGCCTAGAGTAGCTGCTGACTTTTAGGTTGGCCTAGGTTCTGACTTGTTTAGGTGGAGTGCCAACTACTTAGCTCCTTATATGCAGAATGGGAAGCCAAACATTGCTTTGCTTCCTGATATCAATAGTTCGTCAACTTCTGCCTCTCTCTCTCTCTCACTCGTAGTTCTCTTTTCTATTTCATACTTAAGCTTGAGTTCAATTTTTTCTCCTTTAGGTCTTGTAGGAATTGTAGGACTCACCAAAAGTTCCTATTGTGAAGACCCATGAATATTAAACTGTTGTATTTTTTGCATGTACATGTACATTTTTAATGTGCATATCTTTCTTTTATTTTGTTCTTGAATACACTTTGAAATGCATATCACATTTTACATTGGCTGTTTTCTTGTGGCACTCTGAATATGCCATCCTACCTGAGTATACCATTTCCTCCTTCTGTTGCTCTATTGAGATGTCTACTCTGAGTGCAGATTTTGTAACAGTTTGGAAGGCTTTCTCTTTTTCTTCAGGTGTTTTATGATTTTTCTCTTTATTCTTAATTTTTTTAATACACTTGCATGACTATATTTCTTATTATTTAGTTATCAAAGTATATTTTTAGGTTGAGAGCTAAAGTCTTCCTCCAATTATGTAAAATTTTCCGTTCTTTCTATTTTATTATTCCTCCATTCTCTTGATTTAAAATACATACGTGACACTCTTCTAACTCTAGCTTTTTATTTCTTAAAGGACTTTCTAGTTAAATTCCTGTGTGCTATTTTTCAGTTCACTAATTTGTCTTTTACAGTGTCCAATCTAGATATGTTTCTTTCCCATTTTAGTGACTATACTTTTCAATATCTGTCAATTTTTGTTTCAGTCTTTACTGTCTATTTCATAAGAATGATTCCTTTTGACATTCTCATGGATATTTAGTTTAGGTTTTTTTCTTAGAATATCCTATAACATTGATGTCATTTCAAGAGAAGATATTTTAAAATCTGTTAATATTTTTTGGCAATCTTCTTTATCATATGACTTACCTGTGCATTTTTACTGTTATTTAAATATTAAATTTTACAGTGGTTTCACCAGTCTGCATCAGTGTGGGAACTCCTCACAAAACTAGGATTAGAGGTCCCATTTAACCCAGCTATTCCCCTTCAGGGTATTTTTCCAGAAAAACTGAAAATATACCACAGTGATATATATGTACCCATGTTTATAGCAGCACAATTTGTAATACATAAATCTTGGAAACAATCCATATGCCCATCAACAGAGGAATGGATAAAAGAGGTGGTATTTTTATACAATGGAGTATTACTCAGGTATAAAAAAGATAAACTCGAGGCTTTTGTAGGTAAATGGATACAACTAGAAGCCATACTCACAAGTGAAATAAATAAGACTCACATGTATAAACATTGTATTGTCTCCCTAGTGTAAGAACCTGAAAGAGTAAATAAAACTCAAAGGTACAATAGAAATTGTGAAAGGGAAAGAAATTGCTGAAAGGGAAGGAACAACTGGGATGAGGGAAAGGAGCAAAAGGAAGGAAGGAAGGGAAAAATATATATGTATATACAGCAATAGCTGGGATAATTGTACTGCTGATGTTTATGTTGGTTTATTGCAAGGAACAGTTAATTCTTAAATATCTTTTTCTTGACCAATTTTTCATGCTTATATCTGGTAATTTGAACAGCTAATTTGAAGACAACAGTATGTAACAACCATTGCTGAATTCCTGCCATCTTGTCTAGTGAAGCTCTGTATGGTTTCTAATTTTTTAAATACTTTTTATTGTCTTCAATTGATCAATCTCGCATTCTTACATCTGGTAACCTGAGCAACTTCGTTGAAGATAGAAATGTGTAATATAACAACCATTGTCAATTCTTATCATCTTGTTTTGAAATCCTGCATCATTTTTATTGTTTTTGTGTTATCTGTATTTCTTTGTTGTTATCTTGTTATTTTTTCTCTGTAAAATAAAAAAAAATTAGATTTTAGTTTCCCATTGATTAAATGTTCATTTTACTCAAATGCCACTTTGGTATACCCTTCTTATTTGACAAAAACCTGAAAGCGCTCTCTCTTACCATTGCTGGATCTTGCAGACCAGCCCACATCTGCTCACGGCATGGTGGAATTCCTTTCCTGTGGTAGTGTTGGGAGTCATGGCTGGAGATCTAACCTCCAGCCTTCAACTGCAGGCACCAAGCCTAACTTCAACCTCCACACCGTGCAGCCCGCAGGGCTGGAGACTGCTCCGACTGCTAGGGTTTGATCGTGACCCAAAGGCTTGTGGCTTCAGCTGTGCTCCCTGCTTTGCATTTAAGTTCTATTTCAGTCCATGGTGATGTTTATTATGTTTTTGAGCCCAACCATGTCTTTTTGGATTTCTCTTTTTATGTTTAATTTATCATCGCTGTGTTTAAAGCTGACAAAGTGTACTAGCCATAAACTTAATATGTCATCTCCACCAAAATGCTTCATCTCACTTTATAAACATGGAGCTGAGGCTCAGAAAGGGGAAGTGTCTTGTCCAAGGCCTTTGAAATGCTTGTACCAGAGCCGGAACAGATACTCCTGTCTCCTGCCTCCAAGCCCTGGGACTTCTCATTGTCCCTGTGTTCAGAAAGTAAAGGACTGGTCTGTGTTCAGCTGCTTCCTGCCTTTTTGTAAGAATGAACTGCCTGATGTTTCCTGATAAGCAGAGAAGACGTTTAATAGTTTTCAGTTCCACCAAGTTCAGGTCTGCCTAGAAACAGCAAGCTGCCCTGGTCCGGCCCGATGCATCTTGCCCCTGTGTGCCTTGGGAGCCATGTATTCACCATGACAACCAAACTCTGGAATGAATATTTTTCCTTTGGAGGCAACAGCTTCCTTGTAATGATGAGATAAGAAGAACATGACTTTAGATTTGAAGTAAGCAAACATTTCATTGAACATTGTGTAAATAATTGAATGCAAATGTCAACTGAAAAATATCATTCAGCTTAAGGAGAAAAAATTCCATGTTGTGTGTGTGTGTGTGTGTGTGTGTGTGTGTGAAAACAACTCTTTAAAACCTGGTTGCTGGGAAATGTCCCCTGAACTAATGCTTCATGAGAATGTGTAGCTATGCAATTAGTGGCTATCAGGCTCACTTCAGTATGTTACTGCTTAAAAGTCTATAAAGATAGAATTATCAAGCAAACTGTTGGCTGAAATAAAGTGAAAGTAGATATTTTCCTTTCTTCATTACTTAAAAAAATGATTAAAAATGCTTTTAGTTTCTCCAGCCCTAGCAAACATACTGCAGTCTAAAAATAATGTCACGTTTTCTTTGGGGCTCAAGTTGACTGCCTTAGTGAGCTGAGACAGACTTAATGAGATTCTGCATAGGAGTGGTTTTCCATGTCTGTATGACCCGCTTCCCCTAATTTCTTAATTCAGAGCTTTGAACAAAACTCTACACACAGAGAATGACTTTTACCAGTGAAATGTCCTTAGGAAGAGGGTTTCCTCAGTCTCTGCATTGGTCCTCAGCATCTCTCACCACTCCGCTGTGGGATGCGCAGGTATTCAGTCCAGTGTATGCCCCCGGAAGGAAGGTGGCTGCTGAGAAAGGGCAGCCACAGCCTCGGGAATTTGTGATTCCAAAATAAACTACAGGAAGTGGATTTTCATCCACTGTGTTCTAAGATTAACATGTATCACTGTTAATCGAAGTGAATAGGGCAAGTAGAGGGTGTTTAAAGGATCAGTCAGTATTTTGTAATTCTTTGAAAATAAACATGAAGGTAATGAGCCTATTATTACAAGTGATCTAATAATGACAGTAATAATTATTATCCTTATCCAACCAAAGACCAAACTAGGGATGGATATTCAAATACCTTGAGTTTCATGAAGTACTGTACACTCCTCAGCTGCAGCAGGCTGCATTGCATGCAAGAATGAATACTGCATCACTACGAGCAGCAAGGCCCCTCCACTCACCCCCAGGCCTCAGGTTCGCCACCTCTGTACACCGTGGCAAACATGCAGGTGCTAGGTGGGGAGAAGCCGGGAGGGATTAGGTAGGACAGCTCCTTGTTCTTTCTCTGTAGTGTCCAGCAATAGGCCAGCTTTTCCCAAGAACCAGCTAATATCTTTGTGTGAACTGATGGGTTGTTTTGACATCGTTAGACACAGCCAAACAAAGAATAAGAACAAAATGGTAGCCAAGTGTCAGAGTTCCTGATTACAGGTGCAAAGCAACCAAACACACCTGCAAGAAATCCTAACATGCAGGTTTTGATCTTAGCTTTGTTCAACCTCTTTTCCTTCATGAGTTCTTACCCCTCAAGCAATTTGGGTTGTGTCTATGTCCTGTCCCTGTCAAAACAGGTGCTCAGCTAAAGCTAAGATGCTCCCCCCAATCAAGTCTGAGAGGATGAGGGGGTATGAGGCATATCCCATTCAGAGTTCAGAGAACAAGCCTGTGGATGGAAAGAGGTAATAAAATGATCCAGGGGTTTGATTTTCTTCATTAAAGCTAATTTCTGAGCCTGAAACTTGAAGACCTTGAAGTTGACAGGTTAAAGAGAAGTTAGTCAAGAGAACTTGGTCAAGAGAACTTGAAGTTAAAAGGTTTCATTTGGCACCAGAAGAGACCTAGAATAGCAGAGGCAATCCTGGGCAACAAAGGTAAGGCAGGGGTCATCACAATTCCAGACCTGAAATTATACTACAAAGCTACTGTGATAAAATCAGCATGGTATTGGCAAAAAAAACAGGCCTGAGGATCAATGGAACAGATTAGAAGATGCAGACATATCCCCAAACACACTCAGCCACCTTATCTTTGACAAAGGAGTCAAATGTTTGAGGGAAGAGAGATAATCTCTTTAATAAATGGTGCTGGAAATACTTCATGGAATGGGGATTCAGAAAATTTGATGTCACCAGTGTGCATCTTAAAGAGATCTGAGCCAATTGAGAGACAGCATGTTCATTACATGTTAGGAAGAAACTGCTATATTCAGATGTATCTGGTCTTAATCCAGTTCTCCTCCAATGGCCCACATGGAGTCCCACTTAGAGAAAGAATCCAGGGTGGCATGGCTGCCATCTCTGCTGTATCTCTCCTCTGATGCAGCAGGAAAATTTCAGTTGGTGTGTACCAACTGTACCTGAGACAGAAAGGTCTGCTCTGCCTTCCTGTCTGCTGTCAGTCTTCCTGGACACAGAAATTGCTCTTATTTCTAGGGTGTCCCCAACTACTGCGAGATGGTCATCATCCAATAGTCAAACACAGAATCTGTGCACTCTTACAGCTGAATGACACAAAGCGCCGCATGAATAAGAGGAGAGAGGGAAACAGTGACACATTTTCTGAAGCACTGGGGTTTGGTCAGGAGGCCTGGCACAGGGTCTCATCTGTGTCATTCACACGGAACTTTCTAAGGAGTCAGACAGTCACAGCCATCCCTTTCTTCTTGCCTTCCAGAGTGAGACGAAGATAAAACGAGATGATCTTTTAATTTTTAACTATTGCTTTTGATGCACTACTTACAATGTTTTCTGTACATACAAGATAAAGATAATTTTCTACTTTTTGTTGTTTTTCTAAAAGTTTTTATTATTGGAGTTTACTTTGTGGTACTATTTAAACAGATCAGTGTTTTTAATCTTGGGTAGACAGTGTATTATCTTAATATCATCCTGTAATAAACTGTCTTTTCTTAGTGTTTGCAGTTGTTTATTATAAAGCAAGACCTTGTTAATATGCCTTTGATTTGGGGCTTTTTGTTTCACTCATTAATCTCCTTTTGTGCTAGTACATGTGTTCACAATTTCTATAACTTTAAAGTGAATTTTAGTTTCTGTTAGAAGTTATGTCTTTTTCTAGATTTTTATAATCCCATGTACATTTTACAATTGATTGGAAAGATCCCACTTCATAAAAATTTTGCTGGATTTCGATATGAACTGTATTTGATTCATAGATCAATTTGGGGAAAAATTGATATTTTTATAAAATTGACTTTTTCCAAAGCAAACTTCATGTTTTAATAATTAATCTGTGTTGTCTTTAATATTCTTTACATTTTAAAATTATTTTATTGTACGTATCTTATACATTATTTTACTAGACAGACATTTAGCCTCTTTAAAAATCACATATTCATGGTTATTACAAGTTCATGGAGAAATATGCATATGTATGTGATGATCTTGTGTTCAACAGACTTTCATGTATTAATCTGGTTTTCAATCAAAGAAAGAAAAAAGATGAAACACTCAAATTAGAATAATATGAAATGAGGGGCTGGGGATTTAGCTCAGTGGCAAAGTGCCTGCCTGGCAAGTGCAAGGTCGTGAGTTCAGTTCCCGGTGCCGGAGAAAAACCAAAATAAATAAATAAATAAATAAATAAAAAATAGAATAATATGAAATGAGCTAATAGAAGGACTCTTTACAGAGGTGTGAGGGGTATATGACATACACAAGAGATAATGCCATAGATCCAGGATGTGTTACCTCCCTTATCCCTGGAGGGACCAGCGAGGGTACCAGGGGCTCCAGGAGGTCCCTATGGAAGAGTCTGCCCCACAGATACTCTAATATGGGTGGCCAAGATCCACAAGCCAGTGGTGACCCCTGGCTGGGGAAGTAACACTGTGGCCTCACTTTCTCCTCATACGTCAGGAGCCTTTGTCCTCTCTCCTTCTCCCACTGGCCAAATCAGTTGGACTCACAGGGCTCAGAGAGAGTAAGGGCAGACAGTAGATGTGCATAGGGTAGTGGGAAATAGTATCTTGTGCATTGCTGAGGTCTCCTATTGGCTCTTGAGGTTTGTTTCTAGGTAGGCAATCAGGTTATCATCCAATAACAATTTTGTCTCGTTCAATCCTTAGGTAGATTTATTTGTGCTATTTTGTTTCACTGACTTTTGTATTGGTATTGACTTTAACAGGACTATACCTAAATATAGGATCTTTACTTTAGAAAAAATAGGACATTTACTTTAGCATGGTTTTTGCTTAACTTATTTTTATTGTTTCCTTCTACTCCTAGGAAATACTTTCTTTTGACTCATGAATGGATTATTACATTTAAAAATACAACTTAATACCATTATTTAAAATATCTTTTCTTTTAATTTTTTATGTGGTTAATTCCACTACTATGTAGTTCAAGAGAAATCATTCCTTTTAAAAAATGTGTTTATCAGTACATGTTTTTTCTGTGCAATGGATTCTTCCACTGTGGGTATTTGGAACATGTACATGATAGGAGCGTCTTCATTCTTTTTCACATCCCCTCCCTCCTGCCCTTCCTGCTCGCTCCATCTTTCAGCCCCTTCCCATTTGCAATAGATCCATCTCTTTGTTTCCTTTTACCTATCTTTCATTTTGCTTTTTTCTGTGTTTATACTTTAGATATCTCATGTGAGAGAAACCATGTGTTATGTAAGCTTGAGTGACTGATTTATTTCACTTAACATTATGTTTTCAAGGTGCAAGTATTTTCCTATAAATGACTCAAATGTATCCTTTTTTTCTACCAGAGTAGTATTCTATTGTATACAAATACCACATTTTCTTTATTCACTCACGTGTTGATG
>NW_004955469.1:1768128-1812515 GCF_000276665.1 Chinchilla lanigera | reverse complement strand
AAAGAAATATAAATGAATACATGAAAAAATGTTCAACATTTCTGGCCATTAGGAAAATGCAAATTAAAACAACACTGAGCTTGAATCTTATTCCAGAAAGAATGAGCATCATGAAGAAGTGAAATAATAAGAAACACTGGGAAGTTTTTGCACTGTGGGTGAGAATGTAAACTAGTACTGCCACCATGGAAATAGGTATGGGTATTCCTCAAAACCCAGACAGGAATCCCACATATCCCCACTGCCCTCCTTCTAGGTATCTTCCTGAAAGAGCTAAAGACATCAAATTGCAATGATGCATGAATACCCATGTGTACAGCAGTACATTTTAAAACAGCTAACTGCTGGAAAAATCATTCTTGCACTTGGGGGATAAACTCTATTAAATCTTGATGCACTTAAAATACATAGTTAAACTGTTGTTTGAAATTTGTCAGTATTTTATCTATTGCAGTCACATATATATTCATAGGTGAGACTGCATATAATTTTCTTAACTATCTTACCTTGGTATGAAGTTTATATTCACTTAATAAGATAAACATGTACTTTTTGTTTCTATTTTTCAGTATTGTAGATTTTGAGTAAAATATGATTTAACTGTATTTGGAAGAACTGATAAAACTCTTGACATGGTGGTTTGATTTGGATAGTTATGTATCTTTTACTACCAATATAATTTATTGAATTATAAGACATAAATTTAGAATTAATATTTTTCTCAACTTATGTTGTATTATATTTTAAAATTATTTACACGAAATTGATCTCAATGTTATTGCATAATATCATTTTCCTTCTATTTATACTTAGGGCACAGTTTACATTTCTCATTGCACTTTAATACATCGCTTTCTTTCACTTTTTCCTAATCAACCACTCTGTCTCTTCTTTTCTTCTTCCTTCCATTTTTACTTGTCTTCTATCTTTACTATCTTTACTTTTTTCTATTACTTCAATTAATTATTTTATTGGTTTGTTGATTAACTCTGTGATTTTACTTCTCAATATCATTTCCCTTTTACTTCTCAATATTATATCTAAATTTACACTTTAACCATTTTGGGTTAACAAATGACTTCATTAATTTCAATCTTTTTTGATTCATAGATGTAAGATGTTCAGTTTTTCTCTGAGAGTGTCTTGAATGACAGATGCTTAACAGATGTTTAACATTTAGCTGTGACTAAAATTATGCCTATAATCTGTGTGCAAACATTTATTCCTTTCATTGTAATACAGTCCTAAATTTTTGACTTTCTATTATAATAATGTCCAACAATATTATGCGTTTTAAATTAGCATATGTTTGGGATACATAATGAGTGTACAGTGTTCATCATTGGTACATTCACACATCACATCTTGGTCCTTTTTACTTCTTCTCCTCCTCCTTCCCATTTCCACCCATCCCCAGACCCTCTTCTCATCTCTACACAGTCTACCTTCCTGTTTCTTATCATCTTTCTTTTATTTTGCTTTTTTCTTTTTTGAGACAGAATCTTGCTATGTAGTTCAAGATGGCCTCTAACTTATGGGAAACCTCCTGCCTCAGCCTCCCAAGTGCTGGGATTACAGCATATTTTGCTTTTTAAATTATTTATAGTTTGGATTTTTCATGTAAGAGAAACCCTGAAATATTTCAATTCATCATTTTTTCCTTTGAGTAGTTTAAAAATTAAGCATTGATAACTATGCTTTCAGTGGTTATTCTAATCCTTTGCCCTTCATACTTCAATTAATATTGTCCAATTTTGAATTTCTTGATCTTCCTTCTGAATATCTTTCTTGTCATTGCTGTTTAGTAATTAAATCAATTTTGTTTTTAAATTTTTCAAGTGAACTACTATTATACTAGCAGTTAATGCAAATTTAATTTTATCAGAATATTTTGTCATCTCTTTTTCCTCCAGGGTCTTCACACCTGCTGTTTTAAATGTATCATACTTAATGGAATTAAAATGTTGACTTCTATTAAAGTGTGCACATGTCACTTTTGTACTTAAGACTCCCTGTAAATCCACATTTATCACACCGAGTAAAGTATTGTATATCAGTTTACAAGTTCATGTGCCGAATCAGTGTCAAGCCTGAAAAATTCAGATTAAGGGATGGTTCCATTCATGTTTGATATAGGGTTATTCAGTCAATCTTTACACAGAAATAACTTATGATCAAAATTATTTCAAAAATGTAACGATGTAAAGAAAATGACAATTATAAAAAAAATCACAAAATTATAAGTGAGAAAAAAGCCTGACAGAATTATATTCCATTTAAGAAAGGAATTTACAGCCTTTCAATCCCCTCCTCCCCTCTTGCACATGGTACGGCATCAAATGTCTGCTAATAGAGCCCTGAGAACTGACAGATTAAGGAAACTGATTTGTGAGTAGCACAGATACTTCTTGACCTACAATTGCTTATGTCCTGATAAATTTACTGGAGCTGAAAATATTGCTAAATCTAAATGCGTTTAATATGCTTTTTTGACCAAGCAGCAGAACTTAGCCTAGTCCAACTTATGCTTGCTCAGAATACTTACAGTAGTCTAGAATTGAACAAAATTGTCTAACACAAAACCTATTTTATAATGGAATGCAAAATATTGCACCTACTTTTTAAAATACTATATTGAAAGTGAAAAATAAATGACTGCATGGGCCTTCACACCACTGTGAAGTGGGAAAATTTAAGTCAGACCATTAAAATTCAGTGGCTGTCTTATGTACTTTGAGTTAATACGATACTTACAGCTTGTTTGAGGTTTATTCTTTTCTCTCTGTTTTTCCTAATGGCCATGGGTGTAGACACTGGGAGTCTTCACTTTGTACTGTCAAATGGATGTCTGGCATTAATTCTTGATAAGTTTGAGAATATTAGAAATCTTTACATTTAAAACTAACATACCAGCCATTTAAAAATGTTTTGCTTTTGCACTTAGGAATTGACATCTTTCACTTAGGTGAGGCTATTGTTTTGATGTCACGTGTTTTTGGTGTGTGTGCCTCGATGAGGAAGAAAGACACGTCTTGAAATCTGATTTTTACAATAAATTCTACTGGCACAACTCAAGTATTATGGTCTTACAATCCACCTCCAAATCTAAATATATATGTTAATGTACATGTTCTTTTTCTAATTATATATATATATGCATATATATGCTAAGTATTACACACATATATATGTTAAGTGTTTTATATTCAACAAAATAACTTCACTGTAAGATGTTCTAGAAATACTAATTTTGATGATTGGAATATACACAAGAATATGACAATACTGGATATCTGGCAAAACATTTGGTTTAAACTTTCAACTTTTTGTTTACATTGCCATTTGTGCATAATTAGTAAAGTTATATAATAAATACTTTGTCTACTCTTTAAAAGATGAACCACCTTATAAAGCATGTAATACAGATGAGGTGAGTACGCTGGCCTCTTTTGACCCCTTCTTGCTCCTTTCTCTTCATCTCTGTATCTGATGTTGTTATAGTGCGCATCTTCCCTAGGACCCGCAGCTCCTGGAGACAAGGACTGCTCTCCTTTATTGCGATGTTTCTTAAGGACTGTCCCAGGAATGCAGCCCTTGCTGGTGAAACGGTAGTGAACGAGTAGCACCTACACTCTGGACCACAAAGGATGAACTTGAAGGACATTGCTGCCAGGGGTCGCCAGCCTCTCAGGTGGCGGGAGCAGGGTTCATGAAAAGATTTCCCCGCACTTTTCTATTATTACTAGGATTAGTGGAGGAAACGAAAGGGTAGCGGGGAATTTGTTAAATATATTTATTTACTTTTTACTTTTAAAATACATTTATAAAGACATTATTTGATGGCAGAGTTGTTGGAGATGGAGACTTTGGACTAGGGAATGGGGTGGGGGCCGGATGGGCTGGTAAAGGGACCAAACAGAATCAAGATATGACATACACACATACAGCTTTCCCAAAAGGACTGTGATTGCTATGTATCACAAGCATACACTAATGAAAAAAGATTAGCTGAAAATAAAACTATTGCTGGCTCTGTCTGTGGGCACTGCATACCTCACACCTCAATTATACTGAATTACACCATCAATGAAAAGAACTGGAAGGAATCTTTACAGTTCCCCAGGCTCTGAGTACCATTTACCACTGTCTTTACATGAGCTCCACTCTTTTTCTTGGCCTGCATCTACATTTCTTGGGGCTTACCGTCTGGACGCACTCCTTCATATTTAAACAAACACCTAGGTAGGTGTGCATGCCGATGCAGGATTAGTGGGAGGAAAGCAGCAGCCATTTACCCCTGGCAAGTGTCCAGAAGACAGAAAGAGCTGTGCCAGTGATGAGAAGACTCACGATCTTCCTCTGCCGCAAGCCTGGAGTGCAGAGTGAATAGGAACCGGAGAAGAGGGGCACCGCCAAGGCAGACAACCAGATAAGCGGCGGGAATGTTCTCAGGCTCGCTCCTGCCATGCACCTCATAAACTGATAACTTGGGATTGAATTTCTCTACCAGTGACTGGAAAAGAAGTGGATTTTATAGCAAGTGGAGTCAGTCTGACAGCTCCCAGCGCACAGAACATAGATCGTCCGAGTAACGTGGTAGGAAGCTGCTGTCTGTCCTCCCCGATACTGTCTGTAATACAGATTATCTTCTAGTGTGTCCAGCCTCTGCTTAGAAAATAAGGGTAAAATGAATGGGTAGGCCAACTTTGTTGAATATCATCCTCACTGCTTTTTGCATAGGATCTCTCTCTATTGAAGGAGTTCACTATAGTAATTTTGATTTCAGAAAATATAGCTAAAGCTCAGTTGGTAAGAGGCAGAGCGAGGCCCATGACTGGAGCTTGGTGTGATCTGATGACAGGGCCTGCTGCTCACAGCTCTCCTCCTCTCTCTCCCTCCCTGGAATCCCACGATTCCTCCCACAGACGGTTAGCCTGGCTCAGGCAACAATTTAGCAGACTCAGTGCCCAGAGATCTGCAGCTCACAAGGTAAGGAGCACCTTGTGGTAAAGCCTGTTCCCTCTGCATCCCAGGGTCTAGC
This sequence comes from Chinchilla lanigera, assembly GCF_000276665.1. Taxonomy (NCBI): domain Eukaryota; kingdom Metazoa; phylum Chordata; class Mammalia; order Rodentia; family Chinchillidae; genus Chinchilla; species Chinchilla lanigera. The sequence goes on along the minus strand of NW_004955469.1, from coordinate 1,807,474 downwards.
ACAGTCTGCTGAGGAGTAAAAACTCAGGGAATACTTGGTGTATGTTTTCATACATCAACTAGTGAGGAGCTGCTTTCTCTAAGCCACTTTATTTCTTGCTTTCATGATGATCTCTGATCCCGCTTTGGAAATTGTCACACAACACGATCTGTATTTATTTTTAGGTGTAGAGGAAAACCCAGTTTTGTTGGTAAGTCAATACAAAACTAAAAGCCCTTGTAGGTAGAATAAAATGATTTTATTCAGAAATGGGTGATTCAGGAGGAGCCTGCAGGTTCTGAGTCGGTCTTGAAAGATCCGAGTAAGTCTGCCTGCACAGCATCGAGGAGGCTGGCTTTTCTGTCATCTGGAGTGTGGTGTGGGCTGTTTCCATGCAAATGAACAATCACCCAGAGGGGCAGGAGCTTCTGGTTCCAAATCCAAGTCCCATTCTTCTCCACAGCGTTCGAGACAGCAGATCTCATCTACAACTGCTCACTTAGAAATGCAGCTGTCATCCTCGAGTACATTGGAGAGGGGCTCTAGCCAGGCAATCAGCAGTACCAGAAAACTTTCAAAGACTTCACTCAGAAGAAGCCTGACTCTGAGGGCAGCCAGAACAGGCCACACACAGGAGAGAGCACTCAACGCAAGCTCAAAGCGCACTGGAGAAGGTTTCTCTCCAGCTCCTTGGAGAGAGAATGAAGACTAAGATAATTGTGGGCAGCATGTCCTTTTCCTAGTGTCCTCCCCAAGGGTCTGAGGTAAACTCTACTAAGGTATGTTGAGTGTGGGCCCAACTGCTCAGAGCTGCCCTTAAAATGCTGAAAGCTTTGCCAGACACAGACTGGGGAGTCACAGAGGAAGCCAAACCAGTCACAGAGGAAGCCAAACCATCCCAGTTACTAGGAAATGTTCCTGTTTCTTTACATCCTTGAGGCCTTTGCTCTTAGAAGGATATTGAGTAATAGAAAACATTGTTTGCTAAACTTAATACTGAAGTCTGCTGGAGGATACTGAGTAGACTAGGGTGGCCATTAACTGTCCACCATATACCTCAGACGAGGTCGAAACTTTCCCAGTGAAGCGCAATAGACTGATGTACTGCACTCTTTTAAGAAGTTACTTTCCTAAAGCAGCATCCAATATTACAAGAACAGCCTCCTTTCCACTGTGGAGTTCTGTACGAGTGCACTATTCCATGACAGTGATAGTCACACTTGGGCGTGGATGGATTTTGGGGAAGGTGAAACATTTTTAGATCAAATCACTGAGTGTACACCACGAGTGAAGTTAAGGATGGGAATGAAGATCCTACTGTTTCTCTTCACCTGGGGAATCCAGATTGAGGACTCATTAATCTCCTCCCCACCTCTCCTCACACACACACATATGTGCACATTGCTATTCACATTCAGGTGGTGTCTGGTGCAGGCATTGCTTCCTGTGTCCAGGTAGAACCTTCCTGAAGCTGGTGTGAGGAGCACCTGCGTGGCTCTGCTTTATGTCTGGAGCACTCACTGCTGGGCAGGCCTGGTTACCATCTGCACAGGTAGGGCTCATAACCACCAGCCTGGTGGTGGCAGGTCCCCACTAGCCTGGACATAAAGCAGGTGTCCTATTGTATCTGAGAGGTGTCCTATTGGCCATGGTCTCACAGACACAGAAGAACCTCCCTGTGCCTCCCCTTCTCTTTCCTGGGGTAACATCTTTTCTTCTCTGTGCTTGAATCATTCTGGGAACTGGAGGAATGGGCTGCAGAGGACTGAGAACTAAATGCTTATCACTGACTTGTTCACTTACTTAAGAAATGACACTTGCTGAGGTATGAAGACCTCAGGGTTGAGCAGGAAGTACAAACTGCTACCTCCTAATGCAGCTGCAGCTCAGCGGGCGTGGAGACTTCAAGGAGTATATGAAAAGAAAGGACTTTTGCAGGCCTGGAAAGATTTGAAAAATTCATATAAAGATACAAAATTCCAAAGCTTTCTCATGAAAAATCAGAAAAAAAAAAAACAAATAATCCTTTATTTATTAAAAGAAATTGAATTTATAATGAGAACTACCCTCAGAGAGAACTTCAGGGCCAGATGATTTCATTGGTGAATTCTACCAAATATGTTAACAATATTAACAATTTTGTGTATACTCTTCTAGAAAATTGAAAAGAAAGAAATTATATGTAGCACATTTTATGAAGATAGCCTTATCTTGATGTCATAGTCAGATGGTGATATTACTAAAAAACTTAGCAATATCTGAATAGATATAAAATTCTAGGCAATAATTTAGTGTGATGATTACATCTTGGCTAAGTGGCTTTACACAAAGAAAGTAAGACCGGCATAATGTTTGAAAATTAGTACTATAATTCTCCATATTAACACATTAAAATGAAAGAAAGATGTCAATAAAAATAGCCAACATTTGCAAAAGAAAAGCCTACCTTTGTTCTCAATAAAGAAGGTTAATAATGCAACCTATGTCTAATGCCATGCTGGCAAAACACTGCGTGCCTTCAGTCTAATGTGTGAAGGAAACAGACGCCTGCCATAAGCAAACCCATTAACTCACCTTCGTAGTGAGGCACGGGGTGGGGGTGGAACCTAGAGTAGATAGGAAAGAGACAATTCTTCCCTGATTCTCAAGTGATATGATCATTTATACAGAGCATTTGGTGCAATCTATAAAATAAGACAGCCAATCAATAGATGAGTTTACTTGCAGGAGAAAAGATTAATCATGTTTCTACCTATTAGCAGTAAACAATCAGGAATTTAAATAAAACCAATGCTCTTTGTAAGAATGTGAAAAATGTGAAATTCCAGAGATAAATATGACAAAAGATATGAAAGACATAAATTATACTACAAAATATGGCTGAGAATCATTGCAAAAACCTTCCTAAATGAGCAGATATATCTTGTTTTGACTTCGGAAGATACAATATTGTTAGGATTCCAGTTAATTTAAAATTGATGTATTGATTCAATTAAAACATCAGTAAATGTTTGTGTAGAATTTGACAAGCTAACTTTAAAATTTATATGGTTATGCAAAGGATCTCAAAAACAAGGTCTTTAAATCCTTAAACCCAAACTTTTCCATAGCTGTGTAGGAAAGTCATGCAGATGTTCAATGCCTATAATGGTATTTTGAATATATTTTTATCATTAAAAATAAATATTTCACAAAAAACCTGCACAATTATGCTTATAGCAGCTCAATTCATGATTACTCAAAATTGGAAGCAACTATGAAATCCTTTAGTAGGTAAATAGATAAACAAACTGAGGTACAGCCATGTAATAGAATATTATTCTATTCAAGAGTTAAATATCAAGCACAAGAAGACAGAAAAAAGCTTAAATACATATTCCTGATACAAGAAATTAACCAAGAAAATCTGTGTGCTATATGTTTTGCAATTATATGACATTCTGGAAAAGGTAAGATTATAGACAATAAAAAGATCAGTAGTTACCAAGACCGTTGGGAAAGATGGAAGAGGAGTGAATACATAAACCTCAGAAGACGTCTAGGCAGTACAAGCATTTTGTAATGGTGAATATGCAACATTATCATGTTTTGGCTCAAAGCAATATAGAGCTGTACAACACACAGAGTGAATCCTAATGTGAACTGTAGCCTGGGCTAATAACGTGGAGTGATATAAGTTCATCAATTTTCACACATGTTCCAAACCAAGGCAAGATACGAGCTGTGTGGGAAACCAGGCAGGAGAGGTAGTGGGAGTGGGCTTAAGTAGGAGAGTTTATGGGAACTTTGCACTTTCTGTTCAGTTTTTCTGCATACCTAAAACAGCTCTAAGATAAAGTTTGTGTAAAAAACAAGGAGTCACTGTGTAGTTGTTTTAATCAGAGCAGTCAGTTTTGCAGAAAGGGCTGGCCGGGGTTAACAGTAGGTGCAATTGCTAGGAGGTAACTAGTAAGGCCATGGGCAGGGGCAGCTGGGCTGGTGGGCGCCACTGAAAGGAGGGCTCTGAAAGGAAAAGAGAGTCAGGGAAGTCTAGGGACAGCTTAGTTGTGACTGTGAAAGGAGAAATGAGCATACACTGCTCTGGAAGAGCACGGATGAAACTTCAGGGATGCGATCTAGTCTTGGCTCTGACCCGGCATGCAGTGTGTGCTCTGGCAAGTGACCTAGTGGCTCTGGCCTATGGTTATTTCAGGAATGCCCTGGCAGCAAGGTAGGCTCCAGATCAGACAGTGAAGTGCTGCCCCGTCCAGCACATTAGCTATTCACCTCCGTTGCTCCTAACACTTGGCAAACGTGCAAGTCAGAATCAAGATGTGTCCCGCAGGTAAACTCAGGCAAGAAGTGCTAAGGAAAAAAAAATGCAGAATATCTTATTTGTAACATGAGTATTGATTGTGCATTTAAATGATCATATTTTGGATATATTAAATAAAATATGCATTATTTCACCTGTTTCATTTCACATTTTTTATATGGCTACTAGAAAATTCAAAATTGTGTGTGAGGCCAGCAGCTAGGCTCCTCTCGTATACCTGTTGCACAGCACTGTGTTCAGGAACATGTAACACTAGCTGGTGAGAATTTCCCACCCACACAGAGCAAGGCCCTGCTCTGGAATGGCAGAGGGGTGGAGCACCACAGAGGAGCAGGTGACCTCAGGGTAACCTGGGGCTTTGCAGGAGTTCCTTTACCACCCACTTGGGGGTGTCATCTGGAGAAATCCTTCTAAGCAGTAGCCCAATCTAAAGTTTCCCAGCAGAGCTAAATGAAAAGGCTAGGATTCCTCCCCCAAAAGCTCAGCTAATCCCTGATAACTCCACTCTTCCTCTGCCTTCATGCGGCAATCAGTAATTGAAACCTGGCCTGGCCCAGGTGGCGGCTTCTCCTTCCTCACCCCACCCTGAGACTTGGCAGAAAGAGGAAACCACGAGTGGCGGTTGCCATGCTGGTGCAAGACTGACCCTGCCATGGAGATGCCTCTCCTTCCCCAGGAAGAGTCAAGCTCTAGCCCCAACATGTCCTTAGTGCTTCTAGGGCTCTGGTGTTCTTTCCCAGGCAGCTTCAGCTTGGAGACCAAGTACACACACACACACACACACACACTCACTCTCATTTGCTCCAGGAGCATCACGCACACACATCTGGACTGCATCTATTCCACTGAGCTTGCTAGTGTTCTCCTGTTCATGCCTGGTCTTTAGATAAAGACTCATGTGCCAGCCACATACTCCATCCTGACCAGCGAGATTCAGGAACAAAGCTACCTGCCTATGGTCAAGGGTCCTGCTCAGCTCTCAAATACTCAGTGTCCTTCACTGCGACATCATCAGTGAAAGCTGAGTCCCTCAGTGTGGCACTTAATCCTAGAATCTCAGATCAACTTACTTGATGCAAATCTGCTCTCAGCATAAGAAGGTTTCTTCCTTCTCATTAACCAATTCTTCCGTATACAGGAAAGGAATATGGTATGTGGGCAGTCATGCCAGGATGTGGCTGTTGGAACTGAAGTAAGGATGCAGACACGGCATGTCTAGTGAGTTTCCCATCAGGGTTGTGGGGTTCACCCAACTTTTACATTCCACCATGCACAGGTGTACACACACACAACCCCCACACACACACATGCACACTCCTTTAGCCATAGTTCAGTAACATTGTTATTTCAGGAAGATGTCTCATGATTCTACCATGGATTTATCCCTGGAACCCCCAACGAGTACTCCCATAGGTAGGTAATCTTTTCTTTTCAGATAGGATTTCACAATATAATTCAGGCCAACCTTGAATGCACTATGTAATCCAGGTTGACCTTGAATTTATGGTGATCCTGCCTCAGCTTCCTGAGTGCTTGCATTACAGGTTCACGCCACCATGCCCAGCCCTCATGAGTAGGTATTTCTTTAAGAAAAATTACACAACAGAAAACTGTTTCAACCAATGAGGACACATCTCCCAAGGCTCCACAGCCCCTAGGGACTACTTGGGCTCTCTGAGGGCCCAGTGCACTTGAATTCCTTCCGTTAATTGCAGTTTCAGTAGTGAAGGTTCACTGCTTTCTGGCAATGTGCCTGACTACTCTAGCAGCTCACGAGTTCTCATGCCCCTGAAGTGCCACTGTAGTTTCTATGCCTCCTCTTTTCTCCTCATTTCCTGGGTCACATGCTGTGCAACTCTTTCCTATCTCCCCACCACACGTTGGGTTTGAAGAGGCAGGGCTTGTTGTCAGATTTGGCCATGATTATTCTAGCATTTCACCAAGTGCCTGGCATATAATTTGTTCTCACAAAAGATTTCATGGGTCAGCAAGTATTTAAATGGAAAATTTGGGAAGAATTACCTTAAGGGATGTTCATTCCTTGAGGACACATCCTGCCCTCCACATCTTCATGCTTCCTGCATTCTCATGACTAATGCTGATTTGAAGTTTGGAAGCTGTGGGTGGGTGTGTGGGAACCACAAGTAGAGACTCTGTATATTTGGTAAAAATCCCAATCAACTAAACTTGTTTTCTTCTTAAGTTATTAGTTTGAACCAGTCTGCTCGGTATTGTCTGTGGCACACGTTTTAAGGCAGTTCTATCCGCTGGTGTAACGTGCCCTTACGCTGGGGTATGGAATAATCCTCTCAAGGAATGCAGAGAGACTGAAGAGCAGAGTCTTTGGAAGGCTCTGCGAAGAACAGCTGTGAGCAGGAAAGCGCCCAGAACAGAACCCAAGTGCTCCTCTTGTCAGCACCATTGGTGGACACACCTGTGTCTGTCCTGCCTGCTTAACTTTGATGCCATCCATGGTGTACATGTCAGCTGGGACACTTCCCATCAGGCTTTGTATAGGCAACTGGGCTGGTGATAAGACCGAGGGAGAGAAAAGAGATTTGCAGTCCTTTTCAGCTTCAGTGCACACATGGAGAGCTGTGAGAAGTTAGAGAGAACAGAGACATATGAGTGACCCAGGACACAAGGAACACCATGGCAGGTATGGGGAGAATGGGGTTCTAGCTAATCAGAAGCCTAGTGTTTGTGCTGTTATTTGAAACTGTTCATGAACTTTTGATTCAAAGTTCATGTCTCATTACTGAGATTTTCCAAAAATGAAGAAATCGATTGGTGAAGAAGAGGCAAGATGTAGCACATATGTATGACAATCTGACACTATTCCCATGCAAATTAATGAGTGATTGTAGAAATTACAAGACCCTAAATGAATTTGTCCCTTTGGCCACAAGAGAAAAGAGTGGATATCTGATGAGGCCTAGAGGGGACCTGTGTGAGGTCTGCAGTGGGTCAGGAGCACCCCGAGCTCAGTCCAGGATGCTGAGCCCGGAGCTCTTCCCATGATCTCTAGAGGGTGCGTTCTTGCATTTAGACTCTACCACCCTGCAGTTCCTGCTCTGATTTCATGTGGCATGCTCATTTGCCACTAATTCTTTTTTTTTACTTGTCACTAATTCTGATATTTTACTATCAATGACATTGTTAAAGAAAAAAAGTGCCGTATAACTGTGATGCTCCAAGGGGGACTGAAAGCCAAGCAGCCTTGGGTCACCTGGGAGTCTCAGCTTCACCCTAGAACTCACAATCAGAATTTGGATTGAACACAATTTCCAGGGCATTTATGTACTTTGCAATTTGGGAGACCTGTCTTCCAGCCCCTCCTCTGGGGTGCTTCTTTACAATGGGTATTTTGGGATTTCCTAAGATTTCCAGCTCCTCAACCTCTTCTGTTTCAAGTTACATCCCTACAACTTGTCCTCAAACTCTTCCTGTGTGTTTGCTTTCATTTTAAAGATTGCATTTCCTGGCCAGCTGTTTACTTGTGCCTCTGTACTTCCCCAGAATGAGTCTTCTGAGGCTTTGGCTGTTCAAAGGGAGGCACCTTGTTTATCTCCTTAGTGAAATCCATATCCAATACCTGTGGCTTGTTTTTTATTTTCCTGTAGATATCAGGTCCCAGGGTTCTGCATCTATAAGATATTACATTTTATACTGTCTTCTTAAACCTGAACATGTGGGATCACATTACTATTTTGATGTTAAGAAAATAGTGGCCCACACTGCTGGTGCTAATATTTGCAATGGAAGGTTACTTATAGAAAGGTCTTTGCTGGGCTCTGGACAGATTGTGCCTTTCCTAGGGACAAAGAGCTATACAGAGGAAGCATCCTGCATTCTTACTCCCAGTTCCCCACTCTGCACAGCCTAGTTCACTACAGGGCTAAGTGAGCTGTTCTGCACCCTAGCAAAAGCAGAAATACAACAATAAGCCCATCAAGCCATAAAGGAGGCTTCCACGAAGGCAGTCTTGGCCAAAGATCTTCTTTGTAGTGTAACATTTTTACAATGAACTGGTGCTGAGGAAGAGGGGCTTGCTTTGACCTTTTATAGTTTCCAAATGTTCATGAAGGGCAATATATGCTGGATTTTGAATTAATCCAGCATTTCAATTATGCTAGTTTAGTTGTAAGGACATTGTGACACTTCAAATTATGTGGTTTGCTGACTTCTTTCAATAGCCTGCCTGAATACAGAAGAAAATATCTTTCAAATTAAGACAGAGCTGGATTCCCATGCCAGCCCTAGAATTCTAATACTATGATCATGGACAGCTGCATTTGCACATCTGTAAACATGGAATTTAGTAAATACTGATGACCATTATGACTCTAAAGGGTGAAGTTTAGAGAAAACAAATACAAAATATTTGGCATGTAGTCAGGACTGAGTAGCTGGGAACTGTTACTACCTAACTTCAAGTTTAGCAAAATCACCATGCAAAGAATATTAGTGGAATTGGTATCTTTCTGGACTTGTCTTTATAGGCTGAAGGACAGATGTATAATAATCCAGAGAAAAATTCTTCACTTAGTAACTTAGGAGTTCACCTAGCCAAGCAATCCTCAATTTAAAATTGATCTTATTACACACTCTGTTGAAAAGACCAATCTAATTGGTAGAGTTAAAATTTGAGAATATATTAAGTGAAATAAACATGTGTGGATTCCTGGATACCATACTGTTTTCATGAGATGATATCTGTGTTTCAACCTAAAAATCAAGAGGAAACGTATACCACAGTGTTCTTCTGTGTGCAGTAATTTAACTTTTACCTCAGGTTTAAATTTTTTGTTCATTACGATTTGAGGAAAAGTATCTCTTGACCTTGACGTGTGACCAGTGAGCCATCCCTGCACATAGGCCTTTTTCAGTGTAGGTGGGCATACTCCAGAAGAGTTTGAGCAGCCCTTGGTGGGTGCCATCAGTCGGAGTGGTAGTCGTTAGAGGCTGTGCAATGACTGGGAAAGTAGTCCACTGTGTCCCAGTCTGGAACCTGAGTGCTGATTTTAATTACATACTCAATATTTATTTTATGTGCTCATGTACTTGCTAATTAAAACTTTTATAGCCTCATTTAAATGGTGCTCATAAATAAGGGAAAAACCACTGATGGATGGGCATTTGCTTCCTTATGCAGTGTAGGCAATTAGTGAAGTTAAGGTTTGTGGTTAGATGTGGGCGAGTGTTGGACAGGGAGGAGATGCATTCAAGTCTTGATCTGTTTCTTCCAGGTTGGACTGAAAATCAGGTTCAAATTTTAATATCCATTTATCTTACCTCACAATTATAAGCATTCAAGCCAATTAGATTTATTTCAGAGAAACTATCAGATTTTGGATTTTTCTTTATTCTGTTCTTTATAGTGAGCACTTCTATTTTTACCTTCTTGGGTAGTTTTGTCCTTTTCTTTGAAAAAAAATAATGACATGAGAAGAATTTCCAAGTACATGTTTCATAACATTTTGTATTAAACCTAAAGTAGTTTCTTCAGCTGGGGAAATGTTTTCTTCTGAGCCCATGTTCTTACTAGTTACAAAGTAGTCTTTCAGACATGAAAGTGGACCCTTTTCTACCCATGCAATCACTGCATATGAAATTGGAGCAATTGACAAAGCATGCTATAAGATCCTGCACTCATGTCCCTTTCTCTCCTTATTTAAGGTGACAGCAAACACCCTCAATACTCTGTTAACTATACCTGGTAACAAATTGTATTGTATACATTTAAGGCCTACAGCATAGTGTTTTGATATGCATGTAGGTAGTGAAATGGTTATTATAGTAGGCAATTAACATGTCTATTCTTTTACATAGTTATACAATTTTACTTTTTAAAAAAAGCTATTAAGGATTCACAGTTTTAAAAACTTATATACAGAGGTTATGAAATCAGCCTCTATCTCTTAGGAACATATGATTCTTGCAGAAATAGTTGATGAACTATAAAACAATACACAGACTGAAGAAGATGGTAATTATTGTCTTTTATTTAAGTACTGAAATTTGACCGTAGACAAGGAATGGGACAAATCACAATACCGTAAAAGCAGCTCTGCATCTTAGTGAGGAACTTGTTATCAAAAGAAATATTAGGAGACTTGGGGACACTGGCCAGTGTTAGGCAAATAATGCAGAGTTCATAGCATGTTAGTTCTGCCCTTGTTTTTGCATTTGTATAGTGCAAAGTGAAATGATGCCAGTTGTAAGACACAGAACGCAGGTCCTGCTTGCATGTCCACTGCAATGGATAAGCAAAGCAGGAAGCAGTGACGGGTGCTTCATTAAAGACAGACACCTAGTAAGGCTCATACACTTTGCATGTAGGAAATAATTAGTCCTCACTTTGTGATGGCTATTCCTCACTTTTCCGTTTATTATCTACATGGCTGATGATCTAGACCACAATTTCTGTCTAACCAACATCTGTCAAGTTTACATTCCTCAAAGTCTTTATTTTTATATTCATCTTTGGAGAGCTGATTGGGATTTAATTCTGTAATTGGAAGATTTGCTGTATGAACTAAGTGATTTTTAGTTTCTGAAGAAAAAGGCCTTTTTTGTTTCTTGAAACAAGAATATTCCTGCCATGAACTGCTCTGATGTCTTTAGAGCTATTTCATTTTCATCCAATCACCAGCTTTAGAGAAGAAAAATGATCATGCAGGGTTATACCACAAGTAATGTAAAATACGTGCATCTGCCCTTTCCTATGGTTTGAATGTGTCACTTCCAAAATTTATGTACTGAAACATAATAGCCAATGTGGTAGCCTTGAGAAGTGCTGAGGTTGTGCAAGATCATGCAAGAGGGGGAAAGGTTTCCTGTAGCGCTTAAGCCTTTCCCCCTTTCATCCCTCAGAAGTGAGAACACAGTATCCCTCTCTCTGTAGGACGCAGGCAGCTGACACCATCAGACCCCAAAACTGGAGGTACCTCAGTTGTGGATTTTCCATTTTCTAGAAACTATGAGAAAGTAAATTTCTACCCTCTATGAGTTACTCAGTTTATGGTATTTTGTTACAGTACCAAAAGTAGACTAAGATACTTGTCTTTGTAAGGAAAATGACAGAATATAATTGAGAGCATTCAAACAAATACCGTACTACCAAGAGGAAATTTAACAAGTTACCTCTGGGGCTGGGGATTTAGCTCAGCGGCAAAGCGCCTGCCTGGCAAGCGCAAGGTCGTGAGTTCGGTTCCCGGTACCGGAGAAAAACCAAAAAAAAAAAAAAAAAACAAGTTACCTCTGGCCTGCATTAACACACACACACACATACACACACACACACACACACACATATATATGCTTCTGCTTTACATATAACAGATTGAAATAAAGTGTTAAAGATATCAATTTGATAACTTTAATTTATTCATGGGAGAAATTAATGTAAAACTTCCTGTTTTGTAGAAACATTTTAACAATTTCATATCTTTTGTACGAAAAGCAACTGGAATTAATATACTGTTAAAAGATTATAGAATAATTATCCTCTGTCAATGGAAGCTTACATTAAAGTTTTGTTTTGTCTGGTATCATTTCATATTCTTCTATGAAATTCTCCCCAGCTTCATAGGCAGCTGCTCAGATCCTCTAACTGGAATCACACCAGTGCTGGACCACAAGCACTCCTTCTGTGAGAGAGAAGGGAAGAGGGAGGGAGGGGGAAGGGAGAGACAGGTGGGCAAAGAATTCCCAAGCACTCAGGCAAGGGCAGAAAAAGACTATGACTAAGCACTGAATAAGTACTTTTGAAAAAGTTAATACCGCAGGGTTTGTTTATTTGTTTGTTTTCTAATTTGAGAAAAATCTGCTTTCTACTTCTCACTCCTTAGTTTACCAAATGCTTTTCAAGGAGAATAAACTCAGTATCTATTTATTTCTGGTACAGCATGAGGACGTTCTGAAACTTTCATCCTGATTCTTCATCTTTCTAGACTGGACCTTTTTATAGCATCATTACACCATCACCATTGTAAGCTTGCACAATAGAACCCAGTGACAATTTACTGTGTGTGTGTGAACAATATATATGAGACAGACATCTACATCTCATAGACATATGGTCACCTGCAGGGCCTCCACGAGTTGCTCATTTTGTCCATGGTTTCATTGTCTTAAGACATTACATGTAGACAACGGACTCAAAGGATCCCTGCAAGTCTTGAATCATACTGTGCAAAATACTCACCCCACATCCATGCTTCCTTAACTGCTAGCCCTATTTCTTTGCTTATATTTTGTTTATGAAGCATATAGTTTTGTTTTGCTTATAAATTTCTATAAGTAGTTATCACAATAGTTTGAGATTTACTTCTCCACTCACTTATGCATTACTGTAATTTATTCATATTGTTGCATCTATAGTTCATTCCTTTTAATTACTGAAAAACATTCCCTTGTGTGAATATATCATCATTTACTCATCCATTCTACTATTAGAGAGTGTTGTGACATTTAAATTTTTGATCTTATAAGTAAGATTGTTAATGCACAATCTTATATGGGGTTTCTTCAGATATCTGACTATCTCATATACTCACACACACAGGAATGGAATTGTGGTTGGGACAGCGTGTAATGTTAGGACTTATGAAGTTATAACAAACTGTCTTCCAAAGTGGCTGAAGTAATACACACTTCTGCCAACTGTGTGAAATAGAATCAATCACACACTGTCAACATTAGACTTACAATTTTTGTCAATGGAAGACTATAAAATGGTAACTCCTTGAGAACTTAATTTGTGTTTCTTTCATCTCTAATGAAATCAAATGTCTTCTCTACTGTCTACTGGTCATATGTAATCCCTCTTATATGAAATACTTGTTCATGTCTTTGGTGTTTTTTCATTGTAGTTTTATTTCTAGAAGTTCTCTTTTTGGTCCTTATGTCAGTTATACATGTTACAGTACATTCTCCCAGTGTGTAGCTCAGCATTGTGTTCTCTTTAAGTGTTTCATTATAAAGAGAAATTCTATATTTTGTAAAATGTTGTCGGTCTGTTAGTATTTTCCTCCTTTTATTTCTAAAATAAAAAAAATAAAGAGAAATTCTAATTTTAATATAAACAAAGTTGCCAGTTGTTTTCATTATTAGCACCTTTGTCATTTAAGTTACCCTCCCCTACCCAAAGATTAGAACAATAACTTTCATGCTATGTCAGTTGTATGAACTCCTGTAGAAAATGTAGAAGATATGGTCCTTAAGAACTCTTAGTGGAGAGAGAAAACAGCTCATGAACCAATGATCATATTGGTAATGGAAGTGTTATTATAGTGTTCTTAGGTCACAAACACATCCTTAAGGTAGGATTCTGTAAGGTGTTAACTTGTGCAGTTTTGTTCAAATCCTCCCCTTAAACTTTACTGAAATAAGTGGGACAATCCAGTACAATTATTTATATGTGAAAATATTTTGAAGACCACAAAATAACTTATCAAGAATGACATATAATGCTGATTATAAAGCAAATTTTATGTACTTGTTTTTTGAGTTAGAAAATTCCCCATTCCCATTTTTTCTGCTTAGTTTCTAGTGTGAGCTTTAATTGCAAGTGTTCTGATTGTGCACTCAATTATTGTCCAAATTGGATCATCCTTGGCTTATCCCATCTTTGCTTATCCCAAGTAAATCTGTGTATTTCATTGGATATATGCTGCTTGCAGTAGCACTGGGATCCTAATTACTAATCACATTGAATCCATAGATTTTTGTCAATGTGATCATCAAAGTGCAGGTCCCAAATATGTGATCTTTATCTATCAATGTTTGTGGAAGGTTTTGATTATATCAAGTGAATCTTGCAAAAAACATGGTTGGAGACACGATTTTTCCTGATTTCAAATTATCTCATAAATCAATAATAATTAAAACAGTATGGTAGTGGTATAAAAATAGATACAGCTAATGGAAGTAGAGAGCCCATATATGTATGGTCAACCTGTCTTCAACATGGGCATTAAGAATACACAATGATGTTCAGTAAATGGTGGGAAAACTAAAAATCCATGCTTCAAAGAATAAACACATTCTTTACTGTATGCCATGCACAAAAGTTAGCCCAGAATGGATTAAAGACTTCAAAATAACACTGAAAACACTGAAACTCCTAGAAGATAAAGTAGGGAAAAGCTCCTTGACATTATGTTGTCAACAATTTTGGGTGGATATGACATCAAAAAACACACAATAAATTACAAAAAACAAATGGGACTAAATCAACCTAGAAAGCTTTTGCACAGCAAAAGAAACAAGATGAAAAGGTAATCTATGAAATGCAAGAAAAGGTTGCAAGGTATATGTCAGAATACCATGAAATAGTATTCAGCTTTAAAAAAGGAAAACAATCTGCTATTTGTGGCAACATGGATGGATCTGGAAGACACTAAGCTAAGTGAAATTAGCCAGGCACAAAAAAAAAAAGGCTGTATGATCTCATGTACACATGGAAGCTAAGTTAGTCAAACTCAAGCAAGCAGTGAGCACAACAGTGGTTGCCAGAGGCTGGATGCAGAACAAAGCAGGGGGATGCTGATCAAATTACACAAGATGTGAAGTCCTGGGGAGTCAGTACCATAGCGATTGTAGGGAACACTACAGTGAAGTTGCTACAAAGCTAGATTAGATCTAAAGTGTTCACCTCACACACACACACACACATACACAGACCAGCTTGGTAGTTCCTATGTGAGGTGATAGATGTGCTAATTCCCTCAGTCATGGAGATGATTTCAGTGTGTGTGTATATCAGATCATCCAGTTGTATACCTTAAATGTATTTAACCAGAATTGTTGATTTGGAATACTCCAGATTTTGCTAATTTTGCAAATAAGTGGTGACAGTGAGGTTTGTGAGGATTTGTACGTGTGCTAGATACAGCATCAAACACCATTTACCAAATGATTAGGTATCTAAAGTTAACCTCTAAAACTTAAAGAAAAGTAAAGAACAAAAATGCTATCTGCAAAATGCAAGCTGTTTTCTTTCTTAGTGAAATGATTAAGGTGCTTTGTCTTTTCTTCTCAAAACTGAGTTCTTGCTTTTGCTGGATCCATATCATATTTGATCTCTGAGTGAAGGCAATGTAATAAACCAACTATTGTGGGATACCTTGCTTTAAATTTTATCTAAAAATTGGTACTCATGACACAGAGAGAAAGCATTTGATGATATGACTGTGAGCCATCTTTACATCTCCCCTGCCGGAAAAGGTCATGGCAGAATAAGGAGGTATGTCATGTCTGAATACCTTGCATATACAGTGGGAGAAGGGCATGCACAGTGTAAATGGGCAACAAGAGTTATCCAACTTGCATGAATTGCTAAGAGAAAGCATCTTAGAAGCGAGGAATGCTAGAGGATCAGTAAGAGGTAACTTGCTGAGGTAGAAGGCATTATAATATAAGGCAACCATAGTGGATAAAGTCTATTGAGATCTAAAAAGTGGATTATTTTTGTGGCTTGGAAGACATTGATATACAACACCCAATTAAAGGTCTTGGTATGACAGTATTGGAATCCTACCCCGATCGTCATCACCACTGGAAACCACACTGGTAATAAACATAAGTAAATATGAACTCATCTGTATTCATTCAAAATGACATTCATATCAAAGTAGATCATTTCACACCAGGGACAGTGGGCAAACTCTAGCCACAGATTGTGTGCCAAAAGAGTGGTTTTCAAAAAATTCCCCAAGGTCTCTTTCCTTACCAAGGGTAAAGTGTTCCGACACAGGATTATGGCACATGTTTCCATTCCGGCAGATGGCAGGAAGGTTCGCCTGCAATGTGGAACTTGTTAAGAAGGAAAGCTGTGCTGATAGAGATCAAGAAGGCAGCTTAAATTTACTTAGTGGTGAGATGGTTTGTAATCCATTCGTACTTGTGAGTATAATGCCTTTATAATTATGCCTAAGTCGATTGAGAGTCTCCAGAATCTGCTCATGGGAAAGGCTGTTCATCTGCTGCTTAGGCTTCCACTGAATGCCCCAGACAGTCTACTGAGTCCTTTCCTATGCCACCAAATGATGTTTTACATAAATACCATCTTTTGTCATTTTGATCAGAAAATATTATCTTGTCTCTCATAGGAAAAGTGTCAAGGTCTATTAAAGGGCTACTTTTGGAAATGACTTGAGCAGTCCATGGACACTATCACAATATCATGATCAGTCTCCACTACAGTATGACTACAGTCACCAACACCTCAGAAGGGGACACATGCACTGTGCTTTGCAATGTGATGAACAACTTCCAAAGCTCAGTGTTTAAAAGAAGAAAAATGTATTTTGCTTTCATATAAAGGTTATTGTAAAACATTTTCCAGGGTAACTCTTCATGTGTTGGCTCAGCATTCTAGGCTATTTGAATCTTACAACACTTCTATGTCAGCACACACACCTCATAACCTCCCAGACAGGCAACACTGCTGGATGGTCCTACCCTAACAACTGAATGTTTAGTTGGTCAGAAGCAGTCTTAAGACCCTACCTAATGGTACACTGCCCTGGAAGTTAATCCTCCATATACCAACAAGGGAGGACTGGGGAGAAGGCCTGTTTTAACATGCATTGTTTAAAGTTTGCAAAGCAGCTTTATACAAGGGTTAAAATGCTCACTTAAAGAAGAGGGGCAGCATAGATTAGGTACTGGGACCATGGGTTTAGTGTCAACCTTGGATACTCCACAAATAATCTTTGGGGATTTTGGTAAAATAGAATTCCTAAACCTATTTTAGTTTTTGTTAATTTGGGATGGGATTATATACCTTACAGAAGTAGTTTGAGGCTTAAATGCAGTAATGTTCCCAAAACATTACTGTCTAACAGAGTGACCTTAGTGGGATTCTCTGACTTAGAAGGCAAGCAGCTTCAAGGCCAGCCTGGGGACCTACACAATCCTAGCTTGGAGGCTGCTCTCCACCTACCTGTGCTATCATAGTCCCTCTCACCCTGATGTGGGAGGCATACACTCTGAGGCAGCCCCTCTCTCCACCCGGGCCCTCCACCCATGCCTGATTATGCCCCAGAGGGCTTAAACTTAACCATAATTCCTTAAGTACTTAACACAGAGTGTGAGTGACACCATGTGTGTGTCAGGAGACTTGGGCTCCAGTCCTAATTTTATTATTCAATACTTATGGGATCTTAGGCAATCACTGAAATTCTCAAGCATAAATATGGGAGAGTAGGAGTTCGTGTATTATAAAAATATAGCAGTAGAACTTTCTGTTCTGACTTTACAGGGCTACAGGAACCAATTAAATAGAAAGGCTTTAAAATAGCTTGAATCTGAAGGGCTGCAACACTGGCTGCTGATATTGCTATTAGGACAGAAAAGAGTTCTGTTGAGAAGAAGAGTTAGACCAGAGGGTCTGGCTTCACTGCAAAGCCCAGGACGAGGACAGTGACTGGTCCAGACATCTGTTACATACCACCATGCTGTTTGTCACCCAGCCTGACTTCTGCCCACCTCTAACAAGACACCCAGATCACCTCATTTTGAAAACAGATGAAATGTATATCAAGAATATTGGAATTGCTTCTTCCTAGGCAAAAATTTTTAGCATACAAGAGCAGGATGATAGTGATGTGGACCTAATCATGAATAAAGCTAAGCATTCCACTTGACCCAGTTATTCCTCTTTTATAAACTTTCCCAAAAGAGTTAAAAACATCATACTACAGTGATGCATGCATACTCATGTGTATAGCAGCACAATTTATATTAACTAAGTCTCAGAAACAGCTAGGTGATCAATAGATGAATGGAAAAAGAAAGTATGGTATTTACACATGAAGGAGTACTTCTCTGCCATAAAGAAGTATAAAATTTCTATTTGCAGGAATGGATACACCTTGATACAATAATATTTAGTGAAGTAGGGGCTGGGGATTTAGCTCAGCGGCACAGTGCCTGCCTGGCAAGTGCGAGGTCATGAGTTCAATTCCCGGTACCGGAAAAAAATAAACAAACAAACAAACAAACAAAATATTTAGTGAAGTAAATCAGACACACAAGCTTTAATATGATGTGATTTCTCTTAAGTGAGAAACCCAAAGTATAAAGAAGTAACAAGATAAATAAGTGATAGATGATAGGACGAAGGGAGACAAAGCTTTCTCAAGTGGGAAGGGAATCAAGAGGTGGAGGGGGAGAAGGAAATAAAGGAAGAGAATTAAGATGTGTTAATACCTATATGAACTCCTCATAAGGAATGTGACCATTACATACTGCAGACGTACTAATAAGGGAACAACAACAACAGCAACAACAAAACCTTCGACTGTTCAAAATCTACTATTAGGAAAGAATTATTAAGAAAAGTAAGTAAACTGAAAATAAGGAGAAATATTTGCACAAAAACACTTGACAAACAAATATTGTATCTTACTACATATATTAAGACACAATAGGAAAATAGTTTTTTAGTAGTTTTTAAATAGTTTTAAAGCAGTTTTAAGTAGTTTTTATTTTAAAATAACTAGGAGTAGTGTTCACATTTATAGGGTACAGTGTGACACAGTAGTACTTGTATATGATGTGTAGTGATCAGGTGAAGATAATTGGCATATTTACTACCTTAGACATATGCCATGCTCTGTACTGGGAACACTCAGAATCCTCTCTGTCAAGCATTTGGGATATACCATGGTTCGTGCTGTCCGTGTTCCTCTACTGTGCCAGAACATTAGCAGTCACTCTTTCTGTGCAGCCACATCTCTCTGCACATCACCCATCTTCTCTCCATTTTCCCTATCCTACATTCTCCCCAGGCTCTGCTAACCATTATGCTGCTTGTATTTCTTCACGATCAACCTTTTACTTTCACATAAAAGTGAGTGTAGGAAGTTTTCTTCAGAGTCTGATTTGTTGTACTGAGCCTAATCCTTCAGGTCCACCCATGTTACTGTAGATGAAAGAATTTCATTCTTTCTTTATGGCCAAATAATATTCCATTGTGTATACATACCACATTTGGGACACATTCTATGGGTTGTCTTTTCACATCTGTTGATGTTTCTTTTGCTGTACAGAACTTTTCAGTTGTAATCCCGTTTGTCAATTTTTGCTTTGGTGCCTGAGCTATTGAGATCATATAAAAAAATCCTTGCCTAGACTAATACCCTGAAGAATTTCCCCTATACTTGCTTCCAGTAGACCCATAATTTTGGGTCTTAGATTACAGTCCTTGATTTCTGATTGGATTTTTCTTATAATGACAAATAGTGGTATAGTTTCCATCTGCTGCACATGAATACCCAGTCTTCCCAGCACCAATGCCGAAGAGATTTTCCCCTTTCTGGTACATGTATATGTTTTTGCTGCTTTTTCAAAAATCAGCTAGCCATAAATGCATGGATTTTTTCTGCATTCCTTATTCTGATTCACTCATCTTTGTGTTTGACTTAATACCAGCACCATAATATCAGGTTAATGTATTAGTCATTTTCCCCTCATTGGAATAAAGCACCTAACATCCACCACTTAAAGGTTTATTTTGCCTCATAGTTTTAGAAGTTTCAGTCCATGGTAACTTGGCTCCTGGCTCCATGGAAAGCTATGGCATAAGGGGACAAGAGAGAAAAACTGCTCACCTCTTGGTATCCAGAAAACAAAGTGGGAAGGGAGGACCAGGGACAAGAACATACCCTTCTAGGTCTCACCCCCAGTGACCTGGCCTTTCCAACCAAGCTCCATTTCTGAACAGGAGACTTTTGGGGGACAGTGTAGCTCTCAGCCATGAGTTACTATTGCCTTGTAATGTTTCGAAGTCAGGTATTGTGATGCCTCCAGCTTTACTGCTTTTGCTTAGGATTGCTTTGGCTGTTTGGGTCTTTTGTGCTTTTATCCCAATTTTATGAGTGTTTTTCTTGTTTCTGTGGAGAATTATATTGCTGTTTGTGAAGGAATTGCCTTGAATCTGTAGATTGCTTTGTGTAATGTGGATATTTTAGCAGATTTTTCCAATCCATGGATATGGGATGTCTTTCCATTTTTTGTGTCCTCTTCAATCTCTTCCACCAGGGTTTCACTTTGTAATTCTCATTATGCAGATGATTCAATTTCTCACTTTCTAGGTATTTTATTTTTGTAGTTATGTTAAATAGGGTTGCCTTCTTGATTTCTGTCTCATCAATTTATCACTGATGAACAAAATAATAACTGATTTTGGTATGTTCACTTGTATTCTACAATCTTACTGAATTTATCAGTTTTAATTGATTTTAATGGAATCTTTAGGTTTTCTCTGTCTAAAACCACATCACCTGCAAGCAGAGATAAGCTTTATCCTGTTCTTCTTGGATCTGTTGGGATGACTGTGGTTTTTATCCTTCATTCTGTTGATGTGTATATTATAGCTGTCACTTTGTGTTGAAATATTTTTGCACGCATGGGATGAATTGCATTTTATCATTGTGTATAGCAGAATTTTTTCAAAATTTTTTTATGTAGCAGAATTTTCTTCTTTCACAACTTTAAAATCTCAGTTGAGATTTCTACTTACTCTTCTTCAGCTCATGAATAGCACCTGGGGAAGCCTAGTTACATCCATCGCCAGCATATCTTCCTGGCCTCTGGGAAGAGCAGAGTGAAAAAGGGAGGAAGACTTTGCTAACTCTGTGCAGAAGACATTAGCATCTGCGCTAATGAGTGAAATCTGTCTATGATTTTCCATGGTGGTGGTGCACTGGAATCAAGGTCATCCTAGCCTCATAAAATGAGGTTGGGAGAATTCCTCCTTTTACTGTTCTCTGGAACAGTTTGTGTAAGACAGGGCTTTTGTGTTCCTTGAAACCTTCATAAAAGTTGTCTATAAAACTGAGTCTGATGGTGTTGATGTTTGGGTTTGTGGGAAAGAGAGGCTATGAAAAGTTAGGGGTAATACATGGAATTAACTCTCAGTTTCTTTAGTAGATGGTCTAATTTTTTTCATTAGCATTTAAAATTCACACTTTTTTCTAGCAAAGGATATCTTTTATTATTTATTTATTTATTTTGGTCTTTTTGGGGACACCATCTTGTTATGCTGTGCAGGTTGGTCTTGAATTTATTATGTTGTCCAGGCTGTCCCCAAATTTGGTGTGATTCTTCCATTTCAGCCTCTGGGGTGCTGGGATTATCATTGCAATTGTTGCTTTAATAACCTCCCACAAATTTTACATATAATTATTTCAATCTTTATCTATTCATCCCCTTTTCATTTCAGGCAACTGGACATTTCTGTATATTTTTTATGGGCTCAGTTGTATGTCTTCAATACTTTTCTGTTTGTAGGAGCTCATTTTTGGAAAAAGAGGTTCCACGTTCATCAGTCTACAGTGTACCTGGGATCGAATTAATGATAGAGTTAATGCTTCTTTGTACTAAAACTGATCAAATAATGCAACCCTTGCATTAAGCTTTCTCAAAAATTATATTTCTAAATCAAACTTGAAGTGAATGAATTTGTATGCAAAGATACTTATTTATAAAATAAGTTTTATTAATGGCATTCTACAGCATGAGTCAAGTGCCTGGTAACACTCAGTTTCTCCATCTGTAAACTAAGAATGAGAAAATAGATCTTCATTCTTTTTCTGTCTGAGAAAAAAAATGAGAACAGTAAGGAAAATAGTTTGAAAAACAGTGTATGGAAAGTTCTTGTTTCCAAGTGATTGGAGTCAGATACCATGCGATGTATGTCAGGGTGTTTTGTAAACCATACAGAAATACACAGACATCATTGATTACTATTTTAAATATCCACTACTAGGAAGAGCTTTGTAAATCTTTTAGATCTTCACAGTCTCACAAAATAATGTTTAGAATATACACTGAGGACAGTAAATGTTATGTAGGTGATGTCAAATGGTCAATGCTTGTGAATAAGTTCAGATTGACAGGAATGAAGCATTGCTGCATGAAAAGCCATTTTAAGTTTTCAGTCTCAGCAGCTTGTGTTTTGATATTATCTTAGTGCACCACCTTTTACAAACCCTACCCGATCCTTGTCTATGTGCATTTCTTGGGATTCAATTTCTTTCAACTGTCTCTAATCACAGAATATAAATGATTAATAACAATTATCAATAAATCTTGATAGACATACATGCTGTTTTGAGTCCCAAATTCTAGTGATAGAGTATGTTAAATATGAAGTCTTCTTGAAGGGATAACACAAGTTATGATAGGTAAATTAGCCTCTTGATACTTAGAAATCATCATCTCACGCTCAGATGCTTACTTATTGCCTTATTACTTTCTCACTACTGAGACGAAATAGCTGACACCCACAAGTCAGAGGAGAAAATGTTTCATTCAGTTTACAGCTTGTAGAGGTTTCAGTCCATAGTCAGGTGGCTCCAAGTTATGGAGGCAGAAGGGCATTGCATAGGGAAAACAGTCCAAGGCAAGGCAGGCAGGAAGGAAGCATTAGTCTTTCTTCATCTTTCCCTTTATATTCCATCCAGGCTACAAGCCTATTGGTTGATATCACCCGCACCTGGGTTGGGCTTTCCCTCTTCAGCAAATTCACCATCCACACCCAGAACTGTGCTAAATCAGTCAGTAGACTAATTCAGTATCACACACTCATGGTCCAGTATCGCATACCTATGTCCCAATCATTCCTAAAAGCCCCACCTATGAACACATGAGGCTTTGGGGAAACACTATCTAGCTACAACCCATTTCACTTATGGTGCTACAGCAAACAGAAATACTGAAACATCACCCGGGATTTGTAGGCAGATTTATTTATGTCAACGGGCGTTGATTGGGATCATTCCCAAAATATCAAGCCCTGAAGTCTCAGGGAGGGAGGTTTTAAGGGGCCTGCAAAGGAGTAATACAGAGGTAGAGTACTTGGCTGTCTGATTGGTTCTTACAATATGAATCATGGTGACCAGCTGTGTATCACAGTAACCAACCATTTCTAGGAGACAAAAGCAACTGGAACTGCAATAGGAACTATTACCTGGGCAATTAAGAAACTGAAGCATACTGGCTGGAAAGGTGTCATTTTCTGCTGCAGTGGTTTCTATCACTTTTTGATATTTTAATTCCAAATGATAATATAATGGTAATTTGTTTCTTGGCAGTAATTCACAAGTAAGCCAAGTGTATAGAAGTAAATGTCTCTTTAGTATAAGCTATCCCTGTACACAAGGTTAAATACTTCTCATGGTAACATAGCATTTACTAAAAGATGTACAAAATTCACTTTATAGTACTAGCAATCTATTGTGTCCTTCATTAGTCCACAGATGAGGGTAGAGAAATCTGGATCTGCTCTTTGCCTCCACCCTCCGTGAAGCCTGCTCCAGTGACTCTAGCTTGCAGTAATGTCTCTTTGGGCCATCTAAAGCACATCCTTGGGCCCTGTGCACCTTTCCTGTGCCTTTTCCTTACTACTAGGCAGTCTTCAAGTGCATATGACGGTATCCATCTAGATCTGTGTAAAAGAAATGTTCAAAATTTATACTGATGTCTCCAAGGTGATAACAATAACAATATATTTGCAAATTCAAACCAGCAGTCTTCCTACTGTCCACTTAGACACCATCACCACGAGCAGAGCCTTCTGTCCCCACACATACTGCCTCATGTGAAACAGGAGAGAATTGGCTTCCACATACATGTGCAAACTCTCAACATCTCAGGTTGCTCCAGTGAACTCTCCCTGGAACTACCTGCATGTGCTCAAATCTGTTCTTGCACATTATTTTTTCTTGTTTATTTTCCTTCTATCTTTTGATGTTAATATTTCATTAAATGGGAACCTCTAGTCTTCTCTTCCTGATACCATTCCCTAAATGCTATTAATCCTCAATCCTACCCAAAGCCCATATCTATCAAAACATGTAATTTTCATCATAAACTAATATTGGATCACCTTACCTTAAAGCTCTGTTTATTGGATCATTTCAACTGAGTGTAAAAATTTCTCTTCTAAAAAATTCTCTTGGTCATGTCTATCACCTGAGTCTCCAGTTACCTGCTACATTTGTAAAAATTTCTCCATTTCCCCTACCTCACAACTCCCAGCACCTTCTCTAGCGCACTTTCTCCACGGTCATGTGAATGATCAATGTCTCCCCAGCTTTCAACTTGGGCTTAGTTCCTGGCCTCTCTGTACTTATTCAAAAAACATACCCCCTGACCCTTGCTGTGACCCAGCACTTGGGAGGCTGAGGTGAGAGGATCACTGCAAGTTCAAGACCAGCCTGGGCTACGAAGAGAGCTCAAGGCCAGCCTGAACTGCATAGCCAGACCCTGTCTGAAAAAGACAAAAAAAGAAAAACAAAGAAATGGCAGTACTATCCTTTCATTTTTCCATTTCCAAGCAGTCTCACCCCAAAACAAGACCAGGATGGTGAGCTATTTTTCCATGGCATGGACTGTTTCCCTTCCTTGCTTCAGTGAAACAAATGATCTCTGCAAACTGAGAGGTGAGTGGGCAGAGGTGTTCCTTCTGATGTGGTTTGCATCTGTCCAGAACCATCCATATTTATGAGATTTTAAAGTAAGGTTAAAGAAGAGTGAGGCCTAAAATATTTTTTATTTTCAAAAATTATTTATGCATTTTATGACTCTTTTAGAGGTAAACATTCAGGCAACCACAACAACAAAAGAAACCCTGCGAGCTTCATCAACAAGACAAAGGGAGAGCGCTGGTTCCTTAGAAGATTTAGTACAGTGGAAACTTGCAGTCACATGTTACATCCAGACAATAGTTATCTTACAGCATGTGCTTCAGTGACCCCTCATGAAAGCCAAGCTGTGGTGCTCTCGGGAGGGTATTCTGTTGCTCCTGAGGTAACTGGCTCCAAACCTCCTGGGTAAGCCAGGGAGGGTGTGAACAGCTTCATGCCTCAGGGCCATGGTGATGTGGCCCTGATAGAGACTATTGTGCACTGGAATTCACTCTATTCATTACAACCAGTGCTTGACCCTAACATGGGTCCAACCTGTATCTCATTTCACAGAGTTCAAATTCTTGGGAACTCAAATGATTCAGCCAAGCTGCCTGAACTCCAGAATTCGAGATTCTGAAGATAGTGAACATTTACGTGACAGTCCTCCCTTAGAGGTTCTGACAGCAGAACATCCTGGCTGAATACTGAAATCTTCTGAGGCTTCCAGATAACCAGCTCAGAGTTAGGAACACTGAAATGTGGGGGATAGGAACTGCTCAGCAAGTTGATCAGTCCTCTTTGCCTCACCCACCCAGCACCAGTACAGGAGTCTTCTTCCTGCATAGCCCAAAGCAGAGCACAGTTGGGAAGGAGCTGGTATAGAGGGCAGTGAGCTGGCAGCCCTCGGGAGCCTGGCAGTTGGTTAGCCCTGACACTTACACAGCTGTGGAGCACTCATGCTCTCAGGCTAGCCCAACACACATATGGCTTCATAATGTTCAAATTTAAGGCCTCAGATACTCTTTTGTTCCATTTTTCTGCCTCATACATTTGACTCAGTAGCTCTGTTTTCTTATAATATTTCCTTTGGTTTGTGTTTCTTGGCATGCTCTTGCTTGGCTTTTTCTAAGTGCAGTCTTCCAAGGACTGCCCCCCTGCTGCTGTTCATAATGCCTCTCTCCTGGAGGACTGCAAGGTTTCACATGACTTCCATCTCCCAGTGGTCCATTTGGGACCATAGTGCTGCCTCCTCTTCTCTGCAGGGCTGAGGGATAGGGGATCCTGCTGCATAATGTTTAAAGCTCCTACCATTATGGACCCAGTAAAGAATCCAAGCCAAAGAAATCCCATATCATCATCTTCCAACCAAGCTTTTGGACCATTAACATCAGCAGTACTAGTATTCAGAAATCACAACATTCTTGACCTCATCTTTGGGGCTTTATCACTAAAGAAACCTTTACAAGGAAGTCAGGCAGAAAGATAAGAGCTCTACAGCAGTTGCATGTTCCAGAGATAGCTTCAGGCTTTCTTCACAAAGGTCTACTGACTCCCCCCATGCAAGAAAGACATAAAACCATTCCCAAGATTGTCAACATTCCAAATCAAAGAGTCCCTTGGGTTCCCCGCATACAAATGGCCACTGCCTGTTCTGAGAGCTAAGCACCAGGCTGAAGCGCTTGGCTGCTGAACATCCTGTCTTAGAGGAAAATACCAGGGCCTCCTAAACCAACAATGAGACATGTTTGGCTAACAGTGATGAAATGTCTTCTATAAACACTCCCTACCTACCCACCTCCTCTTTCCAGGACTGATTTACCACTGAAATATTTGTGTCACTGAAGTTCAAGTACATGAAACCAAACCTTTTGGTGTAGGCCGTTCTCAAGTGCCATGGAAGGGAGATGACCTTCATAGGCTAGGGAGGTCTTTCAGGCAAGCCAGGCCACTGGTTGCCAGTAGGCCTGCCCACAAACACCTGAGAGCTGGGGATGGGTTTTCTGGGTCAGATCAGCAGTGCGTGTTGAATCCATTTTGCCTGATGCATCTCTTCCAGTGTCTCTGGCCATGTCCATCTACAATACACACTTATAGCACAAGAAGAGTAAGGTCTGGGGCATGGATTCAAGTCTTACCTTGTTCTACCACCAGCAGACTATAAAATCTCATTAATTCCAGATCCTCTACTGGGACCCTAATTCAAGTTTACTTTTATATCTTTATGAGAAGACAGTTTTTTTTAAAAAATGTGGATCATGCCACATTTTCAGAATAAGAAAGACTGCAAGGGGCTACACTAATTATTTCCTCCTGGGAGAGGAATAACACTGAGAACACTAGCAGCACCCTATTTGCCTATGTATTAGAGAGTACTTTCAGCAACGAGGGTATGTTATAAGTGGATGCCTTCCTGTCTAAGGACACACAAGAGATGTGAGCCTCTCTCCTCACATGTTCTCCAGGACAGCCATGTCCCTAGAGAAGCCTTTGTCCCTGATGCCATGACTAAAACTTAAGGGTCAGGAGTAGGAGGTGTTGTGGTCCTTCCTCATAGAACCTCAAATTTTATTTCCCTCTGACCTCCACGTTAGATGAAATTATTACCTTCTCAGGATGGTCTCTATTGTTTCAAGATAACTATGATCTAGCTATAGCATATTGTTTTCATTATTATAGTACAGAATGCACCAGAAAGTTTATGCACTGAATTGCTGTCTTACTGTATGTATTACACAACATCTACAGTATTGGGTAGAAATAAGTACACGGACTTTCCTAGCTAGTGCTTTGATCACTATTCTCAGGATTTTAATTAGGTTGATAAGAAACAAATAACTTGATATGTGAGTAACATCTGATGATGTGCTATTTAAAAGTTATCTTTACCTTAGAATCTTCCAAAACTGAGTGTACTATTAAAATTTCCAGCAGAGAAAGTGTCCTGAATTTCTCAAATTTATTTTCCCGAGCATATATGTACCTATTTCATGCTCATTTACACATTCTGAAATATTGTGGTGTGGAAGGCAGTTTATTAAATTTTGAGTTAAGCGGTATTTCCTGTGACATAATTAAGTCAATACAGCCAGTAAAGGCTGTACCATAAAGTGCTACAAGATGGACAAAAGAAAGCCATGTCATTTAAATAATATTTTTATACCCAGTGAGCAGAAAATTAATAAATGGTATTTTAAGAGAATTCAACTTTATATGAGCTGTCTAAATTATAAGCAAGCAAACAAGCAATCTGGCTACAGAGCAGTGTCTTCTCAAGCTTAAACAGTTTGTGTGGCACATGTCACACTGTACTCCTTTTTGGGTTACAAATATTTGTGTGATCCTTGGATATAAAATTTCATTTATAGGAAAACCTGCTCCAAATTATGAATTGCAAACTCACAATTTCACCTTGGAAAATGACTTATTTGTTTATAAGATGTCACCACCCGTAACAGAAACCTAAGCCTGCTGCGTCGCGGATGTTTAAGCACATGTTCAAGCACCACATTCCTTATCTGTGTGAGTGCACGGGAGGGAAGGAGCCTCAGCCCGGAGCGGTAATGTGAATACTTTGTGAAGAGAAAAACATGTCTTCTTCTGCCTTCCAATCCCCCCTGCAGCTCCGGTCACACCTCCTCATGTTACTGGTAAATTAGCCAAGCTGTTGGCCTGAGTTTGCTGCTCAGAGCAAAGCAACTTGTCCCTTGCCGAGCTGAAGGACAGTCTCCGGGCTCCTTTTAATCTGATTGTTTTAACTCAATTTAATCTTCCCAGTAATATTTTTCTTCAGCTGCAGAAACTGTAAGTTAACTAAGTAGTTTCTAATCTATGTATTGAAGCTAACCGAGCATGCCCTAGCCAAGGCAATAGCTCTTGAGATGAGTTTGATTTTTCTGGGTGATCACCAACCTACTCACAAGGGAAAGCATTCCAAGCAAGAGTAAGAGCAGGAGCAGTACTTCTCCCCAGGAGTAACTGTCATTCATGGAACATTTGGCCTGTGTTGGTAGTTGTGTGTTACCTTCATTGCACTAGGCAAAGTGGGCCTCTTAATTTCCACTGAACGGATGAGTTAACTGAGGTGCAGAAATTTGAGCAATATGCCAAAGCCTCCCCAGTAGCTAGTGAGGCAGCACTCAACACAGGCTTATCTGGTGCCAGTATTTTGCACCACTTGCACTATCACTATCTGCCTCTGTGAAAGTTATCCACTAAATTTTAACCTTTTCAGCTCTTTAAGACTTTAAGAGCCTTGATTTGACTCAATAAAGTATGGCTGGGAATTTCTTTTTTACTGGCCAGATCAGACTGGCTGTTTCAAATTTCCTCTCAGTTCCCATGGGGACATGGGAGTTAGACACTCACACCTTCACCCGAGTTGAGTAGTAACATCTAAACTTAATCCAAACTGGGAAGCGTTACACAACTGCGATTCCGTGAGGTGCGTGGAAAGAGTCCTGCGGCTCTTGCTTGCTGGCACTGTGACCGATCATTCCAGATAGTTTGGTTCACGCTTTCAGAGACTTCAGTCTACTCACTTGGCCCTGTAGTGGCATCATGGTGGTGTCTCTGTCAGAGGAGGCCCATGACCCCATGGTGGCCAGAAACTGAAAAAGAAATAGGACAGGGAGGGCACGCCTGCAATGACCTAGCTTCCTTTCACGGGGCCTGCCTGCTAAGGCTTTAGCCCTGTCCTGTATCTCCATAGGTTTGGGACCGAGCCTCTAACACTGGCCTTTGGGGTACTCAAAACGTTGTTTGTAGCATGGTAGGACATTGGCAGGGACAGAGGCCCTGCTCCCCTGAAGCAGAAAGAAGGCTCTTCCTGTTCCTGCTATCTGTTCTTCAGGTCACAGTGGTCAAACCCTTACCGAGAGTGCAGGCCGCTCTGTTTCACAAGGTTCTGCATTTGAGGAGAGCAGAGTGGCCTCCCTGAGTAGGGTATGTGATGGTGGAGGAGGAGCAGGGAGAGGAGTGAGTGAAATGTGCTATGCTGTTTACATAAGGGGAAAACCAAAAGTGGCAGTGACAGGAATGAGTGCATTTTACTGGGTATACACATAAAATGATTCCTTTCCAAAAATGTGCCTGTAAGTTTGTGTGACTCAGAGCTTAGGAAATCTAAAGAAAGCACACCTTTAAAACCTTGTGTTTTGGTGGTTAAGATGGTTGAGTTGAGGTCAGAAAAATTTGACCCTTATTTCAATCCTTATGACCTTAACAAATCATTTATCTCTCATGAATGTCACATTTCTGAACTGTGAAACAAGAATTTTTTGGAGGGATTCTGTGAGCATTAACTGAGTTAATACATAGAATATGCATACCCTAACACGTAGCTGATGTGCCAAACTTGTAACAGTCATAATATACGAGGCCCTGTTACTATGTGGTGAATAGACCACAAAACAACCCATTGGTGTAAGTGGAAAGAATAGACCCAGAGATGATACTAAACTACCAGCAGCAAGGGCTGGTTTTTAACTGAGTTCTAATCACTTACAGTTAATGCTTTTTCAGTGATGTCT
Source organism: Chinchilla lanigera (assembly GCF_000276665.1). Lineage (NCBI taxonomy): Eukaryota > Metazoa > Chordata > Mammalia > Rodentia > Chinchillidae > Chinchilla > Chinchilla lanigera. The sequence continues at coordinate 1,777,226 of NW_004955469.1, read as the reverse complement.
TCATGTTTTGCCTTAACTTTGTTAGACTGATAGACACAGGTTTAAGAATATTGTTTTTAAAATCTTACATATAATCATTAAGAAAATTAAAACCAGATGTGCACCTATTAAAGTTTGGAAAAAGATGAAAGCAAAGACCTTAGAGTTGAAAAAACAAAGGAAGTATGAAATATACTTCACAAGTATAAACCACACACACACAGATGCATGTGACAGGACAGTAACACAAATTCATTGGGAAAATAAAGACAAATGATTCAATATCCTACCCTAAAAACTCAACTCCTTTAGGGAACAAAAATAACATCAACAAAATAAATATCTGTTCTTTGTTCTTATCAAGCTTAGAACAAAATGACACAGAAGAAATCAAAACAGTAAGATGGGGGAAGATTTATCTAGTAAAGACAATGGGCCAGTGGAGTGAGTGGCTGGCTAGGATCAGTTTGCCTACTCTAAAGTGGTTCCCAGAATTCTCTTTCTCTGTGCCTCCAGGTGAGAGCTGGGGCAAGAAAGGCCTTCACTTTATATTTGCAAGGCAAAACAGCATGATTACTCTTTGAAGGTCATTGGAGTTACATAGGAGAGTGGGTCAGTGTAATGGTACCAGCAGACTGTGGCTTCTTCTGACTCCTCTACAGCATGTATTGATTTTTCCTGCCTAGAGCACTTCCAGGCCTTCCCTAGAAGCTTGAGGGCAGAACTACACTTCACTCCTTAGGCTACACACCTGACCTTCCTCTTCTGGCCAGCGTTCTGAGAATTATCCCAGACTCCGCTGCAGTTAGTCTAAGACTTGCTTCATGAATACATTCTGTGTTCTGTGACACTCAGAGAAGTTTTGTTTTCCTATTGAGCCTTGTAAAATACACAAAGAAATCAGTTTTAACCAAAGCAAAATTTCAACAAATGAATTCGCTAAGTAGGTACGACCCTTTAAAAAATGAAAGCAAAATTTACACTACTTAGGTTAGTAGTAGCAATTGTTAATGTTTCGTTGACTATCATGATATTGGATATATAAAGGAAAACAAATTAGAAATACAATCATGAATACCCAATGAACGCTTAAGTAATTCATTGTAAAGTAGATCATAAAACATACAAAAAATATAAAAATTGATATCTAAAAAATTTTTATGTTCATTTTCAGACTATGCAGTATGACTGTAGTTATCCTTTTATCCAATTTAAATAAAAATACTTTCTAAATTAAAACAAAAACATCTTGGCAATGTTTTGCAAAATTATTTTTAAAAATTTATTTTAAAAATAAAAGAAGGAAAACATGTTAATAAACAGACACCCATTTAAAAAATAGTATAAGAACAATACAAACAATACAGAGTCACAGACAAAATTGTAGGACATTAACAATGGTTGTTGTATTACATATTGATATCTTCAAAGTGGTTTCTCAGGAAAACTAATAGAGACATACAAGATTGATCGAACAAGTAATCATTAACTGTTACTTGCAGCAAAGCAATAGAAGTCAGTAGTACAAAGATGTTACCTATGCTGTATACACATACATACTTATATAAATTCCCGTTCTTTCTTTTCTCTTTTCCTTCATCCCAGTTGTTCATTATTTTTGAGCAGTTTCCTTTCTTCTCACAATGTTTAGCATAGCTCCTAATTTTTATTCACTCTTTCAGGATCTACTAGGGAGACAATATGTTGCTTATACATGGAGGTCTGGTTTATTTCACTTATGAGCATGGTCTCTAGTTGTGACCTGTAAAAGCCTCAAATTTATCTTTCTTTATAGCTGAGTAATATTCTACTATATAAAAGTACCGTAATTTTTTTTATCCACTCCTCAGTGGATGGACATTTGGGTTGCTTCCACAGTTTAGCAATAACATATTGTGCTGCTATAAACATGGGTGCACATATATTGCTGTTACGATGTTTTCAGATCTTCTGGGAAAATACCCAGAAGGGAAATAGCTGGATTGAATGGAAACTGGAGTCCTAGTTTGCTGAGGCATCTCCAAACGGATTTCCACAGTGGTTTCACCAGTCTGCATTCCCACCAGCAGTGGAAAGGGTTCCTATTTCTCCACAGCCTCGCCAGCATTTCTTATTGGTTGATTTCTTAATGCTAGCCATTCTTACTGGGGTAAGGTGGAATCTCAGTGTTGTTTTAATTTCTCGAATGACAAATGATGTTGAACATTTTCTCATGTATTTATTTGCCATTTGTATTTCTTTATCTGAGAAGTGTGTATTCATCTCAGCTGCCCATTTTTGGAATGGGTCTTTGAATTTGGGAGGGCTGATGTTTTTTAATTCTTTAAATGTTCTAGATAGAAGTCCTTTGTCTGAGGGACAGTCTGCTAAAATTTTTCCCAATTTGGGTATTCTTTTTACTCTGCTGGTGATTTCTTTAGATGTGCAGAAACTTTTCAGTAGGATGAGATCCCAGTTGTTGATTCTTTCAAGTGTTTCAAGAGCAGTTTGGTTTTTGTTCATGAACTCTCTGCCCACCCCTATGTCTTCAAGGTTTTTACCTACTTTCTTTTCCAACAGATTTAGTGTTTCTGCTTTAATATTGAGATCTGTGATCCATTTTGACTGGAGTTTGGTGTATAGTGATAGACATGGGTCTATTTTCAGTCTTCAGCAAGTGGCAAGCCAATTTTTCCAGCACCATTTATTAGAGAGGCTATCTTTCTTCTAGTGAGCTTGTTTGGCCCCTTTGTCAAGACTAGGTGGCTGAGTGTGTTTGTAGTTGTGTCTGTGTCTTCCAGTTTGTTCCACTGATCTTCTGGTGTATTTTTTAGCCAGTACCAGGTTGATATTACGACAGTAGCTTTGCAGTATAATTTCAGGTCAGGGATTGTGATTCCACCTGACTTGTCCTTTTTGCCCAGGACTGCTTTTGCTATTTCAGGTCTCCTCTGGTTTCAGATGAATTTAAGGCATGTTTTCTCTAGATCTCTGAGGTATGGTAGTTTAATGGGAATTGCATTGAATCACTACAACAATTTTGGAAGTATGGCCATTTTCACAATTTTGGTTCTTCCTGTGCATGAGCAAGGAATATTTTTCCATTTACTGAAATCCTCTTTGATCTCTTTTTTCAGAGTACTGTAGTTTTCATTGAATAGATCTTTTACTTGTTTTGTTAGATTGATTCCTAACTATTTCAATTTCTTGGATGCTCTTGTTAAAGTTATGCTTTTCTTAATTTCTCTCTCAGTCTGTTTGTTGTTTGTGTATACAAATGCTATTGATTTTGGGGTGTTGACTTTATATCCAGCCATGTCATTGAATTTGTTGATTAATTCAAGGAGGCTTCTTGTGGAGTTTTTCAGGTCTTCCATGTAAATTATCATGTCATCTGCAAATAATGATAATTTTACTTCTTCCCTTCCTGTCCTTATTCCTTTTATTTCTCTCTCTTGTCTAATTGCTCTGGCTAATGCTTCCAGAACTATGTTGAACAGGAGTGGTGACAGTGGACACCTTTGTCTTGTTCCTGATTTTAAAGTAAAAGCTTTCAGGTTTGTCTATTTAATATGATGTTGGCTGTTTGAGTATCATAGATGGCTTTGATCAGGTTGAGGTAAAGACCATCTATTCCTATTTTCTGTAGAGTTTTTATCATGAATGCATGTTGCATGGTATCAAAAGCTTTTTCTGCATCTAATGAGATGATCATGTGGCTTTTGCCTTTGGCTCTATTGATATGGTGTATAACATTTATTGAATTGTGAATATTGAACCATCCCTGCATTCCTGGAATGAATCCTACTTGGTTGTGGTGTATGATTTTCTTGATGATTTGTTGCATTCCATTTGCTAGTATTTTATTGAGTATGTTTGCCTCTGTATTCTTTATGAAATTGGTCTGTAGTTCTCTTTCTTGGTTGGGTATTTATCTGGTTTTGGTATCAGTATAATACTTGCCTCCAGAAATGAGTTAGGGAGAATTGCTTCCTTTTCAACTTCATTGAAGATTTTGAGGAGTGTTGGTGTTAAGTCTTCTCTGCATTTCTTATAAAATTCTGCTGTGAATCCATCAGGGACTGGGCCTTCCTTTGCCGGTAAGTTTTTAATCACATTTTCAATCTCATTAATTGATATTGTGTTGTTCAGGATTTTTACATCTTCTTGACTCAGTCATGGTAATTCGTACATATCTAGGAATCTGTCCATTATTCTAATTTTTTTATCCTATTAGAGTAAAGATTTTCAAAGTAGGTATTAATAATCTTCTGAATTTCCATAGAGTCTGTAGTAATTTCATTATTTTCATTCCTCATTGCATGAATTTGAGTTCTTTCCTTTCTTTTTTTGATAAAGTTGGCTAGGGTTTATCCATTCTAATTTATTCTTTCAAGGAACCAACTCCTCAATTCATTTTTTTTTTTTTTGGAGGGTTTTCTTCATCTCAATTGCATTAATTTCTGCCTTGATCTTTGTAATCTCCTCCGTTCTTTGGGCTTTGGGGTTGACTTGTTCTTCTTTTTCTAACAGTTTGGGGTGTAGCATTAGGCGACTTATTTGTTCTCTTTCTGTTTTCCTTATGTGTGAGTTCACTGCTATAAATTTCCCTCTGAGGACTGCTTTCATTGCATCCCATAGATTCCAGTAAGTTGTATTTACATTTTCATTTGTTTGTAGGTATTTTTAAATTTCCTCTTCAATTTCTTTGAAGACTCATTGGTTGTTCAGGAGGTTGTTGTTTAATTTCCAAGTGTTTATGGAGTTTTTGGAGTTCCTTTTGTCATCAATTTCCAACTTCATTGCACTGTGGTCAGATAATATCCACAGGATAATTTCAATTCTTTTGCATTTTGGTAGGTATGCTCTACGGGCTAGAATGTGGTCTATTTTAGAGAAAGTCCCATGTGCAGCTAAGAAAAATGTGTATTCTGATGTTGTGGGGTGGAACACTCTGTATATATCTACTAAGTCCATTTATTTGCAGCTTTGTTTCAGATCTGTTATTTCTTTCCTGATTTTTTCTCCAGTTGACCTATCTCTTTGTGTCAAAGTGGTGTTGATGTCCCCTGCTACAACAGTGTTATTAATTATTTTGGTTTTCATGTCTGTTAAGGTTTGTCTTATATAGTTTTGTACTCTGATATTTGGTGCATACATGTTTATGATTATTATCTCATCCTCTTGCAATTTTCCCCTAATAGTTATGTAGTGACCTTTATCTCTTTTGGTTGTTCTTGGTTTGAAGTTTACAGTGTCTGCAAACATAATAACTACACCTGCCTTTTTCTGGGTTCTTGTTGTATAGAGGATAGTTTTCCATCCTTTGACTTTCAGTCTATGGATTTCTTTTTGAGCCAAATGTGTTTCCTATGTACAATATATTGTGGGATTTTGTTTCTTAATCCATTCTGCCAGTCTGTTTGTTTTGACTGGTGAATGGAGGCTATTTAAATTTATGGTTATAACCAAAATGTGTTGACTTATCATTGTCATGTTATTTACTTGCTGTTGGTTTCCTACTTTTTCTACCTGTTTAATTGCTTGCTCTGCTTGAGGGTTCCTTTGTATTGTTGTTCTTGAAATTGTGGTCATTTTTTTCTCTGTCTAGAATATCTTCTATTACTCTTTGCAGCAATGGTTTGGAACTCATTAAGTTCTTCAATTGTTCTTTGTCATGGAAATATTTTATTTCTCCATTGAATTTGAAGGACAGGGTACATCAGTTTTTGTTGGAACTCTTTTGTCTCAGGACCTGTAATACTTAGCTCCAAGCTCTTCTCAATTGGATGGTTTGTGTTAAGTCTGCCATGATCCTGATGGGCTTTCCTTTATAGGTAATCTGTTTCATTTCTCTAGCAGTTTTTAATATTCTGTTCTTTTGCTGGAGATCTGGGATCTTGACTATTATATGTCTGGGTGTTTTATGTTGGTTATGACTAGTTGGAGTTCTATATGCCTCATTTATCTGTATATCAGGTTCTGTTTCCATGCTTGGGAAATTTTCTGCTATTATTTCTGCAAATATTCTTTTTATGTCATTTGTGTTGCCTCTTGCTGTTTCATTGACTCCTCTTAGTCTTACACTATTCCTCTTTGCCTCATTTTGCAGTTGTTGAATTTATTTTTCCAGATTTCTTGTTGATTTTAAGAGATCATTTCTTTCATGATCACTAGCTGCCATGCTGTCTTCAAAGTCTGAAATTTGATCTTCAGTTTCATTCAGGCAGTTTTGGTGGCTTTCAGTAGAAGCTTTGATTTCCTGGAAGTCTCTTTGAATCTGGTTCATGCATTCTGATTTATTTCTATATTGTTCATTTAACGTTTCTGTCCATTGCATATGTTCTTCTATTTTTTCATATATTTCTTCTTTAGATGTTCTGAGAAATTTTTTCATTATTATTGTCATTTCATTTTTTACCTGAGAGATTATTTCTGGTGTGATCTCTTCTATGGCCTGATGGAGTTGTTTCTTTACTTCCATTGCAATCATTTTAGCAATTTCAGGTGTGTGTTTACCAAGTTCTTATGTTGATATCCCTGGACTTGTTCTGAATGGACTGGAGTTCTGAGATTGTGTTTCATTGCTTTGTCTTGTCATGTTTGATACTGGATGCAGAACACTCAGTCTCCCTCTTCCCTGGCAACTCAGTAAAGGTCACTAGTGTCCCTAGTTTTCCTGATAGTCAGGCTCTCCTCTTAGTGTCCACTACAATGTGCTACTTAATCTGGGGTTTTCCAGCAGATGGTGAAATATACCTAGTTCTCCCAGGTCTCAGATGCTAACCATGATGTCCACTGATGGTAGACCATCTGATTCGGCATCCCCTCATAGCTCAGGGCATGTGTATGACCCAGAATCGATTTCACTGGTGGTATAATCCTGGACCAGTTGTCCTGTGTCCCCAGGCAGTTCAGGGTGCAGGCAGAACCGAGACATGAACTATAGGGTCAACAGTTTGTGGACCACCTGATTCTGTGTCTCCAGGCAGCTCAGGATGCACACAGTAGCCAGATGTGGGCTGCACTGGATGTGAACATGCACCACCTGTGTCTGTGACTTCCTGGAGGTCAGTGCACAAGTAAAGCCCAAACCCAAATTGTAGTGCCAGCAGCTCATGAGCACTTGCTCTAGTACCTCATGTGGTGCAGGGCACATGCAGGGAGAGCCCAGACTCAAACCCTGGTGATAGCAGTTCATGGGCCTTCTCAGTGAGAATCTCCTGTCTCTGCAAAATAATTTTGGAAAATAAACAAATTTTGTAATCTTCATACAAGAACCCATACTCAGAGATGTAAGTTTAAGTCTTCATTAACAATAACAGTGAAAACAGAACTGAGAACTGGACACTCTAAAAATGCAGTGCACTCAACCTGAGAAAACAAAGAAAGAATATTTTAAAAATTACCTGAATGAACAAGTCATAAAAATACAAAGAAAATATAAAAAATTATTTTTATGTCAAGAATAAATTTATCATATGTTATGGAATGTACATTTCTTGAAATTGCTAACAGCAATTTTAAATCTAATAGTTGTTGAATTTGCTCATCATAATTTTCATGAGAATCTGTTCCCTTATATATTTGTTAACTAGATATTTTGAAGTTTTTAGTGTTGGCTAAATTCATAGATTGTAGCTTATAATTTTAATTTGTACTCTAATATTTATAAATCTAATGGAACATCTGCTCTAAACTTGTCCTTTGCACTTCTTTTCCTGTAAACTATCTATTCAATTTTTCAGTTTGTGTTATTATATTGCTACAGACCTCTATATATTTGTCTTTAATCACATATATTTTAAATATTTTTCTCATTTGTCTTTTAGTTGTTCAGAGAAGGTTCTCAAACTCATATGTACATGACTGCTTTTTTGCAATTGGTTGTTATCTTTTTGGTTTTCTTTTTTTTTTTTTTTTTTTTTTTTTTTAGTCAAGGTCTTGCTATGCAGTTCAGGTTGGCCTTGAGCTCACTTTGTAGCCGGGCTGCCAGCATCCAGTACCTGCCTGCTCCTCTGTAAACTGTTGGTAAATGAAAGTTTTTTTTTTTTTTTTTTTTCCAGTGCTAGGAATGGAACTCACAACCTTGCACTTGCCAGGCAGGTGCTGTGCCACTGAGCTAAATCTCCAGCCCCTGCAATTGGTTTTCAATAGTAAGAGGTAGATGAGTAACTCTCTATATGATTATTAGGGTCACTTGACTTTTTAATAAAATTTTGTAAGTTATTTCAAAGGTTGTATTGTATCAATAGATGAATTTATGGAGAACTGCTTTATATGTTACTGAGTTTTCTCATCTATGAGCAGTGCATAGTATTGTTAATTATTTCTAATATTTTTAATTTCTATTGCGATTTATTCTTTGAATTACAGACTATTTAGTAATCTTTATAAATTTTAACTTTAATTACCTCCAGGAAAGCGAATCTTATCATTTTTAACTTTACTAAATTTGATCAGAAACAGTGGTTGTGCTTTATAAATTGCTTTATATTTGCTGAGATTTCCTTATGAACAGTATTATATTCTTTTTCTATTGCTGCATAGCAAATTGTCACAAACTTCATTGCTTAAAATGCTGTCCATTTGCTAGCTCAGACATCTGGAGCTGAGTGCACTGCAGATGTTGAGCTGCCCATTCAGCAGATCTGCGATGAAATCACAGGGTCTGCTGAGCTGGGGTTCAATATGCAGGTTTGGGGATGAGCTCACTTCCAAGGTCACTCTCGTTGGCACGATTCTGGTTCTTTGGTGTGAGCTGGGATTGCTCTCAGATCCTAGAGGCCACCCACATCCCAAGCCTGGTGATCGCCTCCCTCTTTACAGCCAGTAACAGACATTTTCTCTTGAATCAGTTTCCCCTCAGCTGTGATTATTTGCTTTGCCTGTCTCTTCTTCTAGGCCCATATTTAAAGGATTCATGTAATTAGAGCAAGGCTTCTTCTGAATAACTTCCCTATCTCAAAGCCAAGTGATTTGAGACCTTAATTATATCTGCAAAATCTTTGTAGGATCTTCATGGCAGTGTCCAAATCAAGTTTGATTGAATAATGGGATAAATTTATATCAGGTGCTGGGCTTTTGGAAGCTATCCTAGTATTTTGTTTACTACTAATGTGTGCTTTAAAAGAATATAT
>NW_004955469.1:1742265-1768028 GCF_000276665.1 Chinchilla lanigera | reverse complement strand
ATATTTATAAAATCATATTTCCTGTCTCCAGGGTTCCAGATCTGTCTACCTGGTCTAACCTGCTAATTATGATCCTCAGATCTCTTCACATCCTCACTAACTATATTGCTTTCAGGGCATCCAGAACAATTAACAGCCTGATAGTGAGTAACATTTAAAACTTAATAAAGTAGTGTTAAGACCTAATTATTCACAAGAAACTATTATTTTATTTCTTTATTGATTGTTTTCCTGCCTAACTCTCCAAGGACTTAGTGAATTCCTTCCAATTGTGTAAGCTTTTTAAGCCCCTTGGATTGCTAACATTCTTCCCTGAAATAGAAGGAAATAGAAGGTTTGATGACTCACAAATTCCATTCTCCACTTTAAAAAAATATCATTCTGGGATGGGGATATAGCTCAGCAGCACAGTGTGCAAGGTCCTGAGTTCAATTCCTGGTACAAACACACACACACACACACACACACACAAATCATCCTTCAAAATACTCTGCAGTCATCTCTTCATGCAATGCCTATCCACCATGGAACCGTACCTTGTAAGTATTGTATTTTTTATGGTTAATCCTTCCTTTTTCTCTGACTCCTTATCTCTCTACTTCCTTCTGTTCCTTTTTCCTTCCTTTATCCCATAGGAAACTGTCAAATTGTATATTTCTCAATTCATATAGAGATGTGTGTGTGTGTGTGTGTGTGTGTGTGTGTCTGTGCTATGTAACCTTTAATTATACTTACCTTTTTTCTAGGTTATACACTATTGCCCATGATTAGGTGTGAAGGTTGGAGAAGGATATGTGTTTGGGATTAGGATTTTGCTCTTACTGTATATGAAGACAGCTCTGATCTACTAATACTTGTTGAGCAAAGAAATGAATGAATGAATAAATGAGTGAATGAATGTTTATAAAATGTCTTCTGTGAGGCAAGATTTCATCTGATTATACATGAAGTGTCAGTTTGTGCCTCTGTTTTCCCCACTAGTCCACAGGATATCCCCCTGTAGTCACCCTATTTTACAAGACTGCCGCTTCAGGCTGGGGAGTTAGCTCAGCGGCAAAAGCGCCTGCCTGGCAAGCGCAAGGTTGTGAGTTCGGTTCCCGGTACCGGAGAAAAACCAAAACAAACAAACAAAAAAAGACTGCCACTTCCTGCCTGACTCCTGCAACACCTGCTTCCCTCCATCACTGTTTCCTCACCTTGGGTCCTTTCTGTATACAACTTGAGAAGCATAAGTCATATCCACCCACCTCTTGCTAATAATCATTCTTTAATGTGGTCTGTGCCCTTTAATTTACTACAGGAACACCCAACATCCCAATTTGTCTGGGACAGTTCAGTTTATGCTTACTGTCCTGATACAAATATTTTTCTCACTGATAAGGTGCCAGCACATGGTCTTTGGGGAATTTTGAGTTCTTGTAGACATCTCAAAACAGTGATTTCAAGACTACAAGATTGTGGTCATTTTCCTTGTTCTCATTCTTGATGTGAGTTACTAATTGGGGATCACATAGCCTAGAACTCCTTTCATACATCTTACCAGTGTTTCAACATCAGTCCTCCATGAGTCTTTGTATCAGAGCAAGTGAGTGATAGAAACGCTTTCTGATCATTTGAGCTGTTGACCCTGGAGTAGTCTTCATTGACAGGCAGGGCAGACATCATTACATGGCCAGGCAGTTCAGCCTTGATTATGCTCTAAATTTCCCAGTCTATGTTGTTTTGAAATCTTACAATGATATTTTTGACATGATCCCTATAGATGAAGAAACTGAGATATAGATTTACTCAAGCATATTTTGTATTTCTTGTGATCATTGTTGGTAATTGGAAGTGTAACTCATTTTACTTATTAGCATTTCTAGTTATATACTAAGTAGGTAAACAGCTATTTCATAAAGATGAACAGTTTGGGTTAAATCTTCAGAGTGAATGGTATTAATTTGTTCTCTATAAATATGATTTCTAAGCAAGGCAACGATGGATCCTGTGTTGGTCTTATTGGACTTTAAAATAAGAATGAAGGAGATCCTGATCCCATAAGACTTCTAAAGAGTTTTCACAGATAAACAGTGCAACATTCTAGGAAAAAATGGCTCATATGGTTTTTGACAAATAGATGATGATACATGCATGAGACAAGGAACAAGGAAAGAACAAAGATGAAAAAGCATAGGGAAAGACCTTTCTGTCTTGGCTCCTGGCAAAATCATCACAGAAGTGGTTATTTTGAACTGGGTGTGGTGGCACACACCCGAAATCCCAGCACTAAGGGAGCTGAGGCAGGAGGATCACTTCTAGTTCAAGGCCAGCCTAGAATACCTGGCAAGATTTTATCTTGCCAAGCATGGTGGAACATGCCTATAATTCCAGCAGTCAGGAGAGTGAGGCAGGAGGATCATTGCTAGTTCAAGGCCAGCCTGGGCTACATAATCAGTTCAAGGCTAGTCTGAATGACACAGTAAAACCCTGTCTCAAAAGAAAAAAGTAGTTATATTGAAACAGGCAACTAAAGGATACATATGACGTATAGTAAACCAAAAACTAAGGCAGGCTGAGGAGGTGGGAGGAGTTCACTGATCTGAGAAGGGTCTTTGGAATTTAATGAGTATGAAATAATGGCTTTGCTGGAACTGATATCTCTGGCCCAGGTTGATCTTGCTGCAGAAGGTAGCCTGTTGAGACTTCCCTCTGCTTCATGTGGGCCTTAAGGAGCCATGATATCCCTTTCATAACATCGACTATCATAGTCCTTGGAGGACATTTACTCCAAGGTGAGAGGTGCACCCCAGAAGCACACGGGAGCTAAACACCATCCTCCTCAGGGAGAACAGAGGCCACTGGCTTAGGTTTCTCCTAGCAAATCTTCCTTGGTCATCCTGGGTAAGATACAAGAGCCAAGATTTTTTTTAAAAATTAATTTTATTCATACATTTTTGACATACATAATGCTTACACTCATCACAGAGAATTTATACCTGTAAATAATATATTTTAATTCTTTTTTTTCCACTCCCCTCCCTTCCTTTTATTTCTTCTTCCCCTCTCTATTTATAAAACTTTATTTCTATTGTTTTCCTTACATTCTTTTAAATTTGTTTTTATTCCTGTTCTCTGGTGTTTTTGAGTTGTTTATATATTCTTGATATTAGTCATTTGTCTGAGGAATATCTGATAAAAGTTTTCTCCCATTCTGTGGGTTATCTCTTCACTGTGTTGATGATTTTTTTTTTACTGTGCAAAGCTTTTTAATATGATGAGATCCCAGTTGATGATTCTTTGTAATATTTCCTATACAATCAGGGTTTTGCCCATAAAGTCTTTGCCTACCCCTATGTCTTCAAGAGTTCCATCTATTCTATTTTCCAACAGATTAAGTGTTTCTGTCTTAATGCTTAGATCTTTAATCCATTTTGATTTTAGTTTAGTGCATGGTGAGAGATGTAGGTGTAAGTTTAATTTTTGGCATGTGGAAAGCCATTTTCCCAGGACCATTCACTAAAGAGGCTATGTTTCTTCCAGTGAAGATGTTTGGCCCCTTTGCAAAAAACAAGGTGAGTGAGAGGTTGGAGTTGTTTTTTCATTTTCCACTCTAAAACCCAAGAATTTGAATGGGAAAGATTACAGGGGTTATCTTTCTGGGACTGAGTCTGTGGCAGTTGTCCACTTTCTACACAGTATTTTTTTCATAAGGCCATGTGAGGCCATGTTATTGTGCATGTGGGTTGAATTGTAGTGTTTGAATCCCAGCTCAGGTCTTGATTGTCTTTGTGATCTTGGGTAGATTATTTCCTTTCTTTGAACTTCAGGGTAGAAACTATTTTTAAGGTTACTTCCTGCTCCAGAAGATTATGAATTCTCTGTGGCATCCCAGTTTGTCAGAACATGGTGGGGTCAAAATGAAAAAGGAACCAAACATAAATCAGAGCCTTTTCTGGGCAATGTCTTAGTGGATGAGGGAAGTAAAAGCCCAGACAGTACTACTATCCATGAGTCAAGTCAATTTATTTTTCAAAAATTGCAGTCTTAACATCTCAGACCAACCACTGAGCACTGGTTATCTAGGAATTGGAAGAGGCAGGAAGGGGTGTGGAGGGATGAAGTTTGATATCTGAAGCCCAATGCTTGAAAGTTCTCACAAGGTCTTGGGTCCTAAGGGGCATTCTATTTGTGTACTGTGTTCCAGGAAACAATGCCAAAACAAAGGATATGGGGCCACTTTTCTTAGAACACAGGAGTCTCTTGAGGCTCAGAGTCTGGTACTTCTGTCTTCTGAGGGAGTGTTATAAGTAGTACTACTTCATAGTTCATGGGTCCAGTGAACTGCACCATTCCTTCAATAGAGAAGGCTCCTGGAGCTGCAGGGCTATAGGTAATGGAGGAAGTTTTTGGATATGGTATCATAGAGGAAGATTTATTCCTGTGGAGAGGCTTGTGAAAGGACACACAGAATAAACAAACAAACATGGCAGACCTGAATATATTTCTTGCCACTTTGTCATCAAAGTCAAAGATTATTTTTGAGAACAAAAGATATGGTAGAGATCTTGTCTGCATAATAGCAATGGTGAGAAAAATCCTTAATGTTACATGCTGTGTGTGTGTGTGTGTGTGTGTGTGTGTGTGTGGTATCTTGCTACTGTACTTTAACAGTAATTTCTCTGGACATCATACAAGGTCAGTAAGTCACCTCAAGACCACCCTGCTTGAGGATCTGCTGCCTACACAGGCTGCATGGACTCCCTCAGCTGAGAAATGTCACCAGCACCTTTCATATTTATGGTGACTCATAAACAGGAAACCAGTCCCGTCCATGACATTGTAACTTTTTCATATCTGAAATCCTTTTATGAAGAAAAGCAAAAAACCACACCCCCCCCCCAAACAAAACAAGAGAACTTCTCTGCCTTCTGCTTTCTGGGCCAAAATAAATATTGCCAAATTAGTAAGGCATACTGAACAAATTAAGCGCTAAATGCAAATTTATCGACTGAAATCCAATGGCAGAGTCACCAAAGAGCTTATAGGGATGGAGAACAGGCCTGTAAGTAGGTGTTTGTGTTGGCCAGTCTCTGCAGAGAGACATGGGAACAGGAATATAAAAAGAGAGCATTTCTGTTACACCCAAGATGAACAGTTTGTTTTAGAAAGTTCAAGTAAACACTGTCTAACATATATTCACTGAATTCAGAATCACAGTTGCTACCAAGAGGGAGATGAAAAAAAACAAGTTGGCAAAATTTCTTTAGAATTTCTCATTTGGAAGTGTTTGAGTCAGCACTGTAAATCATCAGAGGGGACGGAGTCCTTGTTCCTCATCACTAAGCCTGGCTGAGCCCTGCACATCCCCACTGAGGCAAACAAGAGCTTTTCCCTCGAGGACATCTAAAATTTTGCAAAATAAAGAGATTTATATTAATATTTAATATCCCAAATGGAATGCATGTGTTGCATTCTTTTAAGTTATGAGCATCATTTACGATGTTAAAATTTTAAAAATTGTATGCATATTGCCTTATTTTGATGACTGATTTGGAAGAGGTGAGAGTAGAGATGCAGTGTGTTTAGAACCGCAACTGAGAACTCAATGGCTTCCCGTCTGGCTTTGGTCAGCTTCCTTCTCCACTTTAACGTGAAAGAAGCTACGACACAGAGAGACTTACAGATATCTCTTCTGTGGGTGCTTCTCATTCCTTAGCAGAGTTCCCACTTGATTCCGTTCTCTTTGGTACTGCAAAGGCGAAGGACCTCAGAGCCAGAAAAGTCATTTACAACACACTGCCTTTTGAGAAAAGGATAAGACAACTTAATATGCCAAGCTTAGAAGGACATTCAGAAAGCATTTTGCAGAACAGAAAATGGAAGCCCATAGAGTTTTTAAAGTAACTCTCTTTTAGAGTAATTTCCAAAGAAATTTTAAATCAGTTTTATTTCATCTGTTGACTCCTAACCGAAGTTCTTGTACATACTCTTCTTTCCTTAGCACATTAAAATCTTTTCTATAGACAATACTCTTTCTACACTCACAAGACAGAGTAAGGGAGTTAAATATCTCCTCCTGTAGAAGATTTATGGTCTTCTGCTGCAGAGGAGGGGGTCAGATCTGAGCTCCAAGCCATTTTGATTTTGGCCCTGTGGTTAATCTTTGCGTTTAGTGGCTAAGATGAACTATAGCTTTGAACTGACTTGTTCCAAGAAGACAGAATTCCAAATCAGAAATGGACCCAGATGTGGCTTCTGGAGAAAACAAAATACATTAGTATTTTGTGAGTGAAAATAAAAATAGCTTAGAAATGATTATTTTCCTCATGATGTCCCCTTAGAAATCAGTCAGAATTACCTTTTTAAAGATCATTTTAGTTTTTAAAAAATAGACAAGTAAAATCTGTATATTTTATTATACATATTATGATGTTTTAGAATAGGTATACATTGTACAATGATGAAATCAAGTTAATTATCATATATGTTACCTCCTATACTTACCATTCTTCTAATCCAACCTGAGAGTTTTACAATTATCTAAACATTCAAGGAAATGATCATCAACTTGATTTAATATTTTGCATATCATAATTGTAAAAAACTAGAAACTAGATGACTGCAATCCATAACCAGTAGACAGTACATTCAGCTCAGAATTTTCCAGACCCTAGCAACAACCTCCCAAGGGGTGCAGAGCTACCTGGCTCTCTGACTCATTGCAGGTTCCCGTCAAGGTCACCAGCCTAGGTCAGTCTGCCCTCACTGCATACACAGACACATGTTCCTGAAAGCCCAGGACAAACTTGAACTGCTGCAAATGAAGAAATGAAGAAATAATAAATAACATAGAAGTTACGCATAAGTTCTTTAAACTCATTTTAGTGAGAGGTGATATAAAAAAAATAATAGTAATTTTGGAACATTAAAGAAATGTAAATTCTTTTGTGAAAGTAACAGAAGTGCAATGCAATCACAGTTCAGATTGTAGTAGTGTCTGCTGTGGTGGAATGGGAGACAAGGCTCTCGCGTTGCCTGGTTCTCGTCTGGAGTCTGCAGACACAGCCCTTTGCCTGTTGCTGCTCTGCTGAGCAAGGCAATGCAGAGCAACGCTCTAATCCTGAGTTCACCTGTTCCCATCAAGGGTCAGGTGCTCCTGTCATGCAAAAGCTGAAATCTGGTATCATCTGTTGGTTGTTATATATTTTAAAATAATAGATATATTCTGAAATGTAAATATAATGCCAGTTAACACTACTTTTATATTTTTACAGAGGTTGAGCTTCCCCAGAACACGTTTGGGTTGACTATTTCTACCTCAGAGGGTGTTTGTTGTTCCAATTACCTACACTGTGAATGTGACAGTGTGGGTAACTCTCAACCACAAACTTGAGGGTTAGTGTAGACACTGATGGAGGTGCAGGGGCTGACTTAAAACCTCCTTGCTTTTAAAGCAACTCCGTATGAAAGTACCTGTACGACATAGAGCCATTCGCGTTTCTCCACAATTGGTCACACTGAGTTGGGAGTGGAACCGCTGGAGAACGGGTTGAGGGTTGTGGGATGGATGGATTCTCAGTCAAGTTTGACCACTGTGCATACAAAAGCAGTCCCTCAGGAGTGGTTTCCTCAGTCTTACTCAATAGGCAAAGGATTCCGGGGCTCATGGCAAAGCTTAGAGTCATGACAGGGCTCTTGGGGAGTGAGGGCTCTAGGGGACATGAGCCAGGTTCCTACACTCAGCACTCTCCCAGCCAATTTTCCTCTAAGTCTTCTTTCATTCCTGTCCTTTATGAGATCTCTTTTCAGTTTCCCACTGCTCACAGATGCAATCCAAATACGGCTTGTAGATCTATGTGAATCGCTGAATCCAAAGACCTGCAAGTGAGTAGTTAAGGATTGAATAAATATATATCTGTAATCTTGTCACGCTGTCGTCGGTATCCTTGCCAACACCGTATCATCATCATCGTCATCATCATCATCACCCTCTTCCTCCTCTATTCATTTAGCTCTTACCACATCTATGGTTGTACTTTAATGGGGGGAAAATAAAAGTGAATCTCACACAGTACATGTATTATTTATAGTTTGTCTTAGAGGGCTGTCTATATTAACTGTATATGAAAAAGGCTGAGACAGGAAGATTAAGAGTTTGAGCACAACCTGGGCAACTTAGCTACTTAGGGAAACCCTGCATCAAAACTAAAAAGGACTAGGGGTGTAAAGGCCTTGAGCTCAATTCCTAATGCCACAAACAAAACTCAACTAAATTTTGGAAAATCCATGCAGCATGCAGAAAATATCCCTTTGTGGTACCTCCATGACTTGAGCAGTTAAATATACCCTGACATGAAGTGGTTGGTAGCTGTGCTCCCCTGTGTGATATCCCCTTCACCAGGGGTCTTTCTGCTTGGGGGTCCTACCTTCTAAATGCAAGACTCTTTTTGAGGAGTGTGGCTTTCACTTCTCTTTTATTATCTATTCTCAGCAGTTAACATAAGACTTTGCCCAGAACTTAGGTGTTCAGAAAAACCCTTGCAATGAATGGGTAAGCCAGCGAGCAGCAGAGGTTCCCGTGAGCCAGTTCAGTAGCTGAGTACAGCGACTGAGGGTAATGCTGGCCTGGCTACAGTCATGAACTTCCTTGTCCACAGGCAGACAGTGCACAAGGGTGACCTGCAGACAGGCAGACAGTGCTCAAGGGTACCTTACATCTGTGCAGACATGTGCACCCCACTAACTCAAAAGCAAATGTTCACCTAGTCTATATTCAAAACTAGCACCCCCTGAAGTAAATCCATGCCCACAGCCAGACATCCTTTGCACACAGACACAGAGAAGTACAAACATATGCATACTGCTCCAGGTGAGCACCTGTGCACTGGGTCGCATCCGCATAAATTTCCGAGTACACACTGGGTGTGTTTGAAGCTGGACTGAGTTGGGAGGAACCCAAAACCTCTGCCTGTGGCAGTCACAACACTGTAAAATATATTACATTTAAAAAACTTCTCTCCATCCCCTGGGGGCCACAGACTGAGCTCAGCATTTTCACTGACCACAAATACTGACTTCTTTCTGCCTTTGCTCGGGGTTAGCTCCTGAACAATACACAGATTGTGCTGGGCTCCATGAGAGGAATACTCTGTTCGCTGAGTGCCTTTCGGAAGAGTGTCTCAAACACCCGAGACAGTAATAGTATTGTCTCCAACCTGAAGCCTATTGCTTTATCTTTGAGGAAGTTTATTCCTAGATAGAGATCTTCATAACTCTAGCTGGGGATGGAGGCACTGACTGGCTGCTCACATTTATTGCTGCTGTGTAAGAGCAGCATTTTAAGAACACCACTAAAAACCTGGGTGCGTTTTCTCGTCCGCAGATACAGCCACTTGTTCTGGTCAGGTGATCTGCTGCCTGGAAAACTTGGCTTTAGGAGTCAGCCCAGGTACTGGCAAGATCCACAGAGCTGTGAAGGCCAGTGGGAAGGTGGAGAGTTTAAACTTTAACTTCTTCAGACATCATGGGACCATCACAAAAATGAATCAGAAACACCCACTGAAAACATTTTTCACAGTCACTGTGCTGATGACAGAAGATAAGAATTGTTAGCAGAGGGGAAAGTTCCAGACTGATAGCATCTCTGACCCCTGAGGATAGACTGCAGCTCTCACTCCTACCTGCAGACCTGGAATGGGGTGGGCACGCCTGTTCCCTGTTAGGAGAGATGTTCTCCTCTCCCTTCCTAGGTCCTGAATGGCAGGTTTAAAAGGTCCCAATCTAATTTCCCTCTGTTTTACAGAAGAAGACAAACTGAGAACACAAAAACAGAAGGGCTTACACACAGTGACTTACGGGGTAAAGACTGCATGACCTGGACAGAAAGTTGCAGATTCTTGTTTTAGGACTTCTTATTTTCTCCCACCAGCCCATGCTACTTCTCTCTACTCTCTCTTCATCCTCACCTGTGAAAAGTAGAAATCGGGCACCTTTCCAGGGAAAACAGTCACTAACTCCATTTAATTTTGTGCTGCAAGCTGTCAATTTATTCCATATTTACTATAGCGATTTGGATAGGGTTTTAATGAACTCATGAAGGAACCCAGTAGGGGAATAGTTAAAAATGAATTAGATCATAATACAGAAAGATCTTTTATTCTAGAGCTGGGGGACTTTCAGAACAGCACTGTTAAGGCTGCAAAGGAAAAAGTGTTCTTTTGACTTCTCTTTGCTCAGGGTGTGGCTGCCACCTTCCCGGAGCCTCTCCAGGCCGGGAGACTGCAGACTGTTGGCAGAAGCAGGCAGGGCTGGGCCCAGCCAGGGCTTGCTGTCCTGTACTGAGAAACAGGAATCCATGGCCACTTAAATTGTCAAGATACAGTTAGAGTGGGGAGTTATGTCACTGTAGCAGGCCCACTCCTCAGATAACTATTTTCCACGCATGGCCCGAGATGATGACATTCCGTGAGCCCTTCTCATGTCCAACTAGATGTTTAGGTGGAGTAATTAAGGACCATAGGTTCGTGTGGCAGCTGCGATGATGTGTTTACTCCACCCACCAAAGATGCTTATGCTCGTGGTATCCACTTACATGAATGTCATGGGAGAGAGTTAGTGGGTGGAGTGAGGGTTCTTAGGCCCAGAAAATATCCGGGGAGCCCAGTGGATTGTAAGGTCCTCCTCAGTGGAACAGGGAGTCAGTGAGAGGCAGACAAGATCAGACAACGGAAGCAGACTTCACGGGGACGGTTCTGCTGACTTTGGGTCTCATGCCGCTGGACTATGACAAGGTCAGGGAAACGGATTGTCCCCTGGAGCCTGGCGGGAGTGCAGCCTGGCTGCCCTGGAAGGACACGCTGTCTGCTTTCTCTGTCTGGATACCATCTCTCCTGATTCTATATTCACTTGTCCCACCTCTTCATCTCCAGACCTTAGCTGAGGGGCTTCCTGACAGGTCTCCCTTCAGGCTGGATTCAGAAGGTTCCCAGGAGCTCCTACCACCCCTGCACTCCCCTCCATCAATCCAGGGCACATGCTTCCTTGTCCCCCAGCACAGGGCACAACACTGATGACCTGAAGCCATGCATGTTTATCTCCTGCTAGCACAGGAGACTCTTCAGTCCCTGCATTTGAATGAGATCATCAAAGAGTAAATGAAAACTCTTTCAAATGCTCAGCATTTTGAAGCTTGTTAGCATGCATTAAAGAAGAACACGTGTACTTCCTGTGGGATATCTTTGTTGTCTTTTCCATTTTGCCTTTATGCACAGCAAATTATAGAGATGACCACAAAGCTACGGATCTGGGCAGGTTGCCTGTAGGGGTTCAGGATCCTGAGAACAGCTTGGGATTCTGGTTGGAGGCAAGACTTGTGCCTTGAGCTACTCTGGAAGGGACCTCTTGGAGCCTGTCCTTGAGTTGTTGCAGCATTGTGGACAAATGTCCCTGTCTGAGGTGGTGAACCAGTTTAGTGATGCCCAGACAAACCAAGGCACTGCCCAGACACAGAAGGTTTTGCTTTAGGATAGGGAGGAAATGGCAGTGCCGGATATTGTTTGGCCTTCGTGAGTGGCTCTGAAAATGATCATGAGCTAACTGTGAAAACTCATTTATGAATATGAGCCAGCTCCTGCTGCTAGGGACTGGCTGATCGACTAAGAAAGTAGTGCTAGCTCCTCGGTTTCTGGCTTCTTCTATGCTCCTGGGGAAGCAAAACCATGATCCCTGTGTGACCTTTTGCAGGTTCTCCCCTGTGTCTCAGACCGGGAGGGGATGATAGAGCTCTTTGGGCTCAGCTCTTCTGTCTACAGGCTGTGGGAAAATTTATGTCACTCAGATTCTTGACTTTTACCACTGTTGCTATGACTTTATTCAGCAGTTAACACTGTGCATCTCACCGGTCAGTGCTGGAAAGTACTTGAGTTACTGGTGGGCTAGGAGCCCACAGATACAGCTGGTGTTTCTCCTTTATCAATATTTGACTCCATTCTTACAATTGAAAGACAGTTTAGCTTGAATGATATCATACTGATTGCCTAGGGTAAACTAAAAGGGTTTCAGTCTTGCAAAAATCCCAACGACTGGAAGTTCCCGAAGCTCCTGAGTTCCTGAAACCAAAGAGGTTACTTCACAGTGGGAGGCTCATGGGACTCTGGTCTTCCTGTGAGTAGGTCTGGAGCAACAACGTCTCAGTCTGCATCCTTAAATGTATCATTCTTGAGGACCTAGTGAGAAAGGTTCAGTGGGCAGTTGGGCCTACAAAAACCTGCAGTTTTTTTCTTTCAGTAATTTACAGCAGCCTGAGAAGCCCTTAGAAGACAGAAACCTCCCTAAATTTATTTACCTCACAATTTCAGGGCTACTTCTTCATGAACACATTTCCCAAGGAATACCTGTGGATATGTCACAGTTGGTGCTAATACACCTCATATCTTGTTAACTCCATATTGTGTAAAACCCTCCTCAGAACTCCACAGGGAAGCTGCTCTCTGCCGTGCTTTCTCGGTTGTGCACCTTTGCCATTCGTGAAGCAAGCGTCACAGATACCAACTCAGTTTAGCCTCAAAGGAAACCTGAAGTATGTACTAGTCATTTTACCTCTCATAACTTCAATAATTAATATTTATTACTTATCTTCCATGGGCATGGTACGTAGGACAGGTTTGTTATTGTCTCCACTTTATTGATGGGGTAACTGAGGCCAAGACACATTAAATAATCTACCAGAGTCACAGGATATGTTTATGGTAAAGCCAGAAAGAAAATTCAGTTTTTCTGATTTCCTGTCTTCTGTCACTTTTCCTTTCCTAGACTGCAACTATGTCTATCAAATGTATCCATGTATTCAGTGTCATTCTGAAAGTTCTGGACCAAGTTGCTAACACAGTCTCTGCAATGCACCTATTCTAGATTCCCGCTGTTCCTCATCCTCTCCCCTCATTCCTGCCCTGTTTATAGCTCCAGGGTAGGAGAGAGAAGCTGGCCAGTTACCTCCTGAGTGGGCCACATCTGGAAAATGGAGCCATGTTCACAGGAGGCTGAAGGCCTGCTCACTGCCTATTCACAGTTCTGCACATGGGGAGCAGAACTGCATGGCTCTAGATCATTGAATGCCTGAACTTCCTTGCTCCGTAGAGGATTCATTCCTGGCCATAACACTTGGGACAATTATTCTCAAGAGGGTTTGGGTGTCGTGTGTTGGAAAGGGAGGCTTTTGGATTTGGAATTTCCTGTGCTGTGGTCTAAAACCTGTTCAGTCAAGTTGAATTGTACTGGAATTCTAGGGTTTGCATAGGGAGCCCACAGCCAGCATTCAGCAAGTATAGTTTGTTTTAGGAACATTCTGTTGCAACCCTCAGCTATGGGGTGGGTGTGTGACAAGCTGAGTCCTTCTGGAAAGGATAGTGTTGCTCTGTACTCTCCATGGTGGCCCCTAGGGTAGAGCTATCACACTCCAGAGTGCTAGGCAGTGAGGTGAATGGAAACTATTTTATCATGTCAGTTACTCAGCCAGGAGTAGCAATTGTGCTGCTTCTCCTCATGTACCCTTTGTGTTGGGAGCACCACACTGAGAAACTGAGGTCATGGCACCCACAGCTTTATTAGAGTCCTGGCCAGAGAGCTCACATGGGCCTTGTGAGACTCCTTCTTTCCTTTCTTGCCTTTCAAGAGGTGTCCTTGCTGGATGACCCGTGGGAAGAATGTCTGTGACCCACTGGAACTTTTGTGATTGCCCAATTTGGCTCAGCACTCCTTCCACCCATATCCCACAAGCCAGCGTTGAGCATTTTCAATGAAACAGAGCCATATCCTTGAGCTCTTCATGTCTCTCAAAGATAATTGGACAGAACTTCATTGTTTCAGGAAAGAAGTGCCTCATATAGTGGTCACATTGTGGTTACCGGGGGCCTGGTGATTAATCCATGGAGAGGATGTGCAGGAGAGACGGGCTGGCATCATTCCTGGACATGGAGATTCTTTAACGTTTTCTATCACTGACTGCATATGTGCACCAGAAACACAAGATGTCATTGTGAAGATTTCCTGGCACCCTGTCATTCCCAGTTGTGAGCTGGCATGTAAGTAGGTAGACTTTTTCTTTGCCAGAGGAGACTGTGTTCCTGAAACCTAAATGTTTTCTACACTTCAAAAATGAGCATTGTGTCCCTTACAATTATACTTCCAGCAGCACACATTACAATCATGCTTTATATACTTTTAAATCAGAAGGGGGATACTGAGCAAAGATGCCTGGGGACAGCAGCATATCCAGATGCCAATCCATAGGTATATATTTACTATAGTACTGAGTTATTTTAAAATCCCTTTCTCAAAAGCTCCAGACCTTTCGGGGTTAATGTGGGGGGACTCAGCCACTGTCCTCTGTGGCTGTATGCCCCACATGATCGCCACTCAGAGAGATGTTAGAGAAGCCAGCCTTTTGCCAAGGCAGAGTGGGATGAGCTTTTGTTGTTTTTATAAACTAGCATCACATGAGACAAACCCCAAAGCTCAGAAGACAAAGCAGAGAAAGTTCTGCCCCTTTGTTTCGTGCTCAAGGCTGTTCAGTGTCATCAAGTGTCTCCTTGTTCCCTTATTGTGTAACAGGGCGTGCAGCTCTGAATGGGACCTTTTATACTTGGAAGTTTCTCCAGTTGCCCCAACTCACTGCCATGCAAAATGTCATCCACAGACACTTTGAAGCTGTATGCTGGCAGGGAGCATCTCCACCCATGCCACCCACTCCATGTGCCTGCGCATGGTGTCAGCTCCAACCCTGAAAGAACAGTAGGGCCAGCTGCTGGCTGCTAGTTGGAGCCAGAGCCTGGTGCTCAGTGCTGCCTCATAATGCCATATGCCCAGCACCTGGTGCTACCAAGGCACACACTTCCTGAAGCTCCATCTGCAAGGAGAGGTTGGCTCCTCGTGCAGGGAATGTATCCAAGTTTCCTCTTGGTCCTGACTGCAGAAAGGGGAATCACAAGATAGGTTATCCTTATGAGGTGCAGCTTCACGCCCATCCCAGACTCTGCCTAGAGTGCAGCATCTGCTTCATGTTCCTAGTCTCCTAACTTGTATGTCACTAGGCTTCTGAACAAGCCTGATTTTCCATGGATTTGCTGATATCTATAGGGCCACATGGTTTAGGGCTGCATCCAAGCATATGGATTGCTTTGTACCTACACAGAAGAGGAGAAATGTCACTTATCAAGCACAGGCCATTGGATATTATTTGTTGGATATTATTCTTTAGTCTTTCATCACAGAAAACACTGGGAGGCTATCTCCACAGAGGAAGACTCTGATGATCGGAAACTTTTGAGACTTTGCCTACTTTTTGTAGTTACTAAGTAGAGAGAGGAAGTTCATACCCAGTCTATTGAACTCTGAGATGTGCTCTTTGTTTTAAAACATGTTTCTCTTCAGATCCTTTAGTCACTGAGGTGAGTTAATAACAAGCTTTCTCCATAGGCCAGCAAGCTCCTTGAGTAGTGTGTCTGGGGAACACTCCACATGAAGTCAGCTCCTCCAGCTGCTGTCCTTGCTCATGGAGATCAGCAGTCCTCAGGCCTCCTCAGGGGCCTGGGCCCTCGGAGCACCCCCCACCCCATTTCTCCTCTAGACACTCAGCCAAAGTGCATTTAAGACCTCTCATTCATGTCATGTAGGTATTACTATCAGCTAAAGGAAGACCTTCTAGTAGTCCACCACGCTGCTGTAATACAACACCCATGGGCTGGGCACCTTATGAACAATGCAAATTTACTTCTCACAGATTGGGAGGCTAGAGTCTAGGTTCAAGGTGCAGACTCAGTGTCTGAAGAGGGCCACCTCTGGTTTGTACATGGCATCTTCTCCTGTGTTCTTATGTGGTGAGAGGTGAAAATGAGCCCCTTTGGGCCTCCTAAGGGCACTAATCCCACTCATGAGGGTTTATCTGCATGTCCTAATCAGCCCCAGAAGCTTCCCTCTCAACTCTCACCTTGGGAATTAGAATTTTAACATACAAATGTGGGCAGCTCTGAACATTCAGACCATTGCAGATGTCTTGTATATACATGGTTTGAACTCGGTAGGGATTTAAAAATATCAGAGGCAATCTGCTGTAGAGCAGCACTCATGTCTGATTCAGTTTTACAGTCCTGGACCCCAGCACAGTGCTGGGCCTTGCATAAATAAATGAATGAGTACAGTTTTCAGAAATTAATCTGTTCTCAGAGGTACAATTTGTAGATATTTTCCTTCCAATCCATGGGCTGTCCGGTTGTCTCTTCAATCTATTAATTGTTTAATTTGCTGTGCCGAGGCTTACTCTTTAAGGTAATCCCACTTCTCTATTTTTTTCTTGTTGCTTGTGTTTTGGGTCATATCCAAGAGATTTCTGTGAAGACGAATGTCATGGATTTTACCCCTAAGTTTTCTGCTACTAATTTCAGAGTTTCAGATTTTACATTTGAATTGTGAATTTGAATTGATTCTTATGTAAGAGGTGAGAGAAAGGCCCAAATTTACCCTTCTGTGTATAGATACCAAATTTTTTCTTCATCATTTATTGAAGAGAGGGTTTTTCCTCAAAATGGTTCTTTGCAAATTTTATCAAAAATTAATTGTAGATGTTGGTTTATTTCTGGGCTATTTTCTTAGTCCACTGATCGATGAGTTTGTCTTTATGCCGGTATATAATGGTTCGATTCTTATAGCTTTGTATGTATTTTTAAAGTCCAGTAGTTTACTGCTTTCAACTCCTTTTTAAAAAATTAAATAAGTTTATTGGTACAATTTAGATATACATAATGGTCACATTCATCTTGGGGAATTTCTATCTGCACGTGGTACATCTTGATTCTTCTTTTTTCTTCCATTCCCCTGTCCTCACTTCAAGCCCTCTTCCCTTGCATATCTACAAAATCTTTGTTTGTATTTGTTCCTTTTTTTCTCAGTTTTTTCTTTTTCCTTCCTTCATTTCCCACTGCCCTTCCCCAGTTTCCCTTCCCATTTGAACATTTTCTTCCTATTTCACAATCATATCCTCTAAATTTAAAGACTCAGTCCAGAAATGGGCATCTGAAACGAATAGACACTTCTCAGATAAAGAAGTAGAAATGGCAAATAAACATATGAAAAATGTTCAACATCACTCGTCAATTCACAGATACAAATTAAAACAATGCTGAGATTGAATCTCACTTCAGAAAGAATGGCTATCATCAAGAAATTAACTAATAACAAATGCTGGCGGGGCAGTGGGGAAAAAGGAACCCTTCTTCACTGTTACTGGGAGTGTAGACTTGTGCAGCCACTGTGGAAATCAGTGTGGAGATTCCTCAGAAAAACCCCTCAAAACTATAGGTTCCATTTGACTCAGCTATTCACTTTCTTGGCATCCCCCTGAAATAATGGAAAATATTATACACAGTAATATATGCACACTCATTTTTATGGCAGGACAGTTTGCAATTCCAAATCTTGAAAACAATCCAAATGCTTAACAGCTGATGAATGGATAAAGAAAATGTGTTTTTTATATACAATGGAGTACTACTCAGCCTTCAAGAAGGATGCACTTGAGACATTTCTAGGTAAATGGGTACACCTTGAGACCATACTCTAAAGTGAGCTAAATGGTCACACATGTGTAAATATCACATTGTTTTTGTGGTGTGAAGCATCTATAGGCTAAATAAGGTTCAGCTTTTTTTGTGATAAAGATTGCAAAGATTGTTTTGGATATTTTAGTTTTTATTCAAAATATACAAGAAACTCAAACTATTCAATAACAAGTAAAGACTTAAACTTGGACAAAAGACTTAAAAAGACTTTCTTGAGAGAAAACATGCAAGTTAAAAATTGATGTGTATGAAAAAATGACAACATCTATAATCATCAGAGAAATATAAATTGCAGGCACAACAAGTTACCATCTTATACCTGTTAGACTATTAACCAAAAATGAAAGATAACAAATGTTAGATGATATGTGGATAAAAAGGAAAACTTTTAATGATGTTATAGATTAGTGCAGGTGTTTGGCAAAAAAAAAAAAAAAATATGGATGTTTCCCACAAAACTAAAAGTAGAATTATCTTGTGGTCCAGTAATCCCATTATTTGGTATATGTTTACAGGAATCTAAATAAGTGCACCAAAAATTACTGTATATCCATATTTATTGTGGCATTATTCATAGAAACAATTTGTTTTTCAACAAGTGAATGGTTTAAAAGTGTGGAATATCTATCGAACAAATATTATATGAACTTCAAAAACAGGAAATTTGGCCATTTTTGACAATCTAGTGAATATTACATTAAGTAGAATAAGCCAGGTGGAGAGGCAGAATACTGTACAATCTCACTTTTTTTTTTTTTGGTCTTTTTCACACAGGGTTTCACCATGAAGTTCAGGCTGGCCTCAAACTCACTTTGTATCCCAGGCTGGCCTGGAACTTGCAGCAATCCTCCTGCCTCAGCCTCCCAAGTGTTGGGATTATAGGTGTGAGCAACAATGCCTGGCTTTGGCCTCACTTACAAAAATAATTTTTAAAAGTTAGAATAGAAATAGCAAGAAGCATGGTGATTACCAAGGCTGTGAGGTGGGGTTTGATGGGGAGAGGGGGGACAGTCAGTGGGGACAAGGTTACATTTAGACAGGAGGAATAAAATCCGGTATTTTACTCTACAGGAAATTGATCACAGTTAGTAATAATGTACTGCATATCTCAAAATACTAAAAAAGTGGAATTTAAATATTCTCACCACATACAAATTACAGACATCTGAGGTGTTCATTATTCAGATTTGATTATTCCACAATATATGTTCATGTACCCAAATATTAATTTATATATACAATTATGGTTTGTCAATTTAGAAGTTAACTAAAACTTAACAAATTTAAAAAGAAGAATCTGACACCTGGTGGAGGAGCTCGGAGACATCGGGAATTCATCCTGCATCTGTGAAGTCATACAGTTTGCAGATGCCCCAAAAGCGCAATGGCAGTGTCTTGACATGTTACATTAGAGTATTCCTTCCCAGTCTCACTGGGCATTTGCTGAGTACCAGCTCTTTGTTAGGTTGTGCTGAAGGAGGTGTGAAAGTACAGGAACTCAGGCCCTGTGCTCAGAGAGTTCACAGGTGGGGAGCAGCCGTTTGGTTTTCAGGCAAGGAATAAGGGATAAAGAAACAGGCTTCCATCTCCTGTGAGAAATAGATATAAGAAGACAGCGTGGATGGATTGGGTGGCTCTGGAATAGCTTCTTAAAAGATAGAGTAAGGAAGCAAAACTTGGTGAAATCATTTTGAGCAAAAGGAACAGAACAAGAAAAGCGGAGTGTTGTGGACACTAGTGTTAACTGTGGTTATGAAAACATTTTTGCAGAGACAGAAAATGTGCAGTCAGTAACAGCCTTACCACATTGAGGAGTTTGAAACTATTAGTCTCGCATGAAGGCTTGCATCTGGGGGCCTGGAGAATAATTACGCTTCACACATACCCTGGACAATATCTGCTCTACATGTTTAATGTGAATATCTCATTAAATCTTTACGACCATTCTGAATTAGGCATTCTTCTTATTCCCACATAATTTGGTAGGAAACTAAAGTCCAGTGCCACACAGTGGCAGAGCTGGGATTCTAATCCAACAGGCTCCCAGCACCCAGACCCTCCTGGGTCTGATGTGTGACCTCTCTGGGTACTAGGGCAGCCCTGTATCAGGACAAGGTGCTCATGGATGTGGAGGGAAGACTCTAAGCCCCGGTCCAGGCTTGATGCTTGGACTGACAATAATTCCAGATACAGATGACGGTGTCGGGTGGCAAGTGCTTTGCTCTGGCCTGGATGGATCATCAGATGGGTTCAGATTTTGTGTGTTCAACTGTTAGGAGACACAGAGTTTAATGGAAACAGAGGATATATGGAAAATGACCTCACTAGCTAGCAAAGGGCTGAAGTTGAAATGCCTGGCTTGGATTCTGGCCTCACTCCACCCTTTCCTCCTTTCTGGCTGCTCCTGCGGCCGTGTGGCCCCATCCCAAGCTGCTGTACAGAGTCTCCTGTGTGCAGGGTGGTAGCTCCTGGCAGCACTCGGCATCCACTCGGCTCCAGGGAGGAGGAACACACCAACTTCAGTAGCAATCTCCAGATCATCCAAGGAGGCCAAGGTAGAGACGTTTATGATGTGTGACCATGTTTCCCTGTTATGAAAATAAGTGGAAGAAATGGAGTGACTCATTGAAAAATTTTAGTGAAAGACCCAAATAATCACTGGGGTGTGGCATTTCAGCATCAGTACAGTAAAGTGTTATTGCTTCTTTCAAACAGAAAACTCATAAATCTCTGCCCATGTTATGAGGTTAAAAAGTATCATTTTAGTGTTTGCATATGAGAAAACTAAAATCTCAGAAAGTGAGTAAGAGGCAGAGCAAAGCTGTCCAGCTAGGATTCAGTTCAGTACTTTCTATTCTCTGTGGTGCTGCTTTTTCTGGCCTTCTGAGTCCAAGTCAAAGGCTCCATTTTGTAAACTAGACTATGCTGTTTACCCCATTTATGAACAAAAACAGTGTTTTGCCATTATGCATTAGTTTGGCATTTTTGTTGTTAATGGATCAATCCTTTCTGATTAGTTAGTAGCCATTGAATCTTTAGATAATTGTTTCTGTTTTTGTGTAAATATTTAATATTTTCTATTATATCGCTTTATTTCAAAAAAGATTTATGTCAGTTTATAAATATGCCAGAGAATAATAAACAACATCTATTAGAAGTAGGTCAAGAACTAAGAATAAATATAAGGACAGAAAGATAAATTTGGACAAGAACAAACCAACACAAAAGTGTAAATGTTAAACGTGGAACATTTTCTAGAGAAAAATCACCATTGGACTCTAAACCTCCCAGGAGATAATGGCAGAAGAAAAGCTGATTTATTACGTGATGCACTTCAAGAAAAAAAGGCATGATGGGTACAACACCATCTTCATGAGCCTCTTCAAAGGGAGAACACTTTCATTTACCCAGCACCACTCCCATAGTATCTGAAAAGCGAGCAGGCTACCAATGGGCTCCCAGGGTCCGTTTCATAGCTTCCTTCAGCGAACAGGTACAGTGTTGCACACCTGCCCGTAAAATGCCTTGAGTTGTTTGGTTACCTTCCTTGGCTATTTGCTTTGTCTCCCTAGTTATATAAAAATTACTTTTATATTTGGTGCTTGATATAGGGTTTCCCTGGGAAATTATGAAAACTAATAACTTTTGAAACTAGGAAAAGGAAAGAACTGAACTAGAAAGTGGGGTGAAAACAGTCCTTTTTAAAGCTCACTTCTTACTTGGTGATGTCCTTTCTCTTACTGTGCAGTGAGACGTGGAAAGCCAAATACTTTCCAGTACCTTCTAATGTAATAGGTGGAAACCCTAAGGACATGCCTAGAATTCATGTTAACAGCAGACAGAAAGTGGTGAGTGCAATTCTTATGCAAATTTATTTTGTCCCTCACTTCTTCATTCATTCTTTTATCAAAAATGTGTAAAGGATCAGGTTCTTCTTGGCTCCTAAGACAGCAGTAGAGATGTCACCTTGCTACTCTAGAAGAACTTATAGATCAAAGGAGGAGGCAGCAATGTGAACTGAATATTCCAGGGCAGCACACAGCTTTGGAACAAAGGTAAGTATGATGGGGGAGGGGAAGAACCATTCTCACTGCCTGGGAAGCTGGGGATGGACACCTGCTGGAGTTGATGAGTGACTCAATGTTGACATAAATTCCTCAAGAAATTGAGAATGGAAGATCACTGCTAGGAAACCATAAATCACATACCAGGGAGCAAGTGTGCAGGGGAAGCAGAGAGCATTTGAGGTTTAGAAAGGGTCTTTTCCAGTAAAAATTCAATGGTAAAATTCAAAATTGAATGACCTCACCCACCAAGCAGTATCACAAGCCATGTTTAGGAATTATATTTTAAAAGAAAAAAAATGCAGTGATCATGTGACTTCTTTGAACTTCAAGGTGTTTTCTTATTTGTGTTTATTTGTATCTGTTAAGGTTCTGAGAGAAGAGAGCAAGGCTGCAGGTGCCCTGCATGGGGCTCACATGGGGCCATCTCACAACCCTGGGCTAGTGACTTCCTGTCTCTTTTCAGACTGAGAGCATTTTTGAAAGACTTAAGCAACAGCAGATGATGTTACATCTTCCCTGATGGGCTTCTTTTCTTCTTGATAAGAAATGTTGGGCCTTTGCTTCATGTTTTTGTATAAATTTCATTCTGTATGATTTATATGCAGCTCCCATGGCCAAGAAAATATGTACTGCCTCCAACTCAGTTGCATAGGCACTAATCCCAAAGCCATAGACTTGCAAAAATTGCAACATGAGGTACTTTTTTTTTTTTTTGCAGCAGGAAGATCATATTGCAAGAAGAATGAAGTGTCTTTGGATTTTGTCAAGTGCTGAGTTAAAGCTTTGTTTTGAGCTTCTATGAGCTCTCCTCAAATTGGAGAAAAAAACTAAAGTCTTTACAGATACTAATAATGGTATGTACTCTTGAGGTTGACTTTACAAAAGTAAATCCATGTTGAAACTTAATAACTTGTGAAGATTTAGGATGCATCATCCGGAGCTCTCCATTGCATCAGCACCATTGGGATCAATATGAGTACAAGGAAACTCACTACACAATTTAAAAGATTTGAGAACTTAGGAAGTCCAAACAGATGAATGAGCTATAAATGTTGTAAGATGCACATGACACAAATAATTGCCTGGACATACAGATTTAATTTCTCTTAAAATTTTGAGATCAAGTCTCTCTTTTTTTAAAATTTTGCCTGAGAAATAGCTTTTGAAGTAAAAAATTAGAAGAGAATCTTTATCTTGACATCTATGCTCATGTCTCTGTTTGCTAAGATTGGAGGTCCAAACCAGTCAGTGGCCCTAATATTGAGTTTCGTTCAGTTGCCTGAGTTTGCCAGAGCCCCAGAAAGTCTCTGCCACAGGGTAACACTCATTAGCCAGCTTCCTCACTGCAATAGTAATTTTCTCTCATTCTACTTAAAGTAACCTTCACTCATACAATGTTAAATGATTTCACACTGCACAAAATGTGCTGAAGCATTCACATTTTGGCTGTTTCCAAACCACACAGGAATAAGGCTTTACTCTTAAAGAATAGTTTGTGCCTGCCCCAGGTCTTCGTTGCTCACTTTCAGCATCCCCTGCCAACTCCACATTCTCCAGGAAAGTGTAAATCCTATCCTAGAAGCAAAGTGTGGGACATATGCGTGGTTGATGACATCACCTTCTGGTTAAAACTGCGAATTGTGTGAGTCTGTGCATACTGGCTCCTAGGGTGCTGGATTTTAAAGATGTATATTTTGAGCTTGAAAATGCATCATTTTAGGAATGGAGTATCCCATCTGCCTAGCAGAACACCATCTGGGATCTTAAGGGAATACATTGGCCCAAAAGTCCAATGAATAGGAAGTTTTACACCCCAAACAGCTACTGATTTGGGCCAAACTATTATAGACCTCAGTTACATAACTCTGGTA
The DNA here is from genome assembly GCF_000276665.1 of Chinchilla lanigera. Lineage (NCBI taxonomy): Eukaryota > Metazoa > Chordata > Mammalia > Rodentia > Chinchillidae > Chinchilla > Chinchilla lanigera. Next base: position 1,744,499 of record NW_004955469.1, on the reverse strand, counting down.
AATCAGCTATTGACTGCACTGCTACCAATCAAGAGGCTACCTTCATTAAGTGACTTTAGGATCCCCGAAGAAGGTTGTGATGCTGGGAAGAGTCTGGAATTCTATCATTACAAGATAGTCTCCATAGCTCAGTGCCAATTCCTTTTTAGCACAGTAGTTAGTAAGCTTTGGTGATGGTGTCTCCACAGGGGCAATTTATAAAGTCTGGAGACAGTTTTAGTTGTCACAGCTACAGAGAGCAGCTGGTGCTACCATGCAGTGGGAGACTTCAGGGACATAGAGTACAGCCCCCGACATAAAGAACTATGCAGCCCCAAATATTAAGGCTAACAAGATGGTGTTAGGGTAAATGGGGATTTGAGAGGTCTATTAAAGAGACAAGGGAAGAAGCCCGAGGAATCTGGTCCCCCTTTTGGGAAATGAGGAAGCCATAAGTACAAGAAAGACACATAATGGAAGATTCACACCTTCTCATTTTTCTGAGATCTACTCTGAAGCTATGCTGGGAATGTACCATTTTTGGAATTTTTTTAAACTCACAGAGAATAAAGTAAAACCAAGAGGTAGCATGCCCCAGGCTCTACTCTAAGCTGGTAGAGCCCAGCAACTAGAAAGAATGAAGAATGCAAGACCCAAGTGAGTAGCCTGTGGCCATGTCAGCAAGCTTCTGGCAGCTCCTGTGGAGAAATCTGGACATAATAAAGTGCTTCCTCTAGCTAATTGGGTTCTCTGACTTTGTAGCAAACATGAATTATCAGCGTTATTCAGTCAGTTGTGCATAAAATTCCAGTCCAGCACAAAGGTTTTGTGCTTCTTGGTTTGAGGATGATAGATGCAGGACTCCCACATGCCTATAGACTCCAAAAAGCAGCAGTAGGTGAGGTGTGGGGAGTATCCATTTGCCCCACTCAGATCCTCCAGAAGGGTTGCATGCCCAGTGATTCCCAGGAAAGCCTTGACATGCTGTTGATAGTTGGACTATGATCAGTGAGGACATCAGAGAAGGCCTGGTGAACAAGACTGGGGACAAGTGGAGAAGGTGCTGAAAGAGGGTTCTGCCGCTGTGCTTTCTCTATTAGTCAGTCGCATGCCTCCCAGTCTGACTCCCGTGGTGTTTAAACTCCTGTGCCTCTCTGCGGTCCCTGCAGATTCTACCCAGGAGGTATGCTCAGCAATGTACCATCTCTTCAGAAACTACTGTAGACCACTTTCTTTTTGCTTCCAGCTTACTCGTAAAGAAACTGTCCAGACCTTGTTTGGTGTTTCCTTTGCTCAGATAGCAGCTACATGAAGTCACACTGTGACCACAGAAACTTCTCGCTTGTGCCGCTGCCCAGTGTTAACAAAGCGCTAATGCTGTTTGGCGTGAGTCAGGCCAGTCGTAGTGGCCAGACTCCTGAGAGGTGCAGGGCCAGATGTCAGCCTGCCAATTAAGCAGCAAGGTGGAAAATTCTTGCCTTCCCTTTGGCTCAGATGAGTGAGTTGAGGGAAAAAATTAAACAGGCAATGAAAAGAAAGGTTTCATTTTTTAGTACATGTGAGTGGTGTGAGAATTTGTACTAACATTACTGTTCCGTTGATAACGGTACATCACAACTGTCACAAGCATCCAGATCCACGAACACTTACGTAATGGAAGGGCTCCGAGAGTCCCAGTTACTGAACCTTCTCGCTGGGCAAATACGCATGAGAGGAGCAGCAAACTATGCACAGCTCAGCAGCTCATCCTTTGCCCACATGGCCCCACCAAAACACTATGTATTCAAGGATTCAAACTGAGTTACAGAATATCCATTGCTGGTAATAAAAGTAACCGTGCAGCCACATAGTGTTTTAAGTGCTACCGAAAATCAGTGTGTGTATTATTACCTTGTTTACTCTTCACAACCTTCCTTGCATTCTCTCAATTGTTTATCTTGGGGCTGTGGATATAGCTTCGTGGTGCGAGGGCCTGCCTGGCAAGGGCAAGGTCCTGAGTTCGATTTCTGCCACCAAAAAGAAAAAATTTTTAAAAAGGAAGAACATCATTTGTTTATCTCTCACTGTAAATCAGGCACTTCACTGTTTTTTTTATTTTTATTTTAAAAATAAAAGGAGGAAAACATTAGCAGACAGACGGCCTTTTACAAAATAGCAAAGAACAATACAGACAATACAGAATTACAAACAAAGTGGTAGGAAATTAACAATGCTTGTTGTATTACATATTGATATCTTCAAAGTGGTTTCTCATG
>NW_004955469.1:1730073-1734972 GCF_000276665.1 Chinchilla lanigera | reverse complement strand
AATGTTGTATGTCTGTTAATGTTTCCCTCCTTTTATCCTTAAAATAAAAAAAAAATAAAATAAAATAAAATAAAATCACCTTCAATATTCCATGGCTCTACAGGCAGATTTGGGGGAATACATTTTTTACCCATGGTATCTCCTAAGGAAGAGGAGATTTTTTTCCCCCTCCTCTTCTCTGCTTTCCTCTCCTCTGTTCTCCCTTCTCTCCCTTCCCCTCTATTTCTTTCTTTCTTTCTTTCTTTCTTTCTTTCTTTCTTTCTTTCTTTCTTTCTTTCTTTCTTTCTTTCTTTCTTTCTTTCTCTCTTTCTTTCAAAATGGACATGTAGCCTTTGCCATCCTATGAGTTTACTTGGATCTCCTAATTTCAGGCTATGTCAACCCCAGATAGATCCTTTCATGTACCTACACCATTCTTATACCTAAAGAACTGAAGACTTTCCATGTAACCCACTCCAAGTGTCCATCTATTGAATGGGAAGCTTGGCCCATGCTCTGCATTTCCAGACTCGGTGGTTGGCCTGTATCTCTCCTCTCATTCATTAAGTCATCGATTCCCTTACTCTGCAGCATTCTGCAAATGCTTCTTGACCGCATATTCTGTGTTAGGTACTGTGCCAATGAGAGCAGTGAGCATCATCAGTGAGCAGATGACCCAGTACTTGGTCGTGGGGGTGTGTGTGAATATATGTGTGTGAACTGCGTCAGCTATGTCATCACTACAATGCACATGCAAACCCCTTCAGTGTTAATGCTTCTTATGCAAAAGTGTAAGACAAATATACTTCTGAGTACATCTTTTTATTCAGAGTTTCTCTGCAACTTTCTCATAATCTACCCTTCATGTAGTTTGATCTAACCCACCTCTACTACCTTTTAGCTTCAATGTATTACAACCATAACTTACATTAGAGAATGGACCTCTTCTCATTTCAAGGGCATAGTGTGGTTAATGCTCATAAATTAAACAAACAAAAACCTGTGCTGCAAACAAGGGAACCAGTCCTTGACCTGCCTGATGCATGAGTGCCCACCTGCTTTCCCTTCAGAGTCCAGTGCCCGCTCTACCTGGCCAGGGGTCCAGGGAGTTCTGCGCAAGATTGCAGTGTAGGGTCCTGCTGAGGCTGAATGTCCTTCTACTCCAAATCTTAAGTTAAAATGTAGTCACTGTTATATGATGTCAGAAAGTCTCTTGGAGGGATGAGGCTGAGGAGGGATTGGTGCTGCTGGTGAGGGGGGAGATTGGCCCTGTGTGTTCTTATAGTTGTTTTTTTTGTTGTTGTTGTTTTTCTCCGGTACCGGGAACTGAACTCACGACCTTGCGCTTGCCAGGCAGGCGCTTTGCCGCTGAGCTAAATCCCCAGCCCCGGCCCTGTGTGTTCTTGACTTGTTTCCTGAAGGTCCTGCCAGATGCTGGTCTCTAAACATTAGACCTCCCTGCCTCCAGAACTAATGCACTTCTGTTCATGAGGAATTATCAAATCCACAGTGTTCCGTTACAGCAGCACAAAATGACAGTTCCTAACACCATTTCATTCCACACACTAGGTAGATTTTGCCGTCTTCCAGTGGCTCTGTTCAGTGCGGGGGCGAGGAGACCTTCACAAATGCTGCTTCTCTCGTCCTGCGCATTGGGCACCAGGCAGGCTGAGGGGCTAGTTCTGAGGACAAAGTCCTGAGTGTGACATTCTGACTCCACGCCATGCCCATCCCCATTGCTCTCTTTTGGTCAACCATTATGCTATGTAATGGTCTTTTTGTCAACTATGAATTGCACCTAAGATTATATCATCGAGTAATGTTATAACTGTGTGTGTAAGTACATTTTATGATGTTCTTGCAATGATTAAAATTGGCTAACAGTATATTTCTCAGCAAAGATCCTCATCATTAGTGTTAGGGGATGCACAACTGTACCAGTGTTTAGACCCTGCTATTGTTTAGATGCAAGTATCCCGCAAGTCTCATGTGCTGGGGATGTGGCTTGGCAGGGCATATTCTTGTTTTAATCAATGAATTCAGTCTGAAGTGATTTCTTTCAACATTATTCTTTTTATTACTAGCCCAACATCTTCAGGTAACTTCTTATTCATTAATTAGTCATACATCATTTACTAATTAAGAATAGCAATGCCTTGTATTTGGGAAACTTTTACATATATTACTGTATTTAATCTACTAAACAATGTTTTTCTGGTACCAGGAATCAAACTCAGGACCTTACACTTACCAGGCAGGCGCTTATGCCACTGAGCTATATCCCCAGCTCCACTAAACAATGTTGTGAGGTAGGCATTGTTTTTGTAGATATTTTGAATAAAGAAGAGACTAGGGAACAAGAACATTAAGGCATGGTCCAGTGTAGGCTTAGATTCTGTTTTGTGTCATAACTGGCTACAGCCTCCAAATAATTATATCAAAAATGCAGCTTTGGGCAAAGGTAATGTCCACTGTGGAACACAAGAAAATGGGATGCAGTTGGCAGGGGTCTTCTGACATCATAAAGATAGTTTTCCCTAGAGGCATCTTTGCAAGTTTACGGACATATGTGAGTAACAGAACCAATAAGAAATGGCCTTGATGGAGTATGTAAACATCTAGAACTAAGAGATAAAAATATGCTATAGGTTAGTCTCTACGGCACCAGATTATATACATTGCTGGGACAGTTAATTTGTGTAAACTATCTTCTGAGCCAAGAAGTGGTACTGGAAGCAGGGCTGTGGACTTCAAGGTGTGCCCTGCAGGTTCCTGGGGGGCTTTCCTGTCCTGCTGAGACAGTTACAGAAAAAATTTCCAGCTAGATCTGGCTGGGGAAGCCATCAGGCAAGGTAGCAATGTTTAACAACATGGAGTCGAGTCCTGGTTCTTCCACCTGTAAGAGGTAGAACTAGCTGCAGGCAGGTGAATAAACTTTCTTGGCCTTCAGTTACTTTGCTATAAAATGGAGATACTGCTCTCTTCTCTGAGGAATGAAATGAAAACTGACACAGGTAACCTCATTAAGGATGAAGAGTAGAAATGCCATGCTATATTCAGTTAACATCCATTAAAGCATTTTTAAAAATTTGCGTAATTTTACTACTTATGGAAGAGCTTTGGAAGACCGCACTTTGGTGCCCTGTTCTTCTCATCTTCACACAGAAACACATAGACCTGCCCAGGGCGAAAAGCAGGACTGGTAGGGGGAATCCTGTTTCTTTCCACAGAACTCAGACATCTTTGGTAGGTACAGCAGGAAAGCTCTCGGTCTCTGAAGAGCACACACGGTAGGCCCCTACGGAGTGGGATTCTGCACATTCACTGAATCTGTCTCTGCTGCACCTTGGGCATAGGTCTCATTCCCTTCAAATGGACATGGACTTCACCCTAAGAAGGCACTGTGGTCACAGGCAGCTTCAAGCTACAGTTGTGGCAGAAGAGGAGACAATAATGATTGATTCAAGGTCCCTGAAAGAGAATAGATGATTCATTTCAAACAGAATGTCAAAGGTAGGTTTAATAAAGAAGCTATTTATGAAAGTGTGCAGGATAGGGGTAGGTGACTAACCACCATAATTTGCCCACAGATATTTTAGCATGGAGAGTCCCAGACAGTCTTCCAATCTTCTGCCAAGGTGGGGGGATCAGTGGCTCTAGTTCAGGAAAGCACAAGAGACTAATTATTGATTCCTGGCTGCAAGAGCAGAGTTGCTGTAGTCTCCTCTCCTAAGGTGATGGGTGGGAGGGAACTTGGCAGGAGACAACTTTGAGAAAGGCCCCTGAAAGGAGCATTAACCCCAGGTCAGGCAGCCAGCCAGCATGAGACCACTCTGCAAAAGGAAATCAACATATAAATTTGAATTTGTTTCCCTTCTTTCCTTTTCCCTCTGCTTTCTTCCAAGCTTGTGTCCAGTGTTCCATTGACAAAATCCCATTAGAGGCCACAATCAGTGATACTGTCAGGAGGCCAGTTTCCCTGAGCAAAAATCATGGTAGAGAGTATTCCTTGAGTCTGTTGGGTCATGGGGAGATCTGCTACATTCCTTCTTCGGACTTCAGTCTCAGAAGCGGACTTCACCAGCACACCTCTGTGGCCTGGAAGTTAAACTTCCTGTAAGAAAAGTGATGAGTGCTTGGCTGGGCAGCCCATGGACTACAATCCTCAGACTCATCTCTTCATCCAAAGACAAGCCTTCTTTTCAGGGTAACAAGTAAAGAGAGTATGACTCCTGGTATGAGAATTTGGAGTTGAGTGGATCCAAGTACCACGTTGTGAGAATAAAGGTTGGCCATGCTCTGGCCTCATTGGTCCACAGGTGTGTGGTGGCCAGTACCATCTTCTAAATGACACCATCCCACATGCTTAAGTGGCCAGCTGGCACATGTTTTCTTCGGGATGTTAGCAACCAGTTCTTAAAGTCCATTTTTAGCTGATGACTTCATTCAGATCCTCAAGAAGGACTTGTTCAGTATCACAGCTCCCTGGTACCCACAGCTGCTGAGGGGCCAGTGGAGCCTGCTCTTGCAGAAAGCTCCCAACACCACAGAGGCTTTCGAGGGGCACAGGTTTGACAGCAGCTGCATTTGAAGCCAGGTGGAAGGCCTACCAGCCAGACTACAGAGCCGTGCTGCCCTAGCACTGCAAGGGCCGGCCAGTTGGCTGTCTGTGCCGAGGGTGGTTGGGCTCATGGCAGACCTGCTAGCAAAGAACAGATGAGACGGGTGCAGATGTTTTTATTTTTTAAAATAGAAAATCCTCTGAACATTCAGCTAAGAGGGCCAAGAGGTCTTCTAAGATAGGATGGCAGTCATCAGTTGGGAGCACCCAGTGCCTCTTGTAGTAACTCACTGAATATAACCCATGTTTTAAGGAACAGAGGGAGACAGAAATGCCTGAGTCTTTTTTTTTTTTTTTTT
>NW_004955469.1:1657230-1729973 GCF_000276665.1 Chinchilla lanigera | reverse complement strand
GCTTTTGCTGCTGAGCTAAATCCCCAGCCCCATAGAAATGCCTGAGTCTTGATCACGACTCTCTGCAAAGTTGTACAGGTCAACTAGAAAACAGAGAAACTAGGGAGGAAAAAGTCACCTAGAATAATGTCCTCTGAAAACAAGCAGCACTTGGTCTCCAACATTATCACAATGGGGATTGTCCTGAAGGGATTGTTGCTCCCCTTGGAGATAGTTAATGACCAGAGGAACAAGTTGTGGGAAAGAATACAACAGCTTTTCCATAAAGGCCTCCATTTCTGCATAATCTACTCAAATTCTACACAAGCCATGCAAAATAAAAATAAAATGAAATAGCCAAATAGTATAATTTTCTGTGTTTTGAAATCTATTTTTTTCTTTCTTACTGACTTAAAATCCTAACCATCAGTAAAAACCTCATCAAGTCTTATCTGTCCTCAGCATCAAGGCTAGCCTTCTTTGTTCTCCACTTTTTATCTGTTCAGTGGCAGAGGTGGGACAAAGTTTTATGTCACACTCTGGGCTTTACATCTAAACATCCATACTGAGAGCTGCAGAAGGAGCCAACACAGAGGTGGTTGTAGAGGGCGATAGGAATGTAGAGTGCAGGGTGAGGTCAGGTGGGTTTGACCCCACTTCTTCACTACCAAAGAAATGCTGGGAATCTGTAACCCTGGGTGCCTCACATCTTTTTCACATGTGGTGTTCTTTAGTTATATTCTGTCTCTTGGCCCGTGCTGTCTTCCTGGGCTAACAATTTCTTCTCTCTCGAATGCATGCTGCCTCAGAAGAAGGTGACCACTGTGCTTGCTGCACCTTACAATTATTATTCTAATGTTCAAGATTATATATAGTCTCTCCATATATAATTGCTACTGACTCCCAACTACAAACTTTACATTGGTACTTTGAGACATGATAGCATTTAATCCTTCTGAAAAGGTAAGAAAATTATCGTCCTGGTGTAAGATACTCAAAGGCTAGGTAATTTTTCCAAAGCTATATCTGCAAAAAGACAGGGAACCAAGACTGACTTTCTCCAATAACCCTTTTCTGGTCTACATCAGTTCTCCTTATTTAAATCATACAAAATATGGGTAACTTTAACCTATGCTTGTGTTTCTGCATGCATTTCTGTGACAGAGGAATACGGATGTTGTGACATTGCCTTATGCCACTTTGTAATTAATCAGGCAGATTTTGAGAGGAACTTAGAGGGCAAAGCGGATGTCTTCCAGCTCTGTGGCTGGATCTCTATGGTTGGAGCAATAGCACTGCTGCAACAACAACCTCCTTTCGTCTTTGCCAGTGGCTGCCATTATCAACACAGGGTGTGTGCTGGACACAAATTGACCCTGGAGCCAGGTTTGGTCATACCTCTTCCTTGGACATGGCTCCTCCTCCTCTTCTGTGTGACTTTCTCAAGCCATGTTTCCTGTCTCTACCTATGTTTTCTTATCTGTAGTGGCTTTTCCAGCTCTTCTGTTCAACCTCATTAAGACACATTGTCCTGTACCAACATTTAAGTACTTCCACCCCAATCTGCAGCAATGTTTTCCTGGAAAGACTTTGCACGGATTTTCCACTGCCTGTTGCTCCAACGAGCACTCAGGAAGCTGTTTCTTTTTCTTCCTGGTTGCATTTATCACTTACCCTACTGAAAACAGGAATTAAAACTTTAGACAGCTGCTTGCTACATAAAATTCTCAAATAAAAAATATTCCCATTACATTTTCTTAGGGAAAAAGTTCACTCCACTAGATTAGCGAAACTAATATAAACATGAAGTAAGGCAGTGGCTGCCTGCAGAAGGTGTTTCTAACTTTCCATTTGACTTGCATGTCCTGGGCACAGGGGTGTCTGAGACACCGCTCTGTGGCCCATCTGTGAGGAGGATGACGTCGCCATGCTCCTGCAGTGGCGACCCTTATGCTAGTGGGGATGGATGCCAGCATGTGCAAGTGTGTATTTAGACAGGTGGAAGTATTCCCAACTGGTAATGTAAGAACTCACACTTATAAATGGCAAAGAAGGGATCCAAGCCTTACTCTGGCTTCTGCCTTTGACCTGCATAAATATGAATTTGATGTTATTCTCTCACAAGGTCTATTTTCACTCTCATAAAGAAAATACTCAAATATCCTGCCCAAATGGCTCAATGAATGGAACTCTAGTCCAGTCTTTCAAAAGATCTGGGTTGATGTGGGGAGGCTATGTTTTCTCTGGTAGGGATGGCAGTCCACATCTTCCTGGATGTGGTCTCCCTGGTTACAGCCATATAGTACTCAGTAAAAGGGTTAAGTGGACAATTACGAAGACAATCAAGGTTAGACTTCCTCCCCTTCTGCACCTGTATAAGCAAAAACTGAAAGATCAAGGGATCAGATGTAAAAGTCTTCTCTCTGCCATTAACTCCCTATGTGCCTCTGGAGAAATCACTTAGCTCCTCAGTTACCTCACCTATCAAAAAGGCTGAGGGTGCCCTGCTCTTATCTTCATCTGAGGGGTTCACACAAAGCTGTTCTGTGAAAGGGGGTGACAACAATGGAACACATTGCAAAATGATGGGATTAGGGGGAAAGGTGACAGACAAGCAGATGCTCAGAGTTCTGCAGCTCAGACTCAGCTGGAAGCTTGTGTCTTCCATAGCAGCAGTCCTGCCAGCTCTTGTAGAGTTGCTTTCGCAGAACACAACCGTTCCTTCCACAGTTTCACCCCAGTTCCTATCTCTTTCTCATATGTGAAGATTGATGCCTCTTTTTATAAGGTTTCTTGATATGTGGGTACAAGTTTAAATAACAGGGACCTGGATCTGATAAAATCTGACATGGAGGCAGAAATGCCACTCTCTGAAGGATTTCCTCCTCACGCTGTGGTTGACATGGGCATAGTTTTCTTATAGGTTTTCCCTCTAGTGTGATGCCTTTGTTCCTGACTTGTATATTCCATAGCCTTATTCATAGGCACCACCTCTAGGCCTCCTGAGATCCACAAAGCATGCTTATAGTTTGCATCATGAAGATGATAGATTTTTGTTCCTTTGACTCTGCTATTCACAACCATATAATCTGGTGGACATTGCCTAGCCCAGCCAAGCGCTGTGGCAACTTTATATGATGTTGGAAGGAGCATGTCAATTTCTGGACAGTAAAACAGGAGAATGGAGTTTTGACACAAATCATACCAATAATTGAGGATCGCTGAGCAATATGACCATACACTGGAGGAAAGAATCAGGAGTTTATTATGTCTGAATTATATGAGAATTGACTCCATTTCACTGTATTGTACCTGAATGCACAGAATTCTGCAGTTTGGACTCTAGACTGGATATTTAACACATGCCTATCCACAGAAAAACTTCCCTGAGGACCACACAATGGGAGGAGGCCAAGACAGTCTTAGATAGACATGAAGAAGAACTTACAACCATGAGAACAATGTGGGATTTTATGGACTATGTGAAGGGCAGAGGTGAACTTAATATTCTGTGCGTTCCATCAAAACTATGCGGCCAGTCAGTGAATGCGCTATACAGTGAGTTTTCTTTGGGGTAGAGTTTGTGGTAGCAGAGATTGGATCACACACTTCAGAAGACTGTTTGCAAGGTTGGGATAATTAGGCTCCATGAGTTGTTGGCAAAAAGTATTCCTCCTTCCAGAGTGCCTATGCACGTGTGTATACACGCCCTCACATAACCCAGGCACACATAAAGCTATTTGTAGATATTTTAAAATGTTATACCTCTCCATGCAGTCAGGACCCCGCCAGGGAGATTACAGGGCAATGGAAAACACCAAAGTGAAGTTTTCTTCTTGGTAAGTAGCCACTTTGCTTGTTAGAAGAGCAGTGACACCTGGAACCTAGGGACATCTTTGTATGGAGAGGAGGGGCAGGAAAGAAGGCAGGAGAAATAGCCAGAAGACAAATCTTACCTTTTGGCTTCCTTCAGCCACTGTGCAGTGGGTGCCTGGAATCTAGTTCTGGAGCAAGACCATAAAGAAAACCTTCGAAAAGTTTGTACAGAGATTCTTATGTAAGCTTGTAAATGTGACACCAAGAAAATACTTGGCAAAATTCAGCTAAGTCATAAAAGGAGTTGCTAGGACCATCCAGCAGCATTACCTGAGCTGGAAAAAGTGGGGCTGCAGGATCTCCCTTCCCCTAATTAAGGATCAGGTAAGTGACGGAGATTTCCAGTTTTATTGAATTTGGTCCTGGACCAGTTATTTCTGGTCTCTGGACTCTTGTTTTAAAAGGGACCCAATATAAAGTAGGACAAGCCCCAAAAAAACATGTGAGCTTTTTTATTGCAGCAATGTGAATGCTTTTTTGGCAAAATCAGCCTAAGGTGACCACATCACTGCTGTGAAAGTCGGGCACTGAGAACATGCTCCAAGTCATAGCTATTTTTAGAATTATCTTAACTGCATTCTCTTCTCAACTATCTTTTCAATCAAATAACTTGAAATCTCATTTAATCTTTGATTAGGCTTGCTCACTGCTGGGGCAGTTGATTTGGGGGATTTCTCAACCTCCCAAATTTAGCTATGTATGGGTTTTCTAAGTCTTCCATGACAAAGTATCATAAACTAAGTGGATAAAGTAGCACAACCTTTTCATCTAACATCTCTTGAGATTAGAATTCTGAGCCCAAAGTGTCTCAGGCTGGTTCCTTCTGAGGAGATGAGGGGAAGCTCTTATGCTCTCCCTAAGTGCCGGCAGTCTTGGTATTCTTTGACTGGCAGGGCATTGCCTTGGACCCTGGCTTCATTTTTACACAGTGTTCTCTGAGTGTGGGTATGTAGATTTCTCTTTCTTCTGGGGACCCAGTCGTAATGGATTAAGACCCACCCTCAAGACCTTATTCAACATTTTTGGCCCTATAAAAACCTTCTCTCCACATCAGGCCACAGTTTGAGGTCCTGGGGGTTAGCACTGAAAAGCACGAATTTGGAAGGACAAAACTCAAGCAATAACAGGGTAATTTCTAAAGCCAAGAAGGAAGGGAACTATTGCACGTTGAATTTTCTTTCAACCCAAAGAAAAACACATAACTGATGACAATGATTGCAGCAATTCAGAAATACCTCTTTAATGTTGTTCTGCATGGTGATACGCCCCTGAGAAAGGTCTCATTTGAGAAACTTGTGTTATAGATAAATGCCAAGAAAATTTAGGTCTGTTTCCTCTCCACTGATAGAACAAAATAGTTCACCATGTTTCACTTTTTATTTGAATTGCCAGAAATCGTGGAGCCAAATGTGCCCCTCAGTCATGTTTCTCTCATTTCTTTCCCTGCTTCCGTTGGACTTGGTTTTTCTGTTCCTATTTCTGTTTTCTGTGTGGGGTTTTGCTGAGCCGCTGCACAGGCTCGCTGGCAAGAACAGATGCCTTGCGATGACCTGAAGACTACTCCCCTGTCACCTGGGTCTCTGCTGCTCAGCCTGCAGAGCCTTGTCCACTGTGGCCTCCTCGGTGGGCTTACCCTGGCAGTTTTATGGATTGTTTCCCAGACTTTACCTCCCCATCCTCCTCTCCTTGCCAGAACTTCTGGAAAACAGTGGTCAGCCATGCCTCCACCATGGAGCCATTCAGTTCTTTTCACTGTAAAGGCAATTCAGCTTCAACAATTCTATTGCAAAAATTACTGAGTATGTTCTTTGTGCATCAAACAAGAAAGGGGAAGAAGTCCTTTTTGTGCTTAAAAAGTCTTTGGGGAAAACGGTTGCCATTTCTCTGAAATAGGAGGAACTGCTCCACACAGAGTGTAGTAAAAGGATATGAATATTTCAATTTTTAAAAATTATTACAGTAAAAGACACAGTGCCATTAATCTTCCTCAAAATACCATCCCACTTTGAACACAATGATCTCATTGTTCTTGTCACTTTTTGAAGCAGTTCTGGAAATCTTCATTCCTGGGTGTCTTTATATGCTACGACTGAAAATGTGGTGAATGCAGCTGCTGCATGCCATCTGACAGAACGCCTGGTAGAAACTTTACAGTGTGTCCTCGCTCACCTCTCTCGCTGAATCTCACATGTGAGTTCCAGCTCCTCCACAAAGTCAAAACGACCATGAAAAGTAAATGTTTTGAATCAATTCAGGGCATCAAGGCAGCCGCAACAGCGCAATTAAAGACACAAAAGAAAACTTCTAGAACTGCTTCAGAAAGTGGCAAAAACAGTGGGATAAGTATGTTTGATAAGAGGAGGAGTACCTTGAAGGAGATTAATTACAATGTGTCAGATACTGTCATAATTTTAAAAATTTTATCATTAAACTATTTTTTATCACACCTCATAACTTTGATGGTGAACACCTCAGTAAGTATCTGAAGCTGGAATTTGCCTCAAGAAGTTTGCATAGACTTTGGCAGTCTTTGAGCAGCAATTTAGGGTTGTGAATTTTAATAAACTAAGGAAGTGTGGCCAATTGCATTAGAGATTTCAAACTCTGTTTTCTCTGTGTTGTAAACTAAGTCTTCAATTGGATTTTGAGATCTAAACTGGTGCTAAGATATGCTCATACCCTTTTTGTTTTATTTGTTAAAAATTTTAAATCACACACATACATTTATTTATTTTTTTAAAGATCTTTTATTTTAAAGAAAATAGTACAAAAAGAACAATAGCAAAATACAAACAGAACAAAGCAAGGACATTAAAAATGATACAGAGGTTCAAAGCAAATGATAGGGATTAACAGTGGCTGTTATAATACATATTGTTATCTTCAACGAAGTTGCTCAGATTACCAGATGTAAGAATAGAAGATTGATCAAATCATTAAAGGGAATAAGAAAAATATAATTTAAAAGAACATTAGAGACAATACATAGTTTCACTAGAAAGGATTGTAGGAATTCACCAATGGTTGTTATACTGCAAATTGTTGTCGTCATATAAGTTGCTCAGATTTAGTAATCTGAGCACATACATATTTAAATATACATAAATCTTTCGTTTCAGAAAAACTTTTCTTGCCTCTGATGACTCATGTTTATAGTATTCATGATTCTTGTTTTGTTTTGTTTTGTGTTTGCACTAGGATCTATGTAGTCCAGGCTAGGCTTGGACTCATTATATATCCCAGGCTTCTGCCGAACTTGCAGCAATTCTCCTGCCTCAGCCTCCTGAATGATGAGATTACTTGTATGTACCACCATGCCTGGCTCAGTATTCATGATTTTTGTAGTTCTCTAATTTTCCTTTCATTTGATATCAGCAGAAATCATTTCTTTTAGGTGCATATCCTCCTCCCTTGGAATCCTAAGTGTATCTCTGTTGTTATCCTCTGCTTATGCTTTTTTTGTAACTTAGCAAAAGCACCTGGCAGGCTGGAAGGGCTGTGGAATAATACACAGCACAGAAAGGTGCAAAGCAAAGTGATATTCGGTCCTGGGGACCAGCTGTGAGCATGCCAGTCCACCCAACTCTGCTACTGGTATGGAAGGGAGATGTCATTCTTAACCTGCAGCTCATCCTGGAGGGTAGACCAGTGCTCTTACCCAAGGGGACCTAGTGGCCTCAACTTTTAATCATTTCTCCACTCTTCTGAGAGGTAGGAGAGAGTGAGGTAGATGTGTATAGGCTGCCATGATTTCAATCTCTTTGCTGCTTCTGATGAATTTCACAAGCAAAGCAACCATGAATCAAAAGTATCTTATACCACAGGAAAAGAAAGTTAACCTAAAAATTCATGGCATTCAATATCAGGATATCTAGCAGCATAACTCATTATGCTAAGAAATTGAAAGAGAAAGTGCATATGATTATATGATAGGTGCAGAAAAATTATTTGTGAAGACTTAGAAAAACAGTAATTTCTAATAAAGTGGAGCATAATGAAGATTAATTATAGACAAAATTATAGATATATATAGTTACAGCATAATAACATATCAAATATTAAAGCTATTTCCCATAAAATTAAGAACAGATATGTTAGAAATGTCCACTGTAAGAGATATAGTTTTGAAACTATTGCAACTTTAGTAAGATTATAACACGAAATGAGCTATATACATACTGAAGAAAAATTCAGAATATGTTACATTCAGACAATCAAGAAACCTATGTGGCAAAAGAAGAAAATACTGCTTAGATTAATAAATGTTGGCCAAGCTGCATTCTCATCTGCAGGCTCAGTATTGCTAGAATGGGCTTCCAGGGTTGCTCAGATAATTGCCAGATAGCACTTCCTCATAGCTGGTGGTGCACAGAAATTTTCTGCTTTATCTCCAGGGACATAGATGAAAGGATAGGGTAGTGAGGAGACTGACACATATATCCTGGGTGTATCAAATATATGACATGTGATCAAACACTACAGTGAATATTTGAATAAAAACAATTACAATGAAGTCCACATTGCCATAAATCACCTTCAAAATCATCTTCCTTGTTTTGAGCACACTCATCCCAGCATTCTTGCCACTTTTTGAAGCAGCTCTAGGGTCCTCTTTCGTGAGTGTCTATGGTTGTGCTGTCACAGCTGCCTCAGTGTCTTGAATCAATTCAAAATCTTTACCAGAATTTCTGCCAAATAAAAACATTATTTACTAAAATTTCTGTCAAATAAAAACAGCATGGGGGTTCCTCATCCACCTTACTCACCAGATATGGCATGATGCAATATTTGGCTCTTTCCCAAAGTAAAAATGGCTGTAAAAGATGAAATGACCATGAAATTTGTTTTGAACCAATTCCAAAGATGAGGCAGCCACGATGGCATGCTAAGGACTCACAAACGAGATTTTCCAGAGTGCTTTAGACAGTGCAAGAACAGTAGAATAAGTATGTTTGAAGAAAAGGGGGGAATTTTAAGGGGAATTAATTGCAATGTCTTTTAGTGTAATTTTAAAAAAATTTACACTTCCACCATAGTTTGTAATCACATCTAACATAGGAAAGAATCAGTAAAATATGTAAGTAACCTGGGTGAAAGATCTTGTTATTCAAGAAAAGATCTTGTTATTCAAGAAAAGAGAAAGAAGCAAAAACAATATTTTAACCACAATAGGTTAAATATTTACAGCCATATTGCATAATAATATACATTAACTATGCACAGATATGCAAGCTGCGTATAGTTTATATATGGGCATGTGTATGATAGGTGAAAGGGAAATGTTTCCCAGACCTCTCTGATAGTGAATAAGTTAACATCTCTGAAATCTAATAGCTCATCCAACTGACCAGAAAATGACGGGAATAGAAAAATAGACAGATGTAAATAGGTAAGCCAAGAAGAAATCTAAACCTGCACATATTACATGATGCTAACCTTCAGTATTTGTTCAGAGAAAGGTAAATTTATGCAGCAAGATTTTCATGTATGGGATTTATTAAAAATTAAAATGATGATAGCCCATGATTTTAAGATTTTTAAAAAGTGTCTTCTTCATGTACAGCTTTTCAGAAAATAAAGCTCTATAACATTTTGTAACCAGCTGTTATCGGAAACAGGACCACATGGATTTTGATTCAGCAATTCTACTTTAATATTTATACTGAATATAGAAGCATCGTATTCAAGTATATTAACTGCAGCACTGTTTATTTTTAATGGGCAAACATTGGCAACAAGAACATTCATCTGTAGTTAGGCTTGAAAACATTATGTAATATCCACCATCTGATGTTATGGAGCTATCCAAAAGAATGAGTTACATCCCACTGTCCTGGAGCCATGCCCTTAATGCACTGTTTATTGAAAGATGCACATTTTCTAGTCTTAAAATTATTTTTGTAGAAATAAAACCACTACTCTAAATGATTTGAGACTACTCTAAATGATTTGTACATAGATTTGTGGCTCCGATGTGTTCTTTTTTAGCCAGAAGGGGGATTGGGTACTGTCCTTAACAAATTATTGGTTGCCTTACATCTGTAAGGATGATAAAAGAAAGAGAAAGGAGGATGTTTATTTTCTTCTTCACTATACCCTTGCTTTATTCTACCAGTTATAATAGCTTTGTGCTGTTTTGTACAATTAAAATAGAGGGAAATTTAAAAAGAACAAATATTGTTCATTGGCTAATGTCTTCTTTTCTCAATTATCACCTTTTGTACTTATTCTCATTCTGCACAACTTGCTGTGTTTTAACATATTTTCAAAATTAAGCAGAGAATAAATATGAATTCATTTCTGAAATTTAAACCAGACCACTGGTTTTGTTTGGAATCATCACTTTGACCAAAGGCCATTATTTCCCACTTGGGGGCACAGAGGTCTGAGGAACAGCGGGCCCCTGTGGAGGAGGGGACCTTCTTCTCAGGGCTGTTGCGGCCTGGCAGGAACTGGAAGGAGTGTGTGACAGCGGGGTGCACTGGCAAAGGTCTTTCATGGACAAATCAAACTTGAAAGAGGGTCCGGCAAGCCACATTTGGTTTTCCCAAAGCAGCATGGGAAAGGAAAGACGTCCTCCAGCCCTGGTCCTGGACATGTCTTCTGTCTCATTCTACAGGAGACATAGACATTTCTTGACAAATTGAGAGGACCTCAAAGTCTCTTCTAAGTATATGGAAGGTGATGGAGAGGAAATATTATTTTGGAACAAATCTTTGGCAAGTGGTGCTGGAATAGCTTATGTAGTATGAGAAATAATCTTTCCTATAAATACTGAAATACATTTTGTTTTTTTAATTTTAAAAATAAAAGGAGGAAAACAACAGACAGACAACCTTTTACAAAATAGCAAAAGAACAGTACAGACAATACAGAGTTACAAGCAAAGTGGTAGGAAATTAACAATGCTTGTTGTATTACATATTGATATCTTCAAAGTGGTTAATGAGTCCTTGATTGATCAATACTGCATGTCTCTATCTGTTTTCATGAGAAACCACTTTGAAATACATTTTTAATAAGAGCATTCTAGCTTGGAGTTGTTATTGTTTGTTCATATGTTTAGGGGGTAGTTTAAAAAGTATTTTCTTGTTTTTTTTTTTTATTTAGGCATTCCAAATTGAATTTGTTAATGAGTAGTGTTTTTAGTTCATTTTACTGGGATGTCACATTTGTTAGAAAATACATATATAAATTTTCTTTGTAACTTAGTGTTTTATTTTCCCATTTTAATTGCAATTTTGTCATTCATTTTTATTTTCAAAGAATAAAATATTATTAATTTACTCTTTATTTCTAATTTATGCATTTAAAAATTCACTTACTTTCTTCATTCCTATATCCTTGGAACAGTTTTTCATTGTTCTAGAATACTCAAATTTATTTACTTTACATAACAAATGTTATGTAATTTAGGCAACATGGTATTGGAGAATGCTTTCCTGATATTTTCTTCAACTTTGTTTCTAATTTCATTGCTTCCTTGTACATTCAATTTCTTGCTTAAAGAAATGTAAACTACAGTACGTGTGATTTCCCCCTATGTCCCATCATAGGCACTCTGAAATGTCTTCTGGGCTAGGGGTATAGCTCAGTGGTAGAGCACTTGCCTAGCATGTGCAAGGTCTTCAGTTCAATCTCCAGTGGTTCAAAAAAGTCTTTATTTTACTTCACAGATAATTGTTTTGTTTATATGAAGTTCTATATTATATTTCCTCAGTACTTTGAAGTAATTTTTCATTGTCTTTTGACACACATTGATGCTGATGTGAAATCTGCTAAATGCATTGTTGCTCACTGATAAATAACCTATTTTTTTTTTACCTTTTTACATAAGTTTTTAACAAATACTTTGGTGTTGTATAATTTATATTTATTTTTTAACTATGTTCCAGCTCAGTATGTTTTTTATTGTCATGATTCATTTCTTTTTTTGAAACTTGAATAAAATTAAAACCAAAATAACAATAGCAAAATATTTTCTTATGCAGAACAATTAACAAAATATGATAAAATAGCTCAAAAACTAGTGACTCTCAAAATGCCATGTCTGAAAAAAGCTGAAAAAATTGTTAGATGAGGGCAAATCATAGGAAATTATTAAATGATAACCAACTGTCAAATTTACATCTTTCTTTATTCCTTTTTTCTTCTGTTCCTTGACTAGTTTGTTGGCATTTGTCTTTCTATTGTGCAAGCCATATATGTATATATGTATGTATACATGTATGTACCTATGCATTTTCTCTACCTTTATATTCTCTCAATCTCATTCTGGGTTTTTTTTCACTTCTCGAGTACATTTAATATTCAAGTTTCATATTGAAATTTCGTGTCATATTCAATGCACATTGCTGTTAGCAATGTGAACTTGCACAAGTCTGTTCCTCAGGTCCTCGTGAGTAAAACAGGACTAACAATAGTTTCTTCCACTTTTCATGATGAAATGTTATTGTACAGGTATCACTTTTCAGATACTGTGAGCATCTGAATTATATTTATTTTACATTGTGCAGGAATAGGACTGTTAGGCTTCCTTCTTCTCAACTTCCTCATAGATTCATTATTTCCTGACAGCTTACAAAAGACCAGTTTTACATTTGTCAGGTAATATGTTTTTTTCAGGTATATTTACAATTTTCCATGCTTACAGAGTACTTTCACTGGCTATGACTACGTGCAAATATTTGAAAGATTTTCTTTATCAATCTCTCTGAATGTCTTATGTCTTTTTTTTTTTTAAAAAAGGGAAATTTATTTTACTATGCACTTGATGGTGTGCGCTTTTGCTGAATTTGTCTTAATCTTGCTAAGCCTGTTTCTTCTTCTTTACTGGAAAAAAAATACCTACTCCATACTGTGCTGAGCAAGCCTTGTCCCAACCATTAAGGGTGAAGAATGACCCTGTGGTTGTTATGCACCAACATTGTCCTGTGTCCAGTAACAATACGACAGAAAAGCTGGATGAGCAAATTCCTAAGAAAGCCTTGCTTGGTGCATTTAGAGCATTTTCCTCTCTTAAATTCTTTTAGATTTTGAGTTCTTAAACAACAGAAAACAAGCTAGCAGGGGAGCTGACTTTAGTAGAGACTCAATGAGTAGAGCTCTATCTCTTTCCTTGAGCGGGGAGGAACTCGTGTGCTTTCTCAGTCCCCTCTCTATGCTTGCTTCATACATTTTATTTACCTCTCTTTCTCACTCTTGCCCTGTGATGTTGCTTTTCAGTTTAGTCTTTGGTGTCATTAACTCAAATTTGCACATGTGGAAGGGTTTTGAAGAACTTTTCCTTTTTACCTTGGTCATCACATTGGCAACTGCTGAGGCTTGCGTCTTCTCCACCTTCTGCTGGGCCTCCCTCTGCCCATCAGCGCACAGTGGTGTCTTCTTACTCCTCCCTGAGTGTGAGGAAAGAAGCCTCTAAACGTCCTGTTCATCTCAGTGATTTTGTTTCTAAAGACAAGGTTTCTCCTTATCAGTATGGTATAGATTTCAAACTAATAACCCTCGGCCTTTTCACCTGGGCCTCAATCACCAACGCTTGGTTTAAGCATGCTTGCCAGGTGTTCTTTCCCATTACACTGCCAGGCTACCCAAGTGAGCCAGTTACAGAACTTTCCAGAGAGGCAGATGGCAATTGGGCTTTTGAGTTTGATTCCCTTGGGTTTTTGTGATCTTCTAATAGAAGGAATTTGAACTCTCCTATATGAACTATTAAAAGTGTGGTTTGGGTGTACATTTTGGGTAATATATATTCTATGATAGTCCTCTTTGGCTGAATAACATCAAGGGATACACTGTTAGCAGCACAGACTTTTTCTTATGGAGTGGAATACTGAACCCTCACAGATAATAGTCCACACAAGCCTGAAACATGTATTCAAAGGAAAATGGGTTCCAAAAAATTGCCTGTATTCTCTATGTACCATCACTGCCATACAGTTATTTAAGTTACTTGTGTACTCTTGTGAGGACATAGAATACAGACTGTCACAAGCATACTTTGCTTTCTCAAAGCTGTGATTATAAGCTTTAGGGAAAACCTTATAAGCTAAATCTCAGTAATAAGTTTGACTATCCTCCCATATTGATGCTATTAATGCTAAAAAGATAGATGATTTTCTTGGGTATTAAAATGAGATTCTTGAGATTGGAAGCTTTTTTTTTTTTAATTGGGGAGAAAAAATCAGAGAGAAAGTTGAGAACAGTAGGCTCCTGAGAGGAGTAAAACTTCAGTGTGGTCTGATAAGATAGGCTCAAAAGATCAAGCAAATTTCGAAGACAAAGGCTTTAGGCCTGTTCTTCTGCATAGTCTATGGTCTTCTAAATCACAAAGATGGAAAGGGTACATATATATTTCATATGTGTGTATGAGAGAGAGATACTTGGACTCACCTTCAAATGTTCCCTGGGGCCAGTCTCTGGGTGTGGCCCCCATATAGACCTGAAATCACTCAGCCAGACATGTAGCCTGAGAGAAAAGCATGGGGAATCCTCTGTAATAGTGAGAGAAGTGGAGATCTTGTGTATTAGGACACCTGCACTTGTGCTATTTACTGGCTGAAAGGCCTTGGGAAAACCACTAACTCTTGGTCCATATTATAGACTTGTCCCTTACAGGCTAAAGTCTCTTCCATTGCTAAACCCTGATGGCTCTGGTCTGTTCTACTGCTTCTAGTGTATTACACATCCAGGCCAGAGACAGCGCTGGCAGACATTGTGCTTTCCTTCACATTCATGTGATTGTGGTTTACAAATATACACATTCTTTGGCTATGTCAGCTACTCTCTTCAGAACAAACCAGAGCCCAATACCCCACCAATATCTGGCTCAGGGAAAGCTCCAGAGGCTACCGAGGGCTGGCTTGGAAGCTCCTCTCCTGAAACAAGCCAAAGAGGGATGCCAGTTCACTCTGTAGGAGAGCAAAGGACTCTCAGAGGGTGGAACACAAGCATTCTGTGTGCTCATTCTCTAAGACCGAGGGTAATTACCAACATGCCAGCTTTCGTGCCAGCCATGGCACTACTCATTAGTGCTATGAATGCAACTTTCAGACTCATTACTTAGTAGGTACTGAGAACCTAAAGAGCCTCAGTGCTGCGTGCAGCTCAGGCTGCAGAGGGGCCTTGTGTGCTCTGGAGGAAAGGCCACTGCTCCTTGCAAAAAAACACTTGTCCAGCCAGAAGCTCTCCTACCAGAACAGTGTATCGTTTCTGATATTCTCCTGAGGAGGATTATGCCACTTACCAACAGATTGAGGCTTCAGAGGCAGCAATTTCCGTAGCCATCAGTGGCTTGAGGACACAGACTTTTTTAGGGAGCTCTTTTCTATATATTTATACTTTTGAATGATGTCTTTTATGATAAGTCCAAACACATCCATAAACTATCAGATGAGGTGATTTATTTCCTTAACTTTAGTCACTAGAAAGAACAACAAAATGCTTGGAAGAGCTGTAAGCATGTTTAATGCCATCCTTCCCAGAGTCTCTGTGGTAAAGTAGTGTGGTTACTCAGAACTTCTCACTCGATTACTCTTATGTAATGGAGTTTCTGAGTCCCTTTCTATGGACAGCCCTGTGAGAGCAGTGTGCAGTATATGCCTTCCCAGGATGTCTTCTAACTAGCAGTAAATTTGCAGGATATTTACAGAAAAAATTTATAAGGATGGATTGAAAGGGAAATGTGCTCTAGAGGCCTCAAGGTAACTGACTCTACTGATGTTGGCTTAGGAAATAAGGTGTTCTCCACAATGAACAAATAAATAGAAGTATCAACATTTCAAGCACAGAAGACACTCAGTTTATGCACTTCACCTACTTCCTATTGGTACCTTTCGCCTATAATATAGAGAGACTGTCCAGGGACTCTTGTTCTGACCATCAAGTATCCTGATAAATCTCCCAAATGTCAATATCAACAGGTACTAAATCAATTTTCTCTTTTACTGGACAGAGGAGATGATGTCTTTGGCAGAGCAGTGAAAACTGGGCTGAAGATGTTATCCACACTACCTCCATGTACTGGTGGAGATGAAGCCTGTTTCGGGTGTGTGTGAAAAATAGGCATGCACATGTTGTTTTTTGCAATTTAATATCCTTTTTGGTTCAAGTTTATGGCAGAAAGAACGATAAAGTTGCAAATAAACATATTTCAAAAGCGAAACCAATATGGTCTCCATATCCCCCCATAGAGCTGGGAATTCTCATCAGATATTCTTTCAAAACATTGTCTAGGTTTCAAAGTGTCCATTTGTCCTCTTGTTTAATGCTGACCCCAACCTTTAAGATGCCATCATTTCCCATATATGAGCAGTTGTGACTGGAAGAGGACCTCACTTCTGGAGTGCAGCTTCTCTCTACCTTAGCTGGAAGGGCTGAGTCCTTGAGCAACAGTCAGAGCCCATGGTTGTGACATTTCTAGTCTCACATGTTGCTCTTGCACTCTTAGCAATCCCCCTTCAAGCTTTCCCTTCCTTGCCCTTTTGTGGTGACTTTAACTTACTATTGTTTCAATAATTGAGGCAATCCCTCTGAGACAAAATTAATTCCTCATCTTTGAAGTGAAGAAAGTCTGGAAGAAGAAATCCTGTTCTGTAGTTCTCTAGCCTAAAGAAGAAAATGTATTGGGACTTTCAGAATGGAGAAGATTATGTAGGCAGAGGTAAAATCTGCTGTCATGAAAAGAACACAGTTTCAGGGTACAAAAAAATGTCTGTGTGAAATCATTGCTCTACAACTTAGAAGTTGTGAGAATTTAGAGAGGTTATTTAACTTCCCCATAGACAAATTAAGACAAAATGTCTCAAATGCTGACAAGGGGCTATGAGTGTCAGATGCCTTGCTTGCCATCAGTGCTGTTGTGCTCAAGACCATGGTGACTGCAGTGCTGGGAGAGCGGGTGGAAGAGTGGCAATAGAGGTGATGGTGGAAATGGTATATGTGGCAATGGTGAGGTTGTTGTTAGCGAGGATGAAAGGCTTGGGTGTGATGTTGGAGGCCCTGAAGGTGAAGAAATGTGCCTGTGTGATGCTGGGGATGGTAAAGGTCATGGTGGAGGTGCTGGAGGTAGAGGAGGAGTCAGTGATGGCAATGGTGGTGCAAATGCTGTGGTGTTGCTGGTGCAAGTGCTGGTGTTGTGGTGTTGAAGGTCAGTGCAGGTAGAAATGACAGAGGTAAGTAGGAGTATTGGAGGCAAACAGGGTAATGAAGGTGGTAGATTGTTCAATCTTTTGTCCATGCCTGAAGTTAAAGAAAAGTCCTAGATAAAAGTGTTTGCCTCTATTCTCTAAATAATAGCAACTAACAAGATCTCTTATCAAAAACTGTCTCCTCTGCTGTCTGCCATGTTATATAAAATTCCATCATTTAAGATTCATTTTTTGGGATCTCAGCATTTTCATGTTCAAGAGCCCCTGTTAAAATTTAAATACCTCATAGAGTTTTTGCCTTCATCTTAGCACATTTTATTGGCAAACAAGATGAAAATGAAACATACCTCAGAAGATAGGGATGAAAGTTATCAAATTTAATTTAGTTCCTTTACTTACCTTTTTTCACCATTATTGTTATATACAGCACCTTATACAATCTCATAAAAGCCTGATTAAATTTATTTTCCCATTTTATAATTGAGAAAAAAAATATTGGCTCTGTGAATGTTAGGTAATTTTCCAAAGTCAGATATGCAATTGGAGTTGATTTCTCCTCTGTTTTAAATTCAGGCTTCTGGTTATTTTAGTGTTCTGACTTCTGGACCTCCCCAAGCAGACCTTAAGTCCTCAGGAGAAAGACCTACTCTGCCACTTGAATGGCTCTCAGCATGTAATGCGCAGTTGGCCACACAGCAAGTCCCCTCTATGTGCTTGTGACATGAACCTATCAAAGGTAGCTCACACCACTGTTGAGTAATCTGCCTGGTCAAAATGTGGATTCCTGAAGGTGCCGCTTGGCACTTGCAAAGGTGGAACCTACTCTATTTGCAGAGAGTCAAAATGTCCCAGGCACTGTTGCTCACAACGTGTCCTACACACCCACTTGATGAGGCGGCAGCCCTAGCTTCCTGGGCTCCAGAAAGTGAAGCAAAGTCTGCAGACCTTGTCCCAGAGATCTCTGGCTGAGGCCAGCACATTGATGCTCCTCCTCTCGGAAGTCTTGAAGAGAAGCATGGTTTATTCTTTGGGGAAGGGCAGCCTTGACATGTGAGCTGAGACTGAAATGTGTCCCACACATCTGGTCACTGGAGAGCGGAGTGGGCTGGTGCGGTCAGCAGGGAGGGAAGCAACTCCACTTAGGGTGGTTAAGTTGGAGTAACCCGAGTATGGCCAGGCCTGAGTCATGTTGGACTCAGGAGCTCCCACTGGGCGCAGCCTGACACCTGAGCCCATCTGTGGCTTTGACCTGGGTGACCCTGCCCTGCCCTGTCCCCTCCAGTGCAGCTCAACCTACTCAGGCCAGGCCAGGCTCTGCTGGGTTCTAGCCCAAAGGAACTGAGCCCAAACTGCAGAGCCAAAACTCTGAGCATAGGCTGTGATGTTGGGGAGGGTGGAGCTTGGGTGCGACACTGTCGTGTCCTCCTGCTTGTGTTTCCTGTGACTGCATGTCCTGGGCAGGGACCCATGGATCTGTGTGAAGCCTGTGTGCGTTGTTGGCTTCTGTGGCTGAGTATCATTTCCCTGCAAGAGGAAAACATAATTGACCTTGTTGCAAAATTCAGTTGGTTGAAGAACAGCAATCCTTAAGGGGTTTTTAAAATTCTCCTGCTAGGCAACGCTTCGTGTTACAGCCTTGAGAGATTCAGGAAACCGAAAAAAGAATCAGCCCTGAAGTGATAGGAGTCTATGGTCAGCCCAAGCCACACGCTGTCCTCTCCCGTGGAAGCTGAGGTCCCACTTGTTCAGGACCTGGGACAAGATGTAGTGCAGCAATGGTCACTCTGATGAGGTGGCCTGAGACCCTGGCCTGAGACCCTGGCCTGGAGCCCATTAAAGGAGTGAGGTGGGAGTTGGGTGGCAAGGTTTGTTTCCTTCTTCCAGTATTAATTTCCTTTAGTAATTACAGAAGTTTCATGTCTTCCTTTTATAATATCAAAATTCAAAATGTTTTTAAATATTGATAAGACAAAATGTCATATTTTTGTCCCCTATTCCTGGCCAAATCACGCAGACCCTGAGCCCCAAGATAGGAGTACAATGTCCAATCCTCACCGCCCTTTCCTGCTCTACCCCCACTCCCACCCCCCGGCGGAAGCTGCAGTGTCATCTCCTGCAGTGAGAGGCAGCTGAGGCTGTGCAGGTACAGTCAGGGAAAGACGCTGTTGGCTGAGCTGGACCGGTTCCCAATCCTGTTCCCCAAAGCTGTGCAGGTGAAAAGGAAGCAATTGTGAGTGGGGGCAAAGCTCGGCACCTCAGGAATGAATAGCAGGTTTAGAGAATGAGCTGAGGTACTTGAAAAGAGAGAGAGATGGAAGAAGGAACAAAGGGATGGAAACAAGGAGACAGAGAAACAGAGAGGGCACATAACATCCAGATGCCAGAGTGTGCTCAGATGATGCATCCTGAGACAGTGCTTGGGCCTCTTCTACATTCCAAGTGGCTTCGAGGGCTCCTGCGCCACTTTGGCTTTTTCAACCTGCTGCATCTCATTTACCTGCAGGACACAGATGCACAGATGGAGCACTCTCAGCCCCACCCAAGCATGCACCCAGCTGTCATCTGACGAACACTGAGAACACAAGTACGCAGTCACTTCATGAAAGTATGAGACACTCCCACCAGGCCTGTACTTCGGCACTGTAAACCCTCTGCCCCACAGGGGAGTTTCTGGAGAGGCATGTCAGGTGCCCCCTGGGGAACAGACACATGCCCTGAGAACTTACTAAGGTCATAAGCCACTTTGCAAAAGCACTTGTCATTCTGCCTGACAGCTATTGCAGACACAGCGTCAACCCTGAAATGAAACTTGCATTGAGCATGCAGTTCAGCAAGTCACTCGCCTTGTGAGTCTCAGGACGTGGACTCACTGTCAGGCAGGATGTGGCTCACCTTTCCCTGTACTGACATCCGTTGCCTACCAGGGAGCATTCCACTCTTGGTCTGTGTTAGAAAGTGTAAAATTTGAGCAGCACAAAAAGTAGTCCTCATGGTGACCCACTCTATGGTACAGGACACAGCCTTGGCCTTGGTGTGGGCAGGACATTAACATTCTCAGAAAGGCTGAATCACATGTGGGCTCCATAAATTTAGTCAGAGAGGGGCTTTCATCTACGAGTTGGGATGGCTTCATCACACTCAGATATTCAGAGGATATCGGTCATTCTTGGGGCAGCCTCAGTAAACATCAGTGTTGACCTATCTGATCTGTTTATTGGTGGGTGAGCAGAGGACAGTTCTTGAGTCATCTTGCCACCACACATTAAATGAGGCACCTCCTTGTGCATTTGGACCAAGCTTCCAGCCACTCAAGAGAACAAGGGGTTGCCAAGAACTCGGCAAAGAGAGACTTCTGGAGCTCCCCAGCTTCTTCGAAAGCAAGGTGGCCCCTCTCCATCCATCACCATAAATGGTCTGCTTGAACACTAGTGTCTTCAGCCTGTGCCATAATATTTCATTCAGCTACCCATTTGTTACACACACATTATGAAAGCAAATAATGTTAATGTAAATAGTTTGGGAAGCATTGTTCCATCTGTTGAAAATGTGCAGTAGTTGCTTCGCCCCTTGTCTAAACCGGGGCGGCTACTCTCAGGCAAGTTTGGGAGGTAAATGAACTGTCTGGATGCTTTTCTTGGCAGTCTCTCTTATTAGTGGGAGGTGGCAATAACGAGAACATGAGGAAGATGGAAAGTGTTTACTTAAAGTCGTGGCCAAATGGCGAGGGAGAGTTAAGATAAATCATACACTGTCAATGATGACAACTTCAGACTGCTACTAGTTCACTCCTGTTTATGGAGTTTCAGATGCTCCATTTGGAATGTGAAGGAGTTTATTAAAATCTTATTGGTGGAAGATGCTGATTGTTTAGATATCACTGTTAGAGGCAGGAGGTAGCAGCCACCCAGGCAGGAACAATGGAAGCGCACGGCTGTCTGGCAGCGTTTCTGGGTGAACCTCTGTCCAGGGAGTGAGAATCTCTGACTCACTCCCCTTGGAGACTCAGCCCATGGACCAGGGTGACTTGCTGTACTTTCGTCACATGACAAGCAATAACATAGTATCATAGTGAAGATGAAATGGATGCAAGAGCTGGATTACTTGCATTTCTTATTCAAAGCCACTTTGCTTAGACAATGCATGTAAACAAAAATCACAGTCCTTGGAGGACGTTAAACAATGACCTCAACAATTTTATCCTGTGCTCTTTGCTGAATGAATATCCATTCAAAAGACTTGGCTTTGGGAAGCAAGTGGTGGGGATTGAACCCAAGGCCTTTGCAATATTGAGCTATACCCCCAGCCCTTTTTACTTTTTATATTGACACAAGGTGTCACTAATTGTTAAATTGTGATCTCCCTGCCTTAGCCTCCCAGACTGCTAGGATTACAGGTGTGGGGCCCCACACTCAGCTGTGTGTTTCTTTTGCCAAACTTTCTAGATCTCCCTCATAGCTAGACTGCATCAGAGGCACTATGGCTTCAGATGCTCCATTTATAATGTGAATGAATTATTTAAAATTGTATTGGTAGAAGTTGCTGATTGTTTAGATGTCACTGTTAGAGGTAGGAGGTAACAGCCTCTTCCACAAACAGGTTGAGAGCTCCCTTATGTCTTACGTACCCCTTCCCTGTAAATGTCCCTCAAACCCTTACTAAATGCCAACCGGTGTCAGATACAATGAGGCAGGGGCTGTCCACATCTTAAGAGGTGCAGTGCAATCAAGACAGACTACCACGACAACGGCTCACAGCAGAAACACTGGCAAAGCTGAGGTGATAGAGCCTTGTATAGATTATTGAACTGGGTGAAGGTAGGTATAATTCAAGTATGAGGAATTTGGTAAGGATGACACAAACTAAGGTCATAGAGGTTGAATGGGGTTTTCATGGATTCACGTGGGAGGCCAGGTTTTTCAGCGGAGAATAGCTTGTGAGGAGCACCTGGTAGTACATTCTGCTGGAGAATTACTGCGTGGCTTGGTCTGGCTCAAGAGTGACTTCCAAATGATAGGGGCAGAAGGGACCAGGACACTTGGTTGTAGGGTTTATAAGGATGTGAAGATTGGCAGAAGGAACAGCAAAGCAGCATCATGGATAATAAAATGATTTCTTATTTCCTCCTTTCATCTGTGCCTTAACACTGCTTTTCTCTGAGGAATTTTGGAAGAGACAAAAATCACATAGCATTTCAAATGTTAGAAACTTTGCAAAGAAAGCTTTGATTTGCAAAAAAAATCAAACTAACATTATCTGTAGAATTTCTCCAACAAAGTTAAAATTTCATGTTTGAAGTAGGAGAGATAGGGTTTGAGAAGATACAAAGAAGTCTCAGATGGGACTAGCAGCATGAGCAACTAACCTGAGAAATCACAATGAGGGCGCTGGGGAGAGGAAAGCGCACCCTCACCCCACCTGCTGGGGCTGGACTGAATCCTTGCAAAGCATGTCATGGTTCCTCCCTCAGTGCCCATGAGCAATGAACTTGGTTGGAAATGGGTCGTTGGAGAGACCAAGCTCTCACGAACTTATAGAGTGGACCCTGACCCAGTAAGACTGCATCCTTACACAAAGGTAAATTTTGTACAGAGGGACACCCTACCTCATGCAAGTACACTCACGCACAAATGCACACACATACACATGGACAATGTGGCAGTGTCACGTGAAAACAAAGGAAAAACAATTTGGGTGAAACGTCTGGCAGCCAAGCAATACCTACCGTTGCCAGCAGTCACAAGATACAAGGGCAGAGATGAAGAACTGATTTTCCTCACAGTGCTGAGAAAGAGCCAGTCCTTCTGCCAATACCTTACTGGGATTTGTACCCTCCAGAGCTGGAGACAGAGCATGTCTGCTGAGAAAGCAGCCCAGATTGTAGCATTTCCTACACAGTCCAGACAACTGATGTGCAACTAGACTGGCTTCATCCCTGAAACAGTTGGGCTGATGGGGAGAGACTTGAAGATAGTAAGGAAGTAGGCAGGCAGCCACCCAGGGGAATGGAGTTCCACAGGGTTCCGAGGAGCAAAAGATGATCATCCAGACCAGGGGCTATCTAGGTCCAGCCAGTGCATGATGGTTGGACATTATTCAAAGGAAAATTGATTTTATAACAGGTGAAGTTGAAAGAGTTTTGGATTGATGTGCACTGTAGATCTCAAAGAAATACTTCACTAGGAATTGATCAAAGTGTTCTTTCCTGACTGATGAAAATCATACACATTTGTTTTTATTATGTACCTTTAATGTAAATAAGGAAAGCATGTAATGTGGCTTGGCTTTGCAAAGTATGTGCTTTAAAGGAGAAGAAACGATTATTCACTTTTTCCTAAAAGTTTAGCAGTTGCAAATTTTTGACATTGAGGGTCCATAGGTGCTTTAAATAGTTGTCTTGTTAAATTATTTCACATCAGCCTCACAAAACACAGCTAAAAAATAGTGTGATGTTTCTTCAATACCCACATGAGCAGAAAGTGACCCTTGCTTGGTCATCTGTTGGAAATGTCCCTCCTCCAAATAGCTCCAGGCATTCTGCAGAGTTTCACCTTTGCTTCACCATCAACTTGCCCTCTTCTTCCCCGACCTTCCATCACGCTGGCCTTTTGCTGTGTCTCCTGCGACACCTGTTGTGGGAGATCTCTATGCTATTGGCATCGTCTCCACTCACCATCCTGGAACTGCCTCCTGCTCCAGGCTCCCTTCACCACTTGTAGCTCAGGCCAAGCTTTTAATGATAGCACTACTTAGCAAAGACCTGCAAGGAACAGCAGCTTAATTCACAAAATGAAGCAGGCATGCAGACCAAAATGTGGTCTTGATGGGTCACCACAAAATCTCAGCCAGACCCCTCCCTCCCCTTTCCAGCCAAGCCTTTCTCAGTCCTGTTCCAAGGTGACCAAGAGTAAGCTCATGCTTCTTCCAGGGGAAACCTTGCTCCCTGCTCCCTAGCATCTGTCTGACCTCAGTGCTACAGATATTTTACAAAGCTTCATCAATCACTAATTAACATCAATCGTGATGTATTCATATTGAATGAATTATTATTCAGTAAATATTTTTTGGATGCTGATAATAACAAATGCAATAGATACATTTACTGATTTTGTGGAACTTATGTTGTAAGGAGCAGAAAAAGCTGGAGGAAAGGAAAAATACTCAGGAATGTGACTAGAGTTGTGAGAAAGATGGAAAGGCCTACGTGTAAAGTTACAGCAGCCTGGAGCCTCTCAGGAAGGAGGAAGAAGAACGGTGCTTCTGGAGGGCCACATACAGTACAGCACTGTAAGTATCATAAAGCAGGTCCTGAAGAGAACACTCAGGGTTTATTTCATGAGTTGTGATGCTGTCATCCTTCCTCATTCCCTCATGAGATTTGTTCTCATTTGATGGGAGAGAGGTTATGTGCCATGAGCCAAGGTGCCTGGGTATAGGAATAACTTAGAAAACATTAAGGCTTCTCAAATATAGTAGCTTTCTGATGTTCAACAAAGTGTCAACCTAAGGAAGTTGCTATTGAGAGCAGGTCTGTCGAAACTTATTTGTGGCTCTCTCTTATGATCCATTTTAGTCCTCCAAAAGCAGAAGAGAGGAGGAAAGGGGTATGATGACGTTCACAGAGACTTGTTGAAGACGAGCATAAATTCAACTGTGGCTAGTTGAAGGAAAGACTAACTTGAGGAATCTGTGAAAAACCAGATCTGTCAGTGTCTGTCTATCATTAGACAACACTATTAAGACTACTTGTATCCATGTTCCTCAAATATGTGAAATGAGTTTAATTATATTTCTACCCTAGCATAATTGTGAGAAATGCAAAACACATGGGGAAATACATGGGGCAGTTCTGAAAACAGAGAATGTTGGCAAATTTATTGTTTGATCACTTGATGACACAGGCATTCATTCATTTGTTGCTCTGGAGAGTAATTTATGAAATGAGTGAGTGACTAACTCAAGCCTCTGTTTAAACTAAATTACAAAAACAGGACAGAAGAGACTCATGGCAAATTTAATGTCAGTGTAAAGCGATGGCCTTTGTCTCCTTCTGATTGCAGGTAAGGAAGGTGCTGCACCAGGAAGCATCTGTGGACCCAGCTGCACATCTCGAAGTGTCCAGGTGCTGCAAGGGTGAGATCATATCCTATTTTATGTCACCAAATGGAGCCAAGGTGCATTAGGAGACAGTCAAGAGAGGACAACACATGATAGACGCAGACCTATGACACTGCCTCACGTTTCCCTGAGTCTAAAAGAGTTTAGAATCGGTCAATATTTGAGAAAGTGTCCCTTATGGTACAGGCCTAGATGGTTCTTTCTTTTCTTCCAGACAAAATAACAAGGTCTTTCATCTGTACAGAAGGTGGGAAGAGCAGATGTGCAACAAATGAAGTCATCCTTGGAGCACCGTGAAATCCTATTTCAGCTGACTGAAAAAAAATGTAATAATTGTTTTAGATCTAATTGCTTTCATTCACATAAGGCCTCTTTCTCTTTGAGCTAAGACCTAAGATTGGGTCCCAGGTACAAGAAACAGTGAGTAAACATATTTGAAACTAATGCAGTAAGTTGTTTCTGCAAGACTCTTAAGAGATATTTTAGGAACTAACTTGAGTGGACAAACGTGCCTTAGTCTGGCTTTGATGTTCCTAATTTCACAGGTTACGCTGCTTTATAGGTACATGGAAATGTCACAGTTTGCCAGCTCAGAAATCAAAAGAGTGACCTTTGCCTGGTTCTTAAATTCCATTTCAGATGATACTAACATCTACATCAAATATCAGCCTGCTTTTATGGATTAATTTATTTCTTGGCTTTATGTTGACTTTCCTTGTCTTTCATATATTGTAATACCTTGTAAGTTTTTGTTTACAAAAACGTCGGGTTAAAGAAGGTAGAAACTGTCCTCACCAAATTCCCATGCCCAGGAATGAGCCCACCTTTCTGGGTCACTCGCTTTCCCTAGGAAGAGTGTGTCGTTAGCCCACAGCTGGCTGAGGTTTGTTACTGCCATGGATCCCAGGTGCACCAGTCTTCAGTCCTCAGTGCTGCTCTTAGATCTAGTGTCCTCCCGAAGCATTTCTATACCTGTAACAGGTGTAGAAGTTGGCCTCTAGAGTTTGGTCTTTGTTTTTGCTGAAATGGGTTTTCACAGTGACCCAAAGGTGACATTGTTTACTGCAGTTAAACTTGTCTTCCTTCCCCTACAGATGAAAGACCTTGCTCCTTTGTCATGGAGAAAAGAGAGGAACATGGTGCCTGTGCCAGGAGGGACACTTCTCCAAACTGGACCCATTGTTTTACATATTGCCAGCAGCCTCTGGCAGACGAACCAGTGAGGCACTGCGAACTTTCCCTGGATCTGCAGCTCTGAGAAGTTCCACACACTCCTGCCAGCCCACACGTTGCTGCCACGGATTCCCTAACTATCTGAGCTGAATTTCCCTTAACAGTTTCTGACCACTACCACAGGCAAGCCATCTCTCTGTAGGGGCTGCCGTTTCCGGGAACTCTGCTTTCTGACGCAGGGGAGACATGTTGTGAACTTGTAGTTCATCTGGTCTTCACCACCATAGGGACAGAACATCACTCTTTCCAGCCCCTTACACCCTAGGCAGAAATCAGAAGTTTATTCTGTTCTCAGTAATCATGACAACCATGTGACATGTGCATCCACGAAGGTGCATGCATATGTACGTGGTTATACACATCTATATCTAGGAGAATTTAGATGGTAAAAATTAAAAGCTAGAAGGTATATGCATTTGAGCATAAATAAGGAAGCCCTAATTTCTCTGGAAGCTGTTAATGAGGTCACTCATACTTCCCTTAACAGGAAGCAAATGCACTTGTAATAAGAAAAAAATATATATACACTATGAATAATATATAAATAATACTATATATGTGTGTGTGTATATATATATATATATATATATATATATATATATATATAAAATTTGGGATTGTGTGCCTGATTTATTTCTCTTAACATTATGCTTTCATGGTACATCCATTTTCTTAAAAAATGTCTCAAACTTACCCTTTCTTTTAGCTGAGTAGTATTCCATTATGTATAGATCCACATTTTCTTTAGCCATTCATCTGTTGATAGATATGTAGGCTGCTTCCTGGATTTAGATATTATAAACTGTGCTGCTGTGAACATTGGTATGTAAAGCTGTAATTCCATGTCATTGACTCTTTTGGGAATATAACTAAAAGAGCAATATTTGGGTTGAATGAAATTTCTATTTTTACTATTTTGAGAAAGCTCTGTACTGATTTCTATAAAACTTGTACTAGATTACATTTTTATCAACAGTTGGGACAGTTTCTTTTCTCCTGCAGCCACACCAACATTTGCTATACTTTGTTGTTGTTTCTGTTTTGGTTTTTGTCTTTTTGAGACAGGATCTCTCTACGCAGTTCAGGCTGGACTTGAGCTCACTTTGCAGCCCAGATTGGCTTCAAACTCACAATGATCCTCCTGCCTCAGCCTCCTGAGCGCTGGGATTACAGACATGCACCACCACTCCTGGCTGTTATTCTTTGATTTCTTGAAAATTGTCATCTTTCTAGAATAAGATGAAATTTCATTATTATTTTATTTTTCATTTCTCTAAAAGCCAGTGAAATAGAATGTTTTCTTCGTGTATTTATTTGCCATTTGTATTTCTTCTTCTAAAAAAGTGTCTATTCATTTTCAGTTGCACATTTTTAACTGGGCCTTTTATTTTAAAGGTGTAATTTTTTAAGTTCTTTATATACTGTACATATTAGTCCTCTATGTGGGTGTAGCTGGATAAACCTTTTTTTATTTTTTTATTTTTTTTATTTTTTTTGGTTTTTCTCCGGTACCGGGAACCGAACTCACAACCTTGCGCTTGCCAGGAAGGCGCTTTTGCCACTGAGCTAAATCCCCAGCCACTTTTTTGTTTTTTTTTTTTTTTTTTTATTTTTTTTTAAACCTTTTTTTAATACTGTAGGTTGAGTCTTTGTTGGTTGTTTCCTTTGCTGTGCAGCTTTATAACTTCCCCTCCAGCTATTTGCTGATTCCTTCCATTATTTCTTGTGCAACTAGAGTTCTGTTCAGGATGTTTTTGTCTACACGTACTATTTCATGAGTTTAACTTATTTTATTTTTCAGTAGATTATTTCTCATTTAATATTTAGATCTTTGATTCATCTTAGTTTTAGTTTAGTATATAGTGAAAGATATGGGTCTAGACTCAATCTCCTGCTTGTGGATAGCCAGTTTTCCCAGCACCATTTGCTAAAAAGGATGTCTTCCATCCACTGTGTGTTTTTGGCCCATTTGCCAAAGATCAAATAGTTGAATATGTCAGGAGCTGTGTCTGCACCTTCTATTCCACTGATCCACATATGTGTTTTTGTGTCAATATCATGGTGGTTTTTAAATCACTGTACTATTATAGTATAACTTGAAGTCAGGTATTGGAAGGTCTCCTCTTTCAATCTTGTTGCCCAGGAATTCTTTGTTACTTTGGGTCACTTCTGGTTCTGTATGAATTACAGAATTGTTTTCTCCACTTCTGTTGGAAATGCTGTAGGTATATTGATTGGGATTGCATTAAATATATATAAGCTTTGGAGGTATGGTTATTTCAACACTACTGGTTCTTTCTATCCAGAAACAGAGGATACCCTGCCATTTTCTGATGTCCTCTTCAATATTCTTCTTCAGAGTACTGTAGTTTCCCCTATAGATATCATTTAACTCCTTGGTTACATTAATTACTAAGTATTTAATTTTCCTTGATGCTATTGTAAATGATATTGTTTTCCTAAGTTCTTTCACAGTGAGTTCATTATTTGTGTAGAGGAATGCTATTTATGTTTGTGTGTTGATTTTTGTATCCTCATACATTGTTAAATTGTATTTTCAATTGTGGGAATTTTGGGTGAAATTTTTTGGTTCTTCTACATAGAGGAATATGTAATTCAGTAGCTATAATGGCCTCAGGAGTTCCTACATAAATTCCTCACAAGGAACAGGGGGTCTCACAATGTAGTATTTACAATGATATGAGTATTTATCAATGATATTGAAATAATAACAGGTTTCTTTCCCAACCAGTACCTGTCTTGCTGGGGCCTGGACAAACACTCTCTTTATCCTCTTCTGCTTCTTGCTTTCCCTCCAAGTGAATAAGGTACTAAGCTGCGCTACATTCTCTACCGCTGACGGCCCCTACTCCCAGTAGCAGGGCAGTTCTCCATGCTAAAATTGTCTTTCCCTTCTAACAGTGTGGCCAGATGCATGGGACTAGGTCCTGGATTTCTGCTACATTTCTCATCCTCAGGATTGATGTTGGCCCCAAAATTCCTGTTTCTGTCACTTAGGAAACAGGTCCAGGAGATTTATCTGTCTGATGATGAGAAGAAATCTTTTGTAAAGGAACTATTTTCTCAATGGTAGTGTGCACTTTTCATTTGTTTGTTGTCTTGTGTAATGAAAGGTTCTGTCTTTGAGATTTCTCTAGGTCACTTCTATTTCTTTTTCCATGCAGTGCCTTCATTATTTATTACCTCTATCTCCTGTTCCACATCAGCACCCCAAAGATGCTATGATTCCAAGATAAAATATTCTATTTAAAGTTAGGGGTCTGGATTGGGATCTGAGAATAAGCCATGTATGCTAGACACATTACTAGAGAGTTCTGTCTTTGTTTATTTGGCATTAGCCAAATTGATAATAAAATGTACTTCACTTTCTCATTTTCTCCTTGTTTTTATGATTTCTTTGGAGACTTTGCAGGAAATACCTGTGAGATTAGAACAGAATTCAAGTTCTCCTGGGCCCCTATCCTCAGCAGAATGGTATCTAACATACCAAAATTTCACTACAATTTTTAAAGTATCAACTTCCTTTGAGAATATATCCATCTGAATGTCCTCTAGATTTTAAAGATGTACACAATTCTTTTCCAAGCTTTTCTAAAACCTGACATTCCAAAGCAGATGAAATTTGAATCACAGGAAGATATGACTAATAGACTCATCACTGGAAATTTCTCAATGGGGGTACAAGACTTCAGAGCAATGAAGTGACAGTTGCAAAAAGTGACATCAGGATCAGGCTTTCTGGGCAATGAAATTGTCAGGAGCACACCCATTTGGTCTACTTTGGAGTGATGAAACAAGGACTCTAGTTCTGTGTGACTGAATTCATGCAGAAGAGGCATTTTCCCTTATGGAAAAAGAAATGTCCCTAGGTAGTGATGATTAGTCAGTTGCTGCTCTACCCTGTTCAGTGTGACACCTATTCTCAGACAAGACTGATGTGGATTTCTCTGCCTGATACACAGAATGCCTGTGTTGAGTCTGGGCTCTTGCTGATGTTGGGCTGCTTGAGTGATGTCTTTCACTTTGCCTTTGTCCCATGCTGGCTGACCTCTGCAACTCAAGAGGCAAAGCAAAGGAGGCAAGAAAACAGTACAACTGGGACTTCTGAGATCACAATTTTAATGTCCTCCACATTCTAAAGTATCTTTCTAGTTACATACTATTTGCCTGAAATAGAGGTTTGGATTTTAGGATCACGGCTTTTATCTACATCCTTCATCTTTTTTCCTTATCCTGTTTGATAACTTTAATCATTTTTACTGCTCTTAGAATTTTCTTGAAATTCACAGATAAAGAACAACAGCATAAGTTTAAGGCTATCCAATTTAAAATCTTAGTAGTTTATTAACAAAAGAGAAAAGAAAAGCCAAACAAAAACAGATCAGGCTTTAATGAAATGTGGGACTTTCAATGACCTTTATTTAATCCTTTCTTTTCCCCAGGGTCTGTGGATAGAAAACAGCTACTTTTGCTGACACAATGATAAAGAAGTCCACCTTTCCTCTGGCAATGTAGAAGCACTCTGAGAGAAGGGACAGCATAACATTCCTTGATATATTTGTGGTACGTATCACAAGCTCTAATAATTTGCAGATAATTAACAAATGCTTCTTGAAAGAATGTGCAAATGAAATGACCGACTGAACTTGATTTCCCAACCCTTGGTTAATTATTGAAATATATTTGGATCCTATATGTAGCCTCCTTATCAGAAGTATGATCAGACCCCTCTTATTTAGTGGTATTATCCTCATTCCATCAAATCCAGTTACTTTCATGTCTCTGTGAACTTCTTTATCTAGAATATCTGCATGCGTATGTTTTGGAGATTGGGAGGCTGTTTCAAGCAGTCATTCATGATGCAGACCAGTGTTATATTTATGGATACTTTCCAGTGTGGCCAGGGGTAGCAGAAAGAGTGGAGATTTGTGTAGGAAATACTTGTGGGCCAGGCTTAGAACTGAGTTACTTCATGCCTTTCTGAATTAGTTAGTCAAAACTCAGTCTTGAGGCCAGAACTAATTGTTAGGCAGTTTGGGAGATGAGTTTGACGAAGAAGAAAATAGTCTCAGCTTATAAAACTTCCAAAACACTGTTGATGTTTGTCACAGTACACAAACAACCTGAAAACACATGCTATTGCGTCTCTGGTGGTAATAGTGCATGTATGTTTTTCTGAAGGCATGAGGAATGCATTCAATTAGAAAATGATGTTGAACTTGATCTCATTTTTACTTTCTTTAAGCACTTAAGGTTCTTTTTGCTAAGACAACCTCAAGCCATTACAGCGTACAGAGTGTGAGTGCTTTGCTCTGTTCTAAACCCTTTACATGGATAAATTTATTCACTGCTCATAGCAACTGCATAAGGTACCCAATTCTACTATCATTCTTATTTTACAGTGAAGGAACAGAAGTACAGAGCTCATAAATAATGTAACCAAATTATAAACCTAGGTGATTTCAAAATCATTGGCCATACTATTCATTTATAATGCATAAAAGATTCATACATAATCTATTCCTTTTAATGTAGTGCTTTTGTTTAACTTTCTTTGTTCCTTTTGCATGGGACTTATGTATTTGGTTATTACATTCAAAGGAGCAGCTTTATGTTTTATTAACTATGTTCATTGCTTTTATTATGGTTCATTGATCATTCCCCTTATAGTTAATATTTTTCTATATTTTGTTAATTGGGATTTATGATTTTTTTCTAAATTTGGAATTTAAATTTGGAATTTGGTATGGATTTTTTTCTAAATTTGGAATTTTTTAAATTTGGAATTTGGTACATTTGTTTCCAAATAAGTTTTACTCTTGGGTAAATGTGTTCATGTTGTTCCTTCTTTATGCACTTTAGTAAGTTATTCTGATGAGAAATTTATTTATTTATTTATTTTACTCAGTGATGTTTTTTCTTCATTCATATTTTTATTTCCAAAATAGCCAAGTGGTTCCTCTATAATAGAACTTACTATTGTTTCATAATTTCAGTATCCTTTCTCATTAGATTCCAAATACTTTATTGAATTTATTTTAAATTCTTATCTTCCTATTCAATCACTATACTTTATTTCTAGTAGCAGTTGTACCATCATTTCTATCTTTTACACTGTTTGATCTTCTCATATATCTCATGAATGTTGCAGTTTTCATTTCCTGGCTACTATCAGGTGCCATGTCTATGGGGCTGGGGATTTAGCTCAGCGGCAAAGCACCTGCCTGGCAAGCCCAAGATCATGAGTTCGATTCCTGATACTGGAAGAAAAACAAAACAAACAAAAAAAGGTGCCATGTCTAATAACATCTAATGGGAAGAAGAGTCAAAACAGGTCATCAAGCTTTTGTTCTAGGAGACATGAAGATGGGAAGCATGCCCCAGAACAGAAAGCCTCTGATGTTACCACTGGAACTCAGCTGTTCTATGTTTTCTTCCCCTAAAAGAATCTGAGTACTTCTATCTCAGTCTTTGCTGTCATATGAGAGCAGTGAAGCTGGAGTGCATAGTGAAAGCAGGTTGTGTGTTCTCATAGAGATCATAGCCTTACCCCAGACAACTGGTAGTTTTACTTCTCATGTCATCCTATGTTCATTGCTTAGATACTTTCCTGCACCATGACTGGTGAGGGAAATGTACTTCTTTGAGGATAATGCAAGAGGGAGAGAAGTGGCCCAAGTAGATGGTTTATCTTGTTCCCTGGGTCTCTCTTCTCTGGGAACAGTGATTCTAGTTTGCCTCTACCTTTCAAGGACTTTTTCATAATTTTTGTGTTTGTTTTGGTGACTGAATATGTGATCAATTGGTCTTCCTCTATTAGCCTCATTTCCAGGGTTCAGTTCAGATCAGGATGCTAGCAGCTTTTACTATTTTATTTCATCTCCCACCCCTAAAATGGATTTGTTCCCTTTTAATGCAACTATTCCACTTTAAAAATATAACCTTGGCATGGAGTAAAATATCTGTTTACAGAAATCATAGCAGAAAACTTTCCAAGTATGAGGAAAGAATGCAACTTACAGGTGAGTCATATAGAACTCTAAATAATTAGGATAAAAGAAGACACTCCCCATAAAACATTATAGACAAAATCTCAGAAGTCCAACAAAAGCGCAAAATCTTAAAATCTCTCAGAGAAAAACAGAAATTCACTTATAAAGATAAAATCACTAGGATTATGGCAGACTTTTCAACACAAACATTAAAGGGTAAGAGAGCTTGGAGTGAAGTATTTCCAGGGAAAAATACAGGAATCAATAACAGAAAAATGATGCAAGAACAGGAATAAGTCAGTACTTTTCAATAATCATGGTAATTGTCAATACAGTCAAACTCTTAGTTAAAAGACAGTTTGACCGACTGGATAAAAAAATGAAACCTAATAGTTGGCTGTGTACAAGAGACACATCTAATCTAAAAAGAAATTCATAGACTACATATGAAAAGATGTAAAGCATTTCATGCATGAAGAACCTGAAAGCGAGGAGGAGAAGAAATCTTATTTTCAGAAAAAAATGGACTTAGAGTTCAAAATAATCACAAAAGGCCAAAAAAGTCACTATGTATTAGTTAACAGAAAAATTCAACAGGAAAGAACAACAATGGTAAACAGAGAAGCACTGAATATTGGTGTACCCAATGTAATAAACCAAACACTCTTGGACATAAAAAATTAAATAAATAGCAATACAATCATGGTGGGGGATCTTAATACCCCACTTTCATAAATAGAGAGATCAACGAGACAAAAAAGAATGAACAAAGAAATATTAGGCCTATGTCACTCCTTAGAACAAATAGACTTGACAAATATCTAAGCGAGTTGTATCCTACCACAGCAGAATACACATTCTTTTCAGTGGCATGTGGAACTTTCTCCAAAAGAGAACACATATAGTACTCTCTCATAAAACTTGCTTAAATAAATACAAAAGAATCAAAATTATCTCACATATAATATCAGATCATAGTGCTCTGAAGCTGGAAATCATGACAAAAGAAATCACAGAAATTTTACAAACACTTAAAAATTAAGTAACATAGAAGAAATCAATGGAAAAAAATTAAACAACTCCTAGAATCAAACAGAAATGCCAGTACAACATATCAGAACTTATGAGACATAATGAAAGCAGAATGATGTGGGAAGTTTATTTCTGTGAATGCTCACACTAGAAAAACAGAGGGAGCAAAAATAAACCCACTGATTATGTACCTGAAGGTCTTGGGAAAAACAAAATCATTTAGTATGATGTTGGCTGTTGGTTTGTCACAGACTGTCTTTATCAGATTGAGATAAAGACTTTTTACTGCAATTTTCTGTAGGGTTTTTTATCATGAATGGGTGCTGGACTTTGTTAAATGGGCTTTTTGCATCTTTTGAGATGATTGTGTGGTTTTTGTCTTTCATTTTATTAATGTGGTGTATTATACTTATTGATTTGGGGATGTTAAACCATTCCTGCATCCCTGAGATGAATCCTACTTGGTCATAGTGTACAATCTTCTTGACAAATTGTTGCATCCTGCTTGCCAGTATCTGATTGAGGAATTTTATATCTATATACATAAAGGAAATTTCTGTACTTCTCTTTTTTGTTGGGTTCTTCTCTAATTTTGGTATAAGGGCAATGCTTGCTTCCAGGAATGAGTTTGGGTGTACTGCATGTATTCAAATTCAAGAACAAGACAAGGATTCCCACTATCACCACTTTTATTCAATATAGTTCTGGAAACAGCCACAGCAATGGGACAAGAGAAAGAAATAAAAGGACTAAGAATAGGAAGAGAAGAGGGTAAATTATCATTATTAATGGATGACATGGTATTCCACATAGAAGACCCCAAACTCCGTCAAAAGATTCTGAGATTTAATAGTGAAATTCAGTAGTGTAGCAGGATACAAAGTCAACACTCAAAAATCAATAGCATTCATATACACAAATAACAAATTCACTTAGAAATTAAGGAAACAGCACCTTTCACAAGAGCATCAAGAAAATGAAATACTTAAGAAACAATCTAATAAAGGATGTAAAAGACCTTTATATTGAAAACCCTGAAGAAAGAGATTGAAGAGGATATCAGAAAATGGAAAGATATCCCTTGCTCATAGATAGAAAGAACCAACATAGTGAAAATGGCCATACAGATTTAATACAGTTCCCATCAAAATATAATTAGCATACCTCACAGAACTAGAGAAAACATTCCTAAAATTCATTTGGAACCAGAAGAGACCAGGAATAGCAAAAGAAATCCTGTATATCAAAAGAAAAGCACCAACAAAATGAAAATACAGCCCCTAGTGTGGGAAAAATTTATCCAATTATCCTTCAGAGAAAGAACTATCTAGGACATATAAAGAATTGAAAAAACTCAGATCCCCCAAAATTCAAAGACCTAGTCCAAAAATGGGCATCTCATATGAGTACACAATTCTCAGGCAAAGAAATACAAGTGGCAAATAAATTTATGAAAAAAATGTTCAACATCATTGGTCATTCAAGAGATGCAAATTAAGAAACACTGAGATTCCATTTAATTAGAGAAAGAATGCCTATCATCAAGAAATCAACATGTTCGAGGGTCGGTGGGGATAAAGAAACCCTTCTCCGCTATCGATTGGCAACCACTGTGGAAATCAGTATGGCATTTCCTCAAAAAACTAGGATTAGAGGTCCCATTCAATCCAGCTATTCCCCCTTCTGGGTATCTTCCCAAAGAAACTAAAAACATCATACCACAGTAATGTATATGCACCCATGTTTATAGCAGCACAATTTGCAAAGGATAAACCTTGGAAACAACCCAAATTCCCATCAACCAAGGAATGAATAAAGGAGATGTAACATTCTTATACAATGGAATACTACTGAGCCATAAAGAAAGATAAACTTGAGACTTTTATAGGTAAAAGGATATAACTTGAGACCATACTCATAAGTGAAATAAATTGGAGTTGCATATATAAACATTGTATTGTCTCCCTGGTGTGAGAAATTGAAAGAGTAAATAAGGTCTAAGATGTACAATAGATATTGAGAAGTGGGAAGAAATCATTTAAAAGCAAAAAACTAGGATGGGGTAAAACAAAAGAAAGGAAGGGAAAAGAGAGAAAAATGCAAGTTAGCTATACTATTAGTGTCTCTTAGCTCATTGAAAAGAAAAGATTTGTGCTAATATCAATTGGATAATTTTTATGCTCATATCTCATACTCTGAGTAACTACTTTGAAGATGACAATATGCTGTGTATTAACTACTATTAATTCTCCTATGATTTTGTTATGAAATTCTGTTTTACCTTTTTTTCCATAAAATAAAATTTAAAAAATAAAAAAAATGCACAACAAAATTTAATTGACTTTACAGGAGTTTATTATATTATTCCTTCATCTTTTCTGTAGCTTTCAATTTTTTCTGAATAAAAACTGAAAAAAATTAAGTACCTATTATTCATGGCCATGTAATGATTCAGGCACTTTACCACGTCCCCAGAAGAAATGTAAATTGCCACGTTGTCCTTTAAAATTGTGAATAAATATTAAGAAGTTTAACATATAGATTCTTAATTTAGACCATTGAAAATACATTGTGATAGTTCATTATTATATATACCTCTCTCCTAGGAATGGGCTAGGATTTTGCATGGACCCCAAATCTGTGGATATTGAAGTCCCTTGTATAAAATGGCATCATTCTGCACCCAACATACAAATATGCTCCCCTAAACTTTGAATCATGTCTAGGTTATTTATGGTATCAAAACAATTCAAATGCTGTACAAATAGTTCTTAGATTGTTTAGAGAAAAAAGACAAAGGAGAAAAATGTTGTACTATATGTTCATATGTCAGTATTTTTTTTCAAATATTTCTGATGTGCAGTTGATTGAATCTCCAGGTATGGATCTGCTGGATACAAAGGGGTGATGTGCATAGGAGTAAAAAGTACACAGAACAATATCTTCTCTTTTATTATTTAAAATGTTAATAATTTAAAAAATAAAGGTAAATTGAATTATGGAACATTTGTAATAAAATAATAGATGATCATTAAACACATGTCTGTTTTTATCTATGATGAAAAGTACTTTTGTTATATTGTGCATAAAAAGAAGCCAATACTAAATTATATATTTCTCATAACAAAAATGATCTTCATAATAGTCATGCATGGTTATAGACCAGGATTTGCCATTATCATTTCCTTTGCATGTTTCACATTTGCAAAATATTTGCCTTCTTAGATAAGGGAGAGGAGTTCTGAGCTCAGGTGTAAGAGGCATCCACCTACATAGCACAGGATCATTGCTAAGATCTTCC
The DNA here is from genome assembly GCF_000276665.1 of Chinchilla lanigera. Lineage (NCBI taxonomy): Eukaryota > Metazoa > Chordata > Mammalia > Rodentia > Chinchillidae > Chinchilla > Chinchilla lanigera. The sequence goes on along the minus strand of NW_004955469.1, from coordinate 1,692,276 downwards.
CCGCTTCATGGTCCTTCTCATCTCTGCTGTGACAGAGGTTTATAAGTATACTTCATCCTTCTTACAGAAGAGAGGACAGACATGCAGCAGTTTCTGGAGTGTAAAGGCTGCAGAGACTGCTACTCCTGGGAATTACCCTCTTTCTCCGTGCAAATTCACCTGGATTTATTTCTTGCTCTTTTCTGTAACATAAGTACTAGTTTTAATGTAACAATAACGCTGTTGTGTGGATGCTAGCAGCATACTGGTTTACAAAACAAAGTTGTCAAAAGATTTCCAAGTTTGTATCTCAACAGTCTCTATACCCACCCGATAACACAGAAAAGTAATACTAAAATAAAGGTTGAAGTGGTGATTGCATGATTTTCTACTTTTAAAATGATTTTATTTCAAACTGAAATAAAAGAATACTTAAAGTGTGTGTGTATTTTCAGTGGAAAGGAATTGTCCAGGCAGAACAATGTCATGGTGCTAATTGCTCAGAAATGAAGATGTTCTTGGCACATGCAGGAAGGCTAGAACCCCGCTTCCATGGATATTCCTGAGGCTGAACGACAAATCGGGGCATACGTGAGAACATATTTAGATCTTCAGCAAATGTTCACATATCCTACTCTGGATCTCAAATGTAAAATATCTTTGCTCACATCAGAGTGCATGGGAGGGGACGATAGACTAGTGGGGAAACGAAGGCCAGAGGAGCGTGCGCAGTGGGATCTGTGAGGCTCCATAGGAGTCACACTGGGGTCCTCTTCTGTGAGACAAGATACAGACTGGATAATTCTGCTGGTAACACCAAGCAGAGGGAGGAAGAACTCTCCAACAGATAGCATGATTCAATGTTTAGGGTTATTCCCTTGGCTTCAAAATTCTCAGAAATTTGTTGATACTATTTCATCAACTTTCAAATTTCAGGGAGATGGTACAACCTGCAAAGTAAGTGTAAAAGACACAATCAAAAGTTGTTTGGGCACAAGAAGGAGGATTGTATTAGTGTAATTTGAATCCCTAGACTGCTTTGGATGATGTCAAACTTTGGGACTCAATTCTAGATAAGATAGTTTTCACACACCCTTCCCCCCCATTTTAGTCATATCAAAAGCAAAGAGTAGAAAACAGGAGCAGCACACAGGTACTTTCCGTGTGAGAAAACGTTCTACCTGAAGCTTGTTGGTGGGCTGGCCAGGGAGAGGAACTAACACACTCTTGAGTTCCTCACCAAAAATCACATAGGAAAGCCTTCCTATAAAGATTCTAGTTTCATACTTCTTTCTAACTCTACAGAGGCTCAGAAGAAATGCTACCTTTCTCTGGATGAAGAAGTGAGATATATCCAACTTATTTGCCATTTCATAATGGATTTATTTCCCTGACATAGAGAATATGGGCAAGGAAGAAAGGCCACCATTATTCACATTTAACTTCTGTTGTTTCCACTACTTTCTGTCTTTCCAAACAAAACAGTATTTGGGGTTAGCTATAGTGTTTGTTTCCAATTTGATATGTGAAGAAGGAAATAGTACTTACTACATGAATTCCTAAGATGTCATTCCTTACTAAGCTTTGCACCTCACTGAACACAGCTAGCAGGATCAGGTTGCCAAAGGTATTTAATTGGGGTCAGCAGCATCCTAAGAGTATCTGGCTTGTGGTTTGGAGTTCACTGTTTAGGTGGGGAAGAGCATCTGAAGACATTTGACCCAAGAAACTTTTAGGCTTGTGTATGGTGAAGTCCCCCAAAGCAGTTTTAAGGTTGAAGGTGGACAGTGAGACTTCTTGAAGGTTATTAAGAGGGAAATGAACTGCTTACAGAGTGGCGGGTGACAGACGCAGAGGAGGAGGGCAGCCAAAAAAGTGTAAAGCAGGATCTTCTCAAGGAAAGTGGGAAAACAGTGGCCCTTGTGCAGCTCACATTCATTCTCTATGGAAGACAGCCACTATGCAGGGGTCCCCCAAACACAAGCAACAGCATCCCCAGAAATGGTCAGGATTCCGGTGACCATGGCTATGGGAGAACATTTCCCGAGGAGTCTGTGGATATAGATGAAGGTTTCCACTGGAGTGGTTTTCCTAGGACCATAGCGGAAAATGTCGGGAGTTCACAGCAACAGAGCAAGTCTTCAAGCCTTGTGGCAAAGGCCACATTGCGTTTCTAAAAACTGAGAAGTGACTGCAGCCTGAGAAGTCTTAAGAAAGACCAGGAAATATGAATCAGACACACCTGAGCTGGAAGGAAGCAAAAGCACTGAGAGCAACTTAGTCAAATTTTTAGCGATCACCCTCTTGGTGCTCTAGAGACCTGAGAAGTGAGATTTCCATTTCTGGTGAAGCGGCAGATTCCTGTGTCCTCACTGAAATCACCTAAACTTTTTGTGAATTAATCTTGCTTTCTGAACCTTGTTTTCCCCTTAAAAAAAGTTAGGGTTCACTTTGGTGACATGAATGCAAGCCTCACGTGATTTAGAGAACACACACCATTTTGTAAAAGTGCCTTTCCTTTCCCTGCCTTTCCGGATGCCGACAACATGTGAGAGATGACGGCAGGGATGCTGTAGCCCTTGGAAAGCCTCAGAAGAGGGGGAAGGAGCTGACTCCAAGAGCAGAAGGTTGAGTGATTGTCAGGCGGTGGGCCAAGGATAAGGGGAATGATGCTGCCAATTCTCCACTCCCCCAACAAGCGCTCCAACTTCCCAGCTGCTGCCAAGACACATTTTATTTTTCTGACATGAAATATGTATATAATTCTAGCCTGGTTTTTTAAAACACAAGAGGGTTGATTCTGTTTATGCCTCCCTTTACTCCCACCCAGTACAAACATTGGCCTCCAGCCTGGTGGTGACGACAGGATCTAACACAGAGAACCAAGAAGCCAGGAAGTAGATGGCTAAGTAAATATCCTCCAAACAGAGACAAGTTTTCTTAACCAGGTAGGCACTGTGGTGGGGAACCTGGATAGGGAGGCTCAGGCAAGGTAGCTTGGTGGGAGTACAGCAGTAGCCATTTCCTGACTGCCATTTTGCTTGGAGTTTGGTGCATTGGTCTTGTCTCCACATCTGGATTTCTGGCATCACCCTCTGGACACAAATCTTGGTGGCTGAAGCAGGGAAACAGTAGACTACTGAAATAGGATCTGTTTCAGGATATTTCACGTGTGCACCCAAAGCACACATCATAGCATCTTTGTGTGCAGATACAGTTCACATAAGAAAGGGAGCTTAATACAAAGTGAAAACATTGGGTCCTGAAAAATACACTAGATTAATAGACTAACATCACTGAGAGCTTGCAGTGCACCAAGGCAGACACTGCTAAAGGAAGCCACCCTTCTATGCACATTGTAGCAGGCACCTCATTCCTTTCATCTCCTATGATTACACATCAGCTATAGAAGGAATAATCAGAAACATTGTTCCTAGTACAGTAGGCAGGAGTCCATAGTATCTTGTATCAGTCTTCATATGTTTTTGACAAGCCACTAAATATTATGTTATGTTTCAATACTCCTATGAATGGGTACTTCTATTTTCTCATGTGTCAATTGCAGTGACTAGATCTTAATGTATGTATTTTCATTACGTTCATTTTGAATGAGTAAATAATAAATAATTAGTGAAGAAAAGACTTAGCTTTTTTGTAGCTTGATTGTGAAAAAGACAAAAAAAACCCCACGAATTCAGCTTACTTTCTGCTACTTTCATTCCAGTCTCAGTCAAATAGCTATAGAAAGACAAACCAAAGCATCTTTCTTGAGCATGCCTGCTACTCTGCATTGCTCCTTTACTCTCAGGTATTCAAGGCAAAGGAGACTACGTTTGTTACTTTGAGCAGTAGCTTCAGTGTAGGAAACAGCATATGTTCTTCCAGTGGCCCAGGCGAGACCATATCTAGGAAGGTATTTGACATTTCTGAAGCTTCAGGGGCTGAAGTGGAACAATTCTCTTGGAGTTGGAGCAAGCTAAGTCTAATTCCCCAACCTTAAAAGCATTAGTCTCTCCTGCCTTGTTATTTCTTCTCCAACTAAAGAATGCTAAAAAAGTGAAAATTAAAATAGCAAATGATCTTTGAAATACCTGCTCTGGATCTCTCTTTTCCTCTTACTCCTTTTACTTCACTCTCTCAGTCCCTCTCTATTAATGTCAATGCCTGTCTTGGAATGGAGGCTTCAAATATCCATCACAGGGCGGTACCTTCACTGCCCTAGGAAAGCCCAGGATCTGAAAAGACTTTTTCTCATCGGTTATAACTCAAAACAGTTAAGCATTACAAGAATTGACACTGAAGAACCTGCCTACATGAAGAGACACCCTTAAGTCAACTCAGTAAGTTAAAATATTTCTCTGAAGAAAATTGTCTGGCAGAATGCTGTATATTTTGAATCATCACCCATTGTCACTGTGCCCTGTGTGTTCCTCAGGACACATGGTGTTTCCAGTGGGCTCTGCTCCTGCCATCTCCTCCTCCATGTTCGGCTCCTCTTCTGTCTGTTTAGATAACATAGATCATCATGATGCTGCCTGCCTGCCAAGTGCTGTGAGGCTCATTCCCGGGCTCCTGACTGCAGGCTACACAGTTACCAACCAGAAGCATCCCTAAATTAATATGGTGGCCCATAGCAGAACATGTGAGTATCTTCTTGCCTGCTCAGCTAATATGGAGGATTGCAGGGAAAATGTTGCCAAACATGACAGATGCTATTATTGGAGTGGATGCTTTAATGCTGTCTTCCATACCCCATATGTTCCCTTTTGAGATGTGTTTTTCCTGCATAATACTATGTGTAACATCCAACTTTCACACTTCATACCTACAGAAGTTATTGTCACAGACTGCAACAAGAATGACATTCTCTAGAAGGCTATGTGCACAGCCCAGCATCAGACACATGGCACATATTCTGAAATGCAGAGTGTATAAATGCTAAAGCAGAAAGTGTAAACAATATACTCCAACGTCCACCTCCCCAGCACCAGGATCTAAGGCTCCAGAATGGAAGTTCTTATGAATATTATTTATTCAGGATATATGAGTTGCTACACAGAACTCATATCTTCTTATTACTCTCCACATTTTACATGTAATAACATTTGATGGGGAATAAGTGTTTATTTACTATATAAAATAATTTAAAAGAAATTTTATTTGATAGAATTATGACCACATCCTTAGCCAACACAGAACTGTTCAAAGGTTTTTTAAAAAAACAGTTTTGTAAATTGAAGTAAAATACGATTTTTCCCAAATTCCTTGAGTGAAAATACTGATGTTCATCATAAGGAAGAGCAAGGTACATTATAGAATATAAATGTATAGGCCTTTTGAAAAAACCTAAGACTTACAATGACTTTAAAAAGAGTATTCAGCCTTGAGCGAAACCTACTTCTCAATTTCTGTTTACAAATAGCAGTCACATTATACCGATCTATAAGAAAGGATCGCGACTCCTGTACTGGAAAGAACACTGGACTGGGGGATGCAGAATGAGTGTTCCCAGACTTAACTCTCTGTGACTCACTGTTTGACCCAGGTATGTTTATTTTCTTCTCCTGCTCCTGGTTCCCACTTGCAAAAGGAGATTAGACTAGGTGGTTCTTAAGGGATCTTATCTCGGTATTCATTTTCCCCGAGTTAGGTAGAAGGTAAAGACAAATGATTGCAATAATGGCATAGAATTCTCTGGTGACTCCTACTGTAGGATGTCCAATTTCTAGACTTGCTGCCATTGTTTCCTTTCATGAGATCATTTTGTCACACCACTCACAGCTGATATATGACTCTCCCCTCAGACATGAGACTCATCCACAGTGAAATGTCCCAGCTCCACCCTAACATCACCACCAGCCATATTTTCTAAGTCTTGGAACTTCTCAGTTTTGAGTGGCTTCTGACTCCAAGCTGGGTGTTTGTTTACTTGGTGTTTTCCATCATCTGGGAATTCTCTCTCAGGACTCTTTGTTCTGTGTTCCTCTTCTCCCTGGTCTCTGTGATGCTGGCTTTCACTGATTATTCTTTTACATGACTTCTTTTCCTTCATAGTTCCTTTTCCTCATTTGTTTTGTGTTGTTTATGTCAGAATAGTTAAAATTGGGCTGGTATTCTTGGATCACTGCTAACAAATTTTGCTTACTTTTTCCTCTCTTGTTTCTCTTCTTGTTAGATTATCTATGTTTTTCCTATAGTTCCATTCCAGGAGCAATTGTAGAGCACTTATCAATGCAGTTTTAAGATTTTTCTTTTTGTCTAGTGGAAACTTACTTCTTACTCAAAGTCTCCTACCTGCGGGTGGTGTTACCTCCTACGTGATCTCTTTGGATTCTGACACCTTCCTATACATGGAAGCAGCCTATGCCCCGGTATGGTAGCAGAGTTTCTAAAAATACCTCTTCTTTCTTGAAATATCCTGAATTAATCTCACAATTGTGTGAATATGATGATATAGCACTCTGTGATTTCATGTTATATTATGTACTAGTGTGAGAATTCTATAGAGAAAGAGAGTGAACACACACGCACACACACACACACACACACACGGGGGGGGAGGGAGAGTGGAAGGAGATAGGCTGAGGGTCAACTCACATGACTATGGAGGCTGAGAAGTTGCACGCCTTGCTTTCCACAAGTTAGAGCCCCGGGAAAGTGATAGTGTAGTTCTTAGATCAGAAGGAGCGGGGGATACAACTCCTGGTGGAAGGCAGAAGAAGAATGATGTCCCTGCTCCACAGTCAGGCAGAGTAAATGAATTTTCCCTTTTTCCATCCTTATTCTAATGGAGTTCTGAGATGAAGCCTTCTATGTTGGGTACCATATGGTCTCTGCTCTAGTCACTAATACCATCTCAATGGTGTAATACCAGTTCAAGCACTAATACCATCTGGAAACTCTCACCGACACACCCAGAAATAATGCTTAATCTGGTCACTCCATTTCCCAGTCAAATTGAAACACAGAACTCGCCATCATGGTAGATTTGCTCTTTTGAACAGGGAAATTATCCATGTGGGCCAGAAATAATTGGGAACCCTGAAAAGCACAGCACTCTCTCCAGCTCTCCAGCAGGAGGCAGAAGCCAGAGAGACTCAAGGTGTGAAGGTAGGACACGCCATGGGCACTGTGAAGGCCGAGGGACATGTAGAAAGCAGGACCGGAATCATCTGAGGGCCACAAGTGGCCTCTGGCCAACAGCCAGCCAGGACACAGGGCCTTATTGCAACAACCAACAACAGAGAGGAACTCAACCTGGCCAAGAACCTGAATGAGCTTAAACACATTTTCTCCTCTAGAGCTGTTGGATGATATCCCTGCCTGACCAACCCATAACTTTATCCCATGAGACCAAAAAGGAGAGCCTGTACCATGTGCCTGGACCTCTGTCCACAGAAACTATGGGATAATATGGTTGTCCTAAGCTGGTACTTTTATGGTAATGTCTTATAGGACAGCAGACAATTACTATTTGCAGTATTGTGTGAGTCTGGTGTGTCTGTCCTCCTGCCTCTGCATTTAGTATCTAGGGAAGTGATGTTTTTGGGTTACTGAGTTAAAGGCCTGACAAATGTTTCCCAAGCACTGAGTGAGGGACACTACCAAAGAATCTTTGAGTCATTCTGATGTAGAAATGCACTGTGTGATTTATGAGAACTGGGACGAATCTGGCATATCGGGTCCATTATTCCATTCCCAATTCAGCAGATGATGTGCAGAATTCACTCAGCAACACGGGGGAGAGGGGATGGATTGTAGGTGCTGATTGTGTCAGACCACTCCAGGCCCTCTATGTAGTTTTAAAAGCAAATTAAAAAGAGTAAGGAGTATTTGCAAAGGAGGCTAGACTATAGCAAAGTCAAATATGCTACACAGGTTGCCAGAAAAATTCTAGAAGTTGTTTCAAAGTACTTGCAAATAGACACTGCTTTTGGAAGTGAGAGAAATTCAGTTGGTGAGGACCATAACTGCATATGTAGGTAGACTTTAGGCAGACTGTTATCTTTTCTTTTTTCTGTTTTTATTTTGAGTGTGGTGATAAATTTTTGTCATTTATTTACTTATTGACTATTTTTTAAGTTTTCAGAATTGTTATTAATGTATCCATTGTACAAAATCACAGATTCACCGTGGTATTTCCATCCATGCATACATCCATATCCACCTCCCTTTCTCCTACCACTTCCTTCCCCACACCCTGCCAAGGCCTAGGAATATCTCTTCTATTGTGCTTTCTTTTCTTTTTTTTTAGTTTCCACATATGAGAGAAAACATACAGTTCTCCTCTTTCTGTGTGTGGTATGTCTTTTTTTGTTGTTTCTACCTGGATACAAAGTAAAAGATAAACTATGAAACAGAGTAAAAAATTGTATTTTAATTCTGCTAATTTAGATTTGCAAAAATTGAACACAACTGGAGGAAAAAGGAGGAGGAAGAAGAAGACTAACTGCGAGAAGTTTTCATGTCAAAATGCCCTGAAACTTTGAAATTCTTCAGAGGGAGGGATTGACACTAAAATATTGATGATAAATAGATTCAAGTAACTGTTTTGTGAACAAAATCAGAAGCTTCCAATTTGGCAAACATTGTCAGTGTGAATGAAGGTCCACAGATGTCAGAAGTCAGTGTTTCTACTAGCAGTTTTATTTAATTACTTTTATTTCTACAACTTTATGTCAGAACTACATAATACTTATAAAATTTGTTTTGTATAAAGGAACTTTTTAGAAATTATGATGACGATAATTTTTTGGATGATTTTTGGGGCACTTGAAGCTGAAACCCAGGGCCTTGCCCATTCTGGAAAAGTGCTCTGCCACTGAGCTGCATCCTTCCTGAAACTCATTTTTATAGAAATAGAAACAGAATACAATAACATGCTAATCCAGCCATGTTTGTAAACAGTGTCTGGCAAGTGTAAAGAATAGTAGAAATCAGGCCAGGGATTTAGCTCTGCGGCACAGCGCCTGCCTGGCAAGCGCGAGATCATGAGTTCGATTCCCGGTCCCCCCAAAAAAGAATAGGAGAAATCATCTCTGAATGCAGGGCTTTACAGACCTCAGACAGAGATGTCAATGATTTTATTCAGGAAATTACTAAAAATCTCTGCTCCTAGGTAAAGGCAAGGTATAACTGTCTTGTGCTCAGCCTAAACTAAGTCTCTGGCTGGGCCTTTAGGTTGAGACCTCGGTGGCCTCTATGTCTCTGCACAGAGAGCAGAGGGTGAATGAAACCATGGCAAAGGCTGCCATGTGCTGCATTTTGGATGTCATTTGTCTACACTAGAACCTGTATTGAGACTCAGTTGCTCAATCCAGCAGGTATTTTGTGGGAGACAGGGTCAAGTGAGAGGGATTTGGGCTTAGAGGACAGAGCCCTCACCAATAAATGAATGTAACTGAATGGGGGTGAGGGACTTTTCCCTCTCTCCAAACTGGGTTAACTACGCAAGAGTGAATTGCTGCAAAGCAAGACTATGCCTTACATTATGGCCCACACAAACCCAGTCTCCACTTTTCTGCATGTCCTTGTTGTGTGACACCATTCACCCTGTAATGGCAGAGCATGAGGCCCTTTCTCCAGAAACATGGGCCCCAATAAACCTCTTTCCATTATAAAGTATCCAGTCAGAGATGTTCTACTATAGCAATAGCAGCTGACTGACACACTTAGGCTGGTAGTTTAGAGAGGGTTGAGAAGACAATTCTGGACTCCAACTCCTATTGAGTTGGTGAGGTAAGGAGGTTATGGTGAGGAGGAGAGAATGCCTGGCGGAGAAAACAGTGAAGGAACAAGGACAGCTCAGCACAGCAGTGTTGCCAACTAGGATGAAAACAAGACCTCATATTTTCCCATATTTCTGAGTTAAAATGTCCATATCTCTCATGAGATCAGCTTGTTGATTTAAGCAAGGCAGAACATTACTGCCTTGGTTTAAAGATGAAGAAATTGAGGTTTTGAGAGATTTGAGGGACTGGCCAATCAAAACTGACAGACACAACTGCAGTCAGAGATGTTGTTGTGAGGGTTGTATCACTTTGGTGCATTTCTCAGCTTGCTATAAATTTGTGCATGGTAATTTATTTAACTGACATTATAAGGTATTGTCATTAGGATTATCTCCCTCTGGAAATAAAGAAAGTGAATGGCACTTTATGTAATTTATCCCAAATCATATCAGCGAGTTACGATGACAGCTCAACTTAAAAATCTTTCCTTTACCTGAAATGATGAAAGACCTGTTAGAGTTATAGGTCAAAACCCAAGCAAATCTTACTCATCTTAAGTCAGTCACACGCACACAGAAAGACAACTTAGTTATGCCCTGGTGTCGGCCCCCTTCCCACTTCCCTATGTTCAACATTGGAAGCTGCCTATGGTTTTCAGTGGGCAAAAACATCTTTCCTGTATACATTTCAGTGGTTAAAGAGTCATGGAATAATATTCAGTAACAGAACATTAAATATGTATCTGCTTATTGTGTTAAAGGAGAGTTCTTTTAAATTTTTTTAGTGTTAGGGAAGATAAGAGAAATGGGGAAAGACTTGATAGATGGTGGGAGAGTTGGGGGGAAGAGGAGGCTGGAACTGTGGTTCCAGGAATATGGAGAAACTTGGAGGAATGCCCAGAATTTGGAATGAGAACTAGGGAGTGAGACATGGAGAAAATAAGAGAGGCGATAAAAACAGATTCAAAGTGTAAGGAGGCCTTGAATGTCAGGACAGGAAGTCTGAAATTGATGGTGGAAGCACAGAGAGGACAGAGAGACCGACAGGGAAGTGGGGAGGAATGCTATTGTACAGCCCTGGAGACCTGTCACAGGCTTTGGGGAATGAAAGACTGCAAGGGAAAGAAGAATTTCCAACTCTCCTGTGCCTTGCAGATATATAAATAAAATGCAATAAGGACTATAATGAGGAAATAAATGTCATAAAATGTTTGATAGCAGATGGGACATACAAACACAAAGAGATGCCAATAGCCTCCTGCCAAAAGCAATAAGGGAAAGAAGTTGGTCTAGACAACCTGAAGGCTTTGCTCCAGTTTGAATATTCTATAATTACAACAACTCAGCTTGTTGAATTCCACTAGCATTTGCAGCTACTGCCTACGTAGAAGATATTATACTGCATGCTATGGTGGAGAATATGGAGTGGGAAGCGGGTCTAAGCTTGAATAAAATCCAGTTTCCTACTCTGAAGAAGTCTTGTGTATAATGGGGAGAAGATTCTGCTAGCTATAATGTATTTCAGGGCAAATACAAACCCTTAGAGTGTTGTACATGTAATGGAAGCCCCAGAGGAAAGGCTAATTTGTTCATACAGAAGCCCTGGTTTTAAGGAAAGAGAAAGATGAAGGCATTTACTAGACAGTGGAAAACCTGAAGGCATTTACCAGACAATGGAAAACCTATGTCTAAAGGTGTAAGAAATATGTTCCAGAAGTGATCATTATGGTAGGCAGGTTCCAATTTGATCCCCTGTAAATTGTATCTTTGTGTAAGCCCCTACCATTGACTACAGGTGGACCTTATGGCTTGTTTCTAGCCAATAAACTATGCTGCAGTTGATGTTATCATATTTAGATCATGTTAGAGAGCAAAGGTGGAAAAATAGTCACTTCTATGATTATTGTAAGACTCTATCTTATGAAACTGGAGAGAGATATTTTGCCTGGCTTTGAAGCAATAAATTGTCTTTTGTAAGAAATATATTTCTTTTGTAAGAAATACATTTGTCAAAGAAGTAAGCAGGTCCCTCTGAGTTGAGAGTATCCCCTAGCTAAAGACAACAGTAGGCAGAACCTCTCTCCAAGTGTAAGGCTCTACTTTATGCCAACACACAGATGAGCTTGGAAACAGTCCTTGAATTCTAGCTTGGAGGACATATAGATTGTAGTCATATGAGATCCTGAACAGAGAACCCTGAGCCTAGGCTCCCAATCAAAAAGAAATGTTGAGATAAGAAAAGGAGTAACTTTTAAGCCACAAGTTTGTAGAGACTTATTCTACAGCAGTAGAAAACTAACACATCAAGCCATTATGTTGGTAACACTTGGGAGTTGGTGGGAGAAAGGACTGAGAATATGGTTTCAGATGAGATGAGATGAGTCTTGTCTAAACTAGAATCTAGGTCATGGATGTACTGCGGTCCAGATTAGAACTTAGCGATAGTCCCACGGGCAAGACAATGTTGGGTTACATCACGTGAGCTGCCATGTTAAGTGGTCATGGTGGTGATGCAGTTTGGAAAGGGAGAATACAGAAACAGGTAGGAGTAGGCTCTGTAGCATCTGCCCTGCACCCAACATGGTGGCTGCCAGTTTAGAGTGATTGCTCTGATTTGCCGTATAGGTACCCTCTCTTTTCATAATTGTTGAAGGTTGGTTAAGTGCATGAGAAGACAAAAAGCAGGAGCCAGTGATGAGTGGACAGCACTGCCACTGGATTCTGGAAGTTTGAAACAGTTCATAGAAGCTTTCAAGTCATCTCTCCCGGTGCTCTCTATGATTCCTAACTCACGTCTACAGAATGGAGAAGTGTGCATCCACTTGAATCACTCTGATAATCTATCTTATAACACAGCCAATTGGAACCTTTGCTCTCTTCTACTAACACAAGCCTATCAGGCACAGGATGCCCATACACAGGACTTATTTAGAGGTGCTAATTAAGATTTTAAAAGTTCTTGGCTTTACTTTTTAAACTTTGTATCCAAACATAATTACTTAAGCATTTCCATAGTTTCTAGATTAAGCACATCTCACTTATCATGGGTTCATTCATCTCTGAAATCTGTCCTTGACTTCTTCTACTTCCTCCTATTTTCTTAATATGTGTGTATCACATAACTTTATACCTTTTCCTTTAGGAAAGTGCTGTTAGCAACTGGATGAAATTTCTTTCTGAGTTTGAACTTTTGATGTTGGGAAATGCTGCGCTCCTTATTTATCAGGCCTGCTTCTCTTTCATTGTGTACAGTGCCCGTAGTTGCTCTCACAATTTCAAGTCATTGCTGGAAATAATAACCTGCCAGTTATGTGACTCTTAATGACTCTCAGACTCAGCAGAGCTAGAACAAGAAATACTTACAATGAAAGTCCATTTTGCTATCGCTCAGAATCACCCTATACAGGCGCTTACCTGTAAAACAAGTTCTGTTTCTTACTTGCCATGAATCTCTTCTGTTGTAAGACAGAGAGGAAAAAAGAAGAGAGAGAAGAAAGAAAAGGAGAATTGGGGAAGAGAAATGCAGTGCATCGAGTACTGGGAGAAGTGGACAGAAAGAACGCATGTGATACTAGTGCTACGATTTTCCCCTGCCCTAAGACATTAAAAGTAATTTATCAAGTTGTGCATGTACTCAGATGTATTTCTGGGGGTTGGAATACAGTGGTCAATCCAGTCCTACAACCACCCACCCACTAAGCACAGAATAATGTTTTGGAAAGGTGTGTGGAGGTCAGTGATATCTCAAAATGAGCTGAGGTCCTTGAAGCCAGTTTGGTCAGGTGGAGCTCCTTTCTTCCTGCTGTGGGGTCTGCCCAGGCTTCAGCTAGTGGGAAATGACAACCAGCCTCTGCTCAATAGCACTCCTATCCCTGAGAAGTGTTTCTGGGAGAGAGCACAAAACCACACTCAAAGGCAGTGCTGCTCCCCATGTCAATTACACAATGTGGATGTGCATGTGAGTTCTGCACAGGGGTCCAAGTGTACAGATGGAACCTGTTTGGCTGTTTTCCTCACATCTTCCTGGGCCTTGATATGTGAGGATGCAGGGCATGTACCCATTAGAGGCAGATTTTTTATTAGAGTGGCTATTTCAGGGATTATTAGCAACTTGTAAAGAATGCAGTTACCACTTAGCCTGTTTTCAGTGCAGTGCATTTTGCCTATAATTGAAAACAAATGTATGCTTAACTGTATGGTTGGATAAGCCTCATGACTGTGACTCTTATTATTTTCTATTAATTAAAACAATATGGACTGGGTTTTATTTGCAATTAAACAGTTATAATGCACTAGGAGTTGAAAAGAGACTTCTTTATTTAGTGTTTGCCTTGCAGCACCAGCTCGATCGAAGTTGGCCACTCTGATTTCTGCTACAGCCTTTTCTGAGCTACTGAAATAACGACAGAAGACACAGATGTACTTTGGTTTCTACATTTTAAAAGTAAAGTAATTTTTTAAAAACTTATCAGACTTCCCTTGCATTGGTGTAACAGGAAAGTCCCCAATGATTGCAGCCATCTGAACATTTTAATCTTGACGACTTTCAGAAGAAATCCATATTCAGCTTCCAGGGGTCACTTGGGGATCTGAATTGCAGTGAATATTACATCTGTTTTTTACCACATACAATCATCAAGAATGTCATTGGGATTTTTTTTTTTGCCTTATGTTGGATATACTTCATCCTAATGTATTGAGAAAATTTTACTTTATCAGACTTTGCTGTAATTATATAACTTGCCTTCTGAGAACACCCTTTAGAACCTAAATTTGGAAATATGCCATTTGCACCTGGCTCCATAGTTAGATACAATATCAAAAAGTGACTGTACATCTCCACCTTAATGTTACCATCTGTAATGCCCAGATAACACACCTACAGGGATATTTTGAAACTTCAGGAGACAGTGGTGGGTGGGTTTTGGAATCTATAGTGAATGTTCTAGAGGTCAGGATCAGTGTATAAACAAGAGTATTCTTCTTGTCACAGTTCTATGAATTTGATCTGCGGCAATGTATTTGGGATGGTAGTTTTATGACATACATCTTCACTGGTTCTCATGAAGCATTTAGGAAGGACATGCAGAAACTACCCCAACCTCAGCTAGGGAGGATTGATGTAGTTTGAAAGGAAGTACCTAGAATTTTTGAGACAGTGAGCTGCTGTAGTGCCTCCTCTTGCATACCCTCCATGTGTCTTTTTCCACTTGCCCTTCCACTGGCTTCCCTGTTGACAAGGCCAGCTAAGCCTTCCTGTGGACATTTATCTGCCTCATCTTGCTTGTGACCATTCAAATTAAGGCACATCTTTGAGCTTCCTAATACTTAGCTAAACAAAAACATGAACCATACATTACATCTTCCAGACCCATAAAATGTGGCAACGGGAGATCTGAGCCCAAGGAACACTGCCTGAAAAATGGATAAGGGAAGATAGGACCTAAGAATTCTCAAATCAGTAACATGGTGTTATAATACTATTCTGACTTAGATGGGGCAAAATAGTATTCAATTTCAAGAAACTAAGCGTGAGATAGTAAAAGACAGTTACAGATCAAGTGGGGATGACTTATTCTTTGTAAAACAATTCCCCAGTGCTCATGGCATACAAGATCCCACCAGATGGGGTCCTTGACAGTGATCATATGTTAGCTAGTCAGTCACTCACTACTCTTACTTCCTGGATGCACATACTCTACATCTGAACACCCTGAGATGTTCCTATTCTCTGACTATGGAGTGCTTTTATGTGTCTGAACTTTGTAGATGTTGTAGTCTTAGCCTGGAATATGCACAGCTCTCTTCAACATAGAAGCTCAGTGTATTGTGATAGCGTAATTCCATGTTTGCTTTCTCTAAAACTCATGAGCCCCTTGAGACCAAGAACTTGTCTTGCCTTAGTCAAGTGCAGGAAGAGTGTGCATTTATTGAATGTATATGTCACTATCACCCAATAGTGCTTTCTGTGATGCTGTGAATGCTCTATATGTGCAGTGCAGTGTAACAGCCGTTAGTCCCATGGGGGTATTGGGCACTTGAAACATGGCCAATGAGCAGTTAAATTTATAACTGTAATTAATTTAAAGAATCACATGTGAATGGTGACTATTTCACTGGAATATATATATATTTATAAATTTATATATATAAATTCATAAATTATATATATATAAATTAGCTAGGAGAATGAGAAAATGCCCAAAAATGATTCTAAGAAATTGTGTTTAGTAAGTACCAAAAAAGGAGATGGAGGGGAGAGGGAGGGGAGAGAAAGGGGGTGAAAAAAGAAATTGAGATGTCATATGTATGTGAATCAGCTCCACACAAGAAATGTAAACACTGTGTACCACACACAGGCACTAATAAAATAAAATTCTTTTAAAAATTAGTTCTATGACAAAAAGGCTGCTGCAGACACAAAAGAGTGAAACTTCAGATGAGAGAGGCTCATTTCTGCCTCACATAATGCTGATCATATCATCCTCCAGGAGGCTAGAAAGCCAGGAGACACACACACGCGGGGACTCTGCTTTCAATCCCTGATGCGCTTCCATTTCTGAATAGTGGACACGTTTGGGGGGTTAGTTCCTGTAAGAGGGATCATTTATTTTGAGAAAATAGTCAAATGAAATGGTTATGGTTAATGTAAGAGCAAATGAACTGCTTAGAGTCAGCTGAAGTAGCTGTCCTACATGAGGCCAGGTTACAAGGCCCCTCCCCAGGGTGAGTTGTCTTGCCCTGGGCACAGTCACTCCCCAAAAGCCAGGGGCATTGCAGGCAGCCAGGGAGACAGAGCGTGTCTGGGCTGGGAAGAAGAGAGCACTGCAGGGTCACTGCTGGAACAAGCTGAAACCAAACACAGCTGGAGGTCACGCTCCATGCTTTCCAGATGCCTTTCTGGAACAGGTTCTCACCATGACTCTACAACAGGGGTGCTTCAAATAAAAGTGAACTCCTTGTGGCTTCATGGCCACATAAGCTTGACTTCCTAGATCCACCGTGTGCATGCAGGGATACATTGGTGGCCACCCCCCAGGGGAGTTCTGACCGTTCCTTCAGAAGATCTATGAGTCCTCTGGGTGAGAGGTAATTTTTATATAAAAAAGTATTTTCAGGAAAGATGGCTTCATTACATCCATAACAATCTCAATGAGATTTAAAAATCAGAAAAGATTCAGGACTGCTATTCTATTTCTCTTCCCACCTGCCTTGTTTTGTTTGTATGAAAAATCTAGGGCTCAGAGAGCAAAGTGGACATTTCCCAGCTCTGTACTCAGTCAGTGGCAGTTGGTGAGAACCAAGGATAGAACTTGCTGCTGCTTATTAGAGATCCTGTCCTATTTGTCCCTGGTTATCATCAGCATCTTTGGAAATAATTGCTCTACCTGTTCTGCACCAAACGCATCCACATCACCTTGATGTCTCCAGTCACCAAGAGATAGCATGAGCAGCCATGTGCTTGGTTGAAACCCAGAATTAACATAAGGTCTTTACGGTTCTCAGTAACTTACAGGAACCAGCATAGACAGAGCTAGCACAAATGATCTGTGCATTTTCAGACAAATCAAATAATTGATAGTTATGTTTTCCACATACATATGAACACCCTAAAATAGTTGTTGAGATAAAATGAAATGCTACTTTATTTAAGTATTAATTCATTTGAAACAATGCATTAAAATGTAATCACAATTGGGGCTTTGCACTTTGAAATCTTTGAATGTCATCAGTTCTCCTACAAAAGTCTGAGCCACAAAAGTGTGCCTCCTGCATTTGCTTCATTTGCAGTGAAGAAATGAAGCAAATTCAAATTGATTTGTTCTTGATAAAACTCTTACTTCAAATGTTGTCTGTCTTCCTCATCAGAGGATGCTGTTGACATTTCTCAAGAGAAGGCAGCCAATCCTACAGCTGGGATCTCTGGTTTTGATCCTTGTCTTCCACTCCACGCCACTTGGAAGGAGAACACAGGTACTTCCTGTGGAAGACCCATCACACCTGGGCACATTGGCTTCTTCTTCATGCAGATGGCTTGGGGATAGAGTACCTCATCAAGGCTGAGGATGGTTAGTGCAACAGTGCGCTGTAACAGAAAGGAGCCCTTGCATGGGGCTAGGCCTTGTGCTGCCAACTTCATGTCCCAGAAGGAGACAAATGGCCAGTGCACTACGTCTGATTCACTCATAATGAAGACACCATTTATTATGCCTTCTTTCTTGCTTATTCTCATAGGGATTTTTCATATATAAAAACAAACATGGATTATACAGCTATGAATATTTGAAGGATATATATTGGAATGCACCAGTTGTTCCTCATCAATTTTCCTTCTAAAAACCTTAATTAAATTGTAGGCCAACAAAGGCCTAAGGGAACTGGACCACACACTGCACTCTACACTCTGTTCTAGGAGATGATGGATTGTACCCTCACAGTAGCCAGATTCTTAGAGACTTCTTAGCATTGTTTAGACCTCTGTGGACAGGCACCCCATACAGCCAGTCTAGCACGAAGGGACTCTTTCAGCCTGAATATTTAAAAATAGGTGGATGAGCTGCCCTGGTCTTTCTGAGAGGCACAGATCACAGCTCCTAGGAAGGCTGTGTGCATGGCAGTGGTCCATGCCTCAGGAAACTAGCAGCAGCAGGGCCTGCAAGGAAAAGAGGAGAATCTCTGCTATAAGGAAGCAGGCTCACTGGGGAAAACACTTAGAATTTACTGAGTTTATTCATAGGACCAAGTGGCTCCAAACATGAGAACTTATCACCTCAGCATGGCCAACTCAGCTCTGATGCTTCACATCCTCTCCAACAGTGCCACCTCGGGTGTGCTATGTCCTTCCTTCTCACTGATGGCTGCCACCTGCAACTTTACTTTAAGCTTTTCCTCCTGTACTGTGAGGCCGCTGACTCCTACATCTCATTTAAAGACTTCTACAGGTTTATATTTCTTACCTTACATGAATCTTCAGATTTTTCTCCAGAAGGTAGTTTTGGCCATGATGTCTGGATCCTAACCATGGTGTTTTGGCTGCTGTTGAGAAGGGAAAGAACATTATTCCAATAAGATGAGACAAGTCTGTGGGACAAGAAGAGAACTTGCTATATGAGCTAAGGTCAGTGTTTACAGAGTGGAACCCCAATGTGCGTGTTGCAGCTGGGTTGCAAGTGTGAAGAGTTCCCAGTGCCGTGCATGTTTGGAGTTAGAAATAAATCCTGGGAAGCACAGTACCTCTCCTTGTGGGCTCCTCTGTCAACACATCTTGCTCTTTCATCTGTCAACCAAAGGCAGTGGGAATGGACCCCTGGCAACTCCACCTTTGTCCACTGCAAGATTTGTACCATACTCAAGTCTAACTATTGCTTGATCTGATATCCTTCTGGGGATGATACTTTTGCAGATGTGCTATAGATCCTCCAGTCCAGCGAATCTGGTTGATAAATGGGTTTCCTTATCAAAATAGACCTTCCTGGAACTAATTTATAAGGTACTGTAGTTCAGAGAGGACTAGTTGCTTCAACCACAGGACATGGAAGATTTGTCAGCATTGATCAAAACTTTTAGAATTAACATTTCTTAGTGTTGGTGTTATCAGATGGCTGATTATTTTAGTTTATAAGCATTTAATGCAGGTAGTCTTGAGGGATCAGTAACTGAAATATGGAGGTAGATATAGCTCTGAATACAAGGCCTCCTCAGGCTCAGATGGGTGCTAGACAGCAAAACCAACCACTAGGCTGAAATGGAATCCAGCACAAATGGACCATTGTGCAGAAGTTTGGAGAAGGAAGTAAGAGAATGAGAGTAATGACAATGGAAACAGAAATCATAGGTTTGATAAGAATAGTTCATGGGGTGCATGACTGTAGATAGATAGAGGAGGGGAAGAGAGCGAGAGAGGTGAGAGAGATATGAGAAGACATTTAATTTGCTAGATTCTTGTGTGCATGTAGAAAGACAAAGAATCTTCTCCGAAGTCAGTAATTCCTCAGTATGAACACCTAGTAACTTCCCATTGCTGAGACTGTCAAATTGACCTTAGAGTGGAACATTCCATTTGTAGCCTTAGCCTTTGACCTCATTGAACAGAAAAGTGCTCTTTGGAATGAAGGGGAGCACCTAGCTCAGGATCCAGACTTTCTGTTTCCTCCAGGCCAGTGGAGCACCTTGAAGTGGAACCATCTGGTTTGAATAGCATGAGAACATATCCTTCCTCCATAACCTATGAGTGTATCAATTACGGACAGAGTTTCAGACACAAGTGGACACCACTGACTCCATGGGGCCGCAAGGAAGGTAGATGTCTTGCTTCATCAAGTCTGGTCATGCGTCCTAATCGTTCAGTAACTGGGCACAGAAAAATTCTCCCTGAGGAATAAAGATGTTACTGGATGAAACATAATTTATTAAAAGTGAAGTAATGCCAGGAAAGAACCTGGCCTCTTCCTTGTCTTCAGGCTTTTGATGACCACCCTGGGAAGACTGCCCGGCCATGGCTGTCAGAGTTCATGTCCAAGTCTGATTGGAAGGAGCAACAGAGAGCCAGCTGCAGGTGTGGGCATGCCCCTCCCCCGCACAGACCTGAGGAGGCTGCGCTCTTGGAGAAAGGCCTCAAGGAAAGGATCAAGCTCACGCAGAGGCCCTGCTGTGCAGCAAGATTGCTTCCAAGAAGCAATTCATTTTTAGTTTAACAACCGTGCTTTTGGTCCCCACACAATTTATCTTCATACAAAATCACATACCTGTGTGCCAGATGTGCACAGCTGCATGTGAGCAACCGCTGATCTAGCTGTATCACATGCCAAGTGGCTGTTTCTTTAAATTAGGGTGGATTGGGATTTGGGCCGTGTGAAAATTTCATTTTGAAACCAGAAACCAAGCAAGCCCTGGCCATATAGGAGTTTGAGTATATAGCACGATGATGATCCAAGGTTGAGTTAGTCTTTTCCAGGACCCCCCAGAAACTCCCCCCATTGCAACCCCTGGAATTCGGTTGCATCTTGGGTCTAAAGTGGTTGGGCTATCTGGAGAGCGGGTCCTGCCAAAGTGTGCAGCCCTTGTAAATGCCTGTGGTGAAACTGGAAAACCTCTGCCCAGCCCTTGGGAGTACTTGAAGCAAAATAGAACCTGACATTTTTAGTTTGAGTTTCAGTTCTTACCCTCTGGACTCAGGAGAAGTAAGGCCACAAAACACCAACTGATACCTAGTGCCCCCATGCCAGGGGCAGACCAACCTGCCCATGAGCAGGAACCGGAGGTGGTTAGGGCACTGCTGCTCAGCCCCACGTCCACAGCACCGCGTGCGGGCCTGCTGTTACCTGTCTCTCATTTCTCAGCCAAACACATTCAGCATCAAAGGAGATTCTGCCATCACTGAGTCTGCAGGTTACTTTGTCACTGGGCATCCACTGATGCTAGGTGCAGGGAGGCACTGACAGGAGGAAAATGTAGATAGTAACCATCAATGCTCAGCGTAGGTTAGCTGCTCATGGAATGATTGCAGCTGTAGAATTTTTTCAGTTTTGAAAAGAACTCCCAGATGCCTAAATTTTTTAAATTCACATAACTTTCTGAAATGGGTAATGTTATTTCTATTTTACCAATAAAAAAACTAAGGCCCAAAGAGGTTATAAAATTTACCCAAAAAATGATGTGCCTCCTGCATAGTAAAGACAGTTGATTTCAAATTCTGCCTTCTTTTTACTGTGAGGCTGTTTCTTTTCCCTCTTGGCCCTTCTCAGAGCCTGGGAGAGAAGGCTGCTCTCTTTGGGAGAAGGCTGCATTTGTCCCTCTGGCTCTTGCACAGGCCCCTTTAATTATTCCTGGATGGGGGCTTGCGGAACGACCTCCTGGTAGTCACACCTTAGAGTTCCTTTCTGGTTTTCATATGGGCAGGCACTGATAAAGCAGCCCACAACACACAAGCTCAGTTTGAATTTCAAGAAAATTTTCTAAAAACAGTAACCAGATGCAATTCAACTTACATTGTGCCCACATAAGGAATCCATTCCAAGAGAACTCAGAAGAAGATGCACAGTTATTTTCAGCCAGTGAATAGCTTCTAACCTTTCCCAGGCTTACTTTAAAACTCCACAAAGAAATAATACATAGATTAATTTTAGAATTCAGTCTCTGAGTCTGGACTGAGGGAGACTGCATATATAATTTAGTCTTATGATGATGATCCCTTAGATTATGGATCACTCATGGGTAACGTCTCCTCCTAAACACCTGCCACACTGAAGGTAATTTCCTCTCTCGAGCTAAAGAACTATTTCAGATTTTGCTGTCTTACAGCTCCTTAGAATAACCAGCCCACCACCATGTGAGTAAAATGGATTCCTCCAGGAATTACATCATTTATTTTTCAATACAGATTAATTTAATTTGATTTAGTTTAACAAAAGTGTATGATCACAGACATGATAACCAAATAGTTGCCTCAACATAAATTTGAGTTCTGGTTTAGCTTTCTTCTAGGGAGAGAAGCAAAACCTCTCAGAGGTAATTGGTATATCACTCCTCCCAGGGAGAAAACAAGGGTAGGCTTTCAATTTTCTTAAACATAAAACATAAAATCCACATATAATAATAAACAAATGGTTTAAGGCATTTTATGTCACAAATGAACTGCCATTATTCAGTTATGAATTTCTCAGGTTCAGGAATTATGCTAAAACCCAAGGGTCATTATGGAATGTCTGTATATTTGATTTCCAAAGCTCCAGATAGGTTCTAATGTGTTCAGTGGTATAGCACTGGGCTCCCCAAGCTATTTCTATATCCTCAGAGACCATGTCCTAACAGCAGGCCTCCATGTCTTCTGCCTAGCAAGAAGTGTGAATAATAACTCCAGAAAAGAGACATATATACATATATTTTTTCTTTTCTTTAACATATGTTCCCACATTTCCAAGTGAGTAAACCCAATACAGTTAACAGCTTAGGAAGAAATTCATTCAATTGTCTAGGGCCCTTCATGGGCAGAGTTATTTTGTAAGGAGACCCTAAATGTGGAATAATCAACATGTTAAAGTAATCTAGATATTTATGATTTGATAACTCTTTGGTGCATTGTTTAACAACATGTTTTCAATTTACTTTCCTTCAAATAGCTCCAAATAACCCCATGATTTTTGGATGATTGATTATGGGAATGCTGCTTTTACTGTACATCCAAGGTAATTTTAAAATTACATCTTCTTTTCATTGTTAAGGGTAAAATCATTTGCAGGTCTTGACAAGGTTTATCAGAGAGAGGACAAAAGGTCAGTCTTGGTCTTGCTCTATCAGAACATTATTACGTGAGCCACAAGCAGAACGTGAAGCTTTGTGGAACCTGAGTTCTATCTCTAAAGCTAAATGATCGGTTCTATGTCTGAAGAAATTATCACTTTCCTGTGTCTCACTTCCCTTCCAACAACAGAGCTGACGTCAAAACCTCTCCACTTGATTTAGTCTAATCAAGAGAGAGTCTAGAAATCTAGAAATCTACTTTCTACTAACAACCTGATGTTTATAAGCAAACATATTTGAATAATACTTAGATTTACGAATTCTAAGTCCAAGTCTAAAGTTCTACAACTCTGGAACCCAGTGGTTCTGTCCTCCTGATAGTTTGCTTTCAGTATAACCACTTCACTTTGTAAGCTGTCTTGTACAATGGCAACCTGACTTCGCCAGAGCACTGATGTCTATTCTCTTACATTGTGTGCATGTAGCTGTTTCATCCTCCTAATGAACCCCGCATCACGGTGAATGTATTAGTCATGCTTAGTAATCCTACATGGTACAACAGATAAGCTCCCCACACTCACCACAGGGAAGTATTCCCTGTCTCACATATAAAATCCTTCTCCAAGTTGTAACTATGCCATCTGGACACATGTCGTTCCTGCGAAGGGAAAGATAGGATTCCCTTTGGATGTCACCTATCTCAACACTTCATTCACAGTCTGTCATTTGAAAAGAGTCACCTGTCCCTGAGTCCACTGGGAGGCTAGGAAATATGAAGGAGTGAAGACATCTGGTGAATGAACCCGCCCACAAAAGGAGATGGAGATTCTGCTGTTTAAGAAACTGGGGCTCAGAAAGGTGAACTTACAGTGGAGCCATGATTCTACTTGATGACAATTACACTAATGAAAAATGTGACCTAGCATTGCATTTAAAGAAACCACGGATTCCAAGAATAAAACTCACTTTTTCTTTAAAAAGGGTCTAGCACAAGTATATAACCAGAGGAGTGATACATTGGAAGTAACCCTTGCTATGGTGTCTTTGTGTGCTAAGACCAGAAGATATCTCCCTCTGTCAAGCAAGAACAGAAGACTGAATTTCCTGCAATCCATTTAGAATCCCACTTGCTTACCGCAGTGAAATAGGAACCTCGAGACGTCAAAAAACAACCTTTCACCTTAACTTTTTAAAGCACTTTTAAGCACAGATGATTCCTGCACAACCGAATCTGTGAAATAACAGCTTTGCCCTTTCAAAGCACACCTGTTGTAAATAGATACTTTTTTTTCCTTCTACTTTTGACCCCAAGACATCTCTCAATATTCCAGCAAGTAAGTTTAAGGCAAGGGAGTGATCCCAAGGTACATGAAAACAGAATTTAGAAAGATAGTGTCTATGTTGGAGAATGAGTAACTCTGCAGTAAAAATAAATCAAATCAGAACAAAACAAAACAAAATAAAGCAGTGACAAAAAACAGTGTTGTCATGAGCACATGTGTGAGTTCATGAAACCTGGAGAAGGGAGAAGTTGCTGCTGGTTGCTTGAGTGGTCAGGGAGGGTGGCAGTGGGAAAGGACGGCAGTTATCCCGCGTCAAAGGCAGAGGTGTCATTCATCAGATGGATAAAGTGGGCAGGAGCCCAGTGCGTTCCTGGAGAGGGAAGAGATTGAGCAGGAGCGTTTGGGTGGTAGCGTCCTAGTGCTTGGGAGAAGGACATTGCAAGAAATCTGGGCTTGGGCCAAATGTCAGAGAACCTGAATGTCTTACAGAGGATTATAGACTTTACCCTAAGTGCATGAAAAGGCATTTAAGGATTCTCATCAGGGGATAAAATATGTGATGTGGAGTGAGTGTTTCATGTCCGCAAGAGCTGTATGCTGCAGTTACATAGCCTCTCTAAGTCTAAACAACTGTGAAGCACCAGGAGACAGTTAACTGTGCCCAGTATTGGTTTCTCTGTAGTTGCCTATAATGATAGAAATTTTAATCAGGCATGTAACTGTTCAGCTTAAAGATGCCATTTTCCAAATTTCTTTAGAGTTGATGTTGCTGTGTAAGAAAGTTGTACCCAGTGGGACTAAGTTAAATACCACGTGACAATTCCTGGATTTTTTTTAAAAGAGAAGATGGCACACACTCGGGCTTCTCCTATATGCAGATAACTCTATCACTTGGACAGAGTTTTGAAAAGATCCGTTTGAATTTCAAAGTCCTATTGAATTTTCCTCTATTTGTATCACATCTCTACCCTTGTTAAAAATCATTTGTTAGAGTGTGTTCTTTTTTTTGTTGTTTTTTTTTGTTTTTTTGAGACAGAGTCTCGCTATGTAGTTCAGTCTGGCCTTAAGCTCACTTTCTAGCCCAGGCTGGTCTCTAACTCGCAACAATCCTCCTGTCTCATCCTCTCAAGTTCTGGGATTAGAGGCGTGTGCCACCATGCCCAGCTAGAGTGTGTTATTGAGTTCTCTATTCTGTTACATTGACCTGTGTTTCTGTTTCTTTGCCTGCTTGTATTAATTACTGTAGCTATATAGTAAGTCTTAATTTCAGGGAAAGTCGTTTCCCTCAGTATATTAGTTTTTTAAGACTCAAGACTTATTTTATGAAATACATTTTACTTAATAACCTAGCACATACACACATGTGCACACACATATATGAAACATTTCATGAAAATATACATTGCTTATTTGAAATGAACATTGATTTTTTTCTGACCTGTTCTACTTTTTCTATTTTAATTTTTATTAAAAAGTACTAGTTATGATTTGCTAAATTGTTTCAGAGCCCACTTGCAGTTTAACCTTCCACTGTAAGGAGGGCAGTGGGTATTTACTACCAGGCCACCAAATCCTCCCGGGGAAACTGAAGTGAAGGGTGAAAGCCTGCCTCTCTGGAGTAGGAACAACTGAAGCCTGCTTCACTTCCAGGTACTTTCCAGTTGGAAGATATGGCTTGTATCTGGGATCCCCCAAAGACTCGTGTGATCATGGGAGGAGCTTTACAGAGGTGGCTGGATCTACGGTGTGTGATGCTGAGATCAAGGGTATGTAACTACTAAATTA
Organism: Chinchilla lanigera; assembly: GCF_000276665.1. Classification (NCBI taxonomy): domain Eukaryota; kingdom Metazoa; phylum Chordata; class Mammalia; order Rodentia; family Chinchillidae; genus Chinchilla; species Chinchilla lanigera. The sequence continues at coordinate 1,666,260 of NW_004955469.1, read as the reverse complement.
GTCCACTGATTGGCCTAGCATAGTTCTGGGTGTGGGTAATGGAAAGGCCCACCCTGAGTGTGAGTAGCTCCACAGTAGCCTGGATAGGATAAAAGGAAAAGGGAGGCTCATTGGTCGCTGCCCACTGCCTTCTCCTTACCAGGCCATGGACTGTTCTTTGTGATGCCCCTCTGCCATGCTGCCTTGCCTTAGAACCAGCTAATTATGGGCAGAAAAACCTCTGCAAACTGTGACCTAAGTAAACGTTTCCTCCTTTAACTTTGGGTTTTAGGTATTTTGTCTCAGCAATGAGAAAAGTAACCAAGACAGAAGATGAGGTCAATACAGTTAGAAACCTTGGACCTGAAGGAATTATTTCCTTGCTTCCATTTAATTCTAAACAGCATCTTCCAGCTACTCCTGCTTTCATTGTCCTAAAAGAGTTATAAAATAAAATAACAAAAGTTCAGGAGGTCACGGAGGATCTGGATGAGAGCTCATACATGATGGATCTCCTAGCCTGACTTCAGGTCACCTTCACCATATCCCATCTCATTATGGGCTCAGAAGTGTGCCGTGTATGTCGTAAAAATAATTGAGACCAGAGTGAATTCTGGGACAAACATGCATGTTCAGAGCCCCTAAGATGATTCAGCACCCTGTCAATCATTCCTGTCAGCTGTACCTAGAGATTTAGAAAGTAGAGGTGCCTGGCCTTTAAATTCCCAAAGCCTGATTTATCCACGCTTTTTGTTGTTCTGCTGCTGTTGCTGTTGCTACTTTTGTGTGCTTTGAGCTGTGTGGAGTGATTTTCTGCACTTCTGTGTGTCTGTGCCTTGTCCTTTGTTGGCATGGACTTGCCCTGAGCATAAATTTCCATGAGCTTCAATAAATGTAGCTGCTTTCTACCTACCACTGGCTGTAGGCTTGACAACTATTTCCTCATTGTACAAAAGAGCCTTGACTATTATTGGCCCTTTCCACCGCCACAAGCTAGTAAGGAAGCACAGCCCACTTAAAAAAAATCTTCTGCATAGCTTTCTTACTGATACATTTTAGGTATACATAATGACCACATTCATTATAAGGAGTTTGTACCTGTACATGGTATATCTCGATTCCTCTTTTTTCCACATTCCCATACCCTCCCTTCAAACTCTTTTCCCTTTCCCATTCCAAAATCTTTGCTTCCATTTAATTCTCCTTTTCTCATTTTTTCTTTCCCTCCTTTCCTTTCCCCATCTTCCCCCAGTTCCTTTTGCCTTTTGAAAACTTTCTTCTTATTTCACAATATCTATTGTACATTTTGGTTCTTATTTACACTTTCAGTTTCTTACACCAGGGAAATAATGCAATATTTGCCCATGTGTGTCCAATTTATTTCACTTATGATTATGGTCTTAAGGTTCTTTTGAGGGTGCTCTTACTGGGAGAAAATCCCCAGTCTTTTTTTTGAAAATGGAAAACCCACTCAGAAATTGGAAAGCTCCAGAAAGTGGTATTTGTTATCATACTGGTCAATGAGCCAGTTTTTTTTAACCTATGATACTTTTATGCATATTTTACTCTAAGAACTGTTATTATAATTCAATTTTATGCATGAGAAAAATGTAGGCTAAAAGTACAGAGGCATTAAGGGAAATGTTGATATTCACATATCCTAGAGCTAGCATGACGCAGACTCCAGCCTGTGTCAGTCTCTTCTCAGGACCCCAAAGATACTGTGGTAATCTGCACTAAGATGGACCATGGGGTCGGAAGAGAGGAGCTTGTTAAGGAAAGGGCATGAGTCAGCCTCCTTGAGACACAGTACCCACCAGTAATAACTTAAGAGAGGAAAGGTTGACATGAGCTCACAGTTTCAGAGGATTCAGTACGTGACCCCAAGTGCCAAGGCAGAAACCTCACAGTGGAAAGGTTAGGTGGTGAAAAGGTGATCAGTTCAAGGCAGCCAGGAAACAGAGCAGAGAGAAATGGACTGGGGACCACATACACTATCCAAGGCCATGCCTCCATGGCACACTCAGATACACCCAGAAATGCACCTTACTAATCTGGTAGGCATTTATTAATTCAATGAAGTTGAAATGCCCCAAGATTAATGGTCACAGGACGTGGACTCCTTGGATGGTTCGTGAAATTGTTCTGAAAGTGACATTACAACTACATGCTTTTACCATGAAGTTGAGGGCTTCAGGATGCCAAGGAAGACGCATGAGCAGAACCATCAGATGGCCTGGGTTGGATATTTTTGGTTTCCTTGAGCAAGGAAAAACTTTTAGCAGGTTTAAGCTGCTGTTATTCAGGCTTATGTTGGTAACAATTGAACCTAGTCCAAACTGATACAACCGCTATGCTTCAAGAACAAGGCATAAAAATATCTATCACATATCCATCACATAAATCTACTTCAATTACAAAATGCAGTCAAATCATTATCCTTAATAAAAAAGTGTTTTGCAGCATGACCCAGGAATTTAAAAGTACTGTTGGTTTACTGTCTCTCTCCATCCCGTGGTCTCACATGCACAGCCCCCTACCCCAGCTTCCATGGCCATGTGTAGGTGCAGTTTTCAGGGTATCATGAGATGAAAGTCCAGGTAGTGAAGAGTCTCAAAGGGCAAAGCCTGATGATTGTCATGGTTTGGCCAATGGTACACTGTCTTCAACTTTATAGGCACAAGCAGGATGAAGGACCCTCTTGTTTTTCCTTTTCATGAATAAGTATTCTGGGAGAAGGAAGAAAAAAGACAATGGCGGATAAGTGGACTAAAAGAAAAATGAAATATAAACAAACTACACTTTTGACTGAACAGAAAAGTTCAATTAGAGAAAAAAAGAAGAGAAAAGAAATGTAGGATGCTAATTTGAACCATAGCCCCATGTCTAATGCTTTTAGCCAAGGGAAGAAGAGAAAAGCAAAAAGAAATCTGAGTCAGAGGGAAGATGTCATGGTAAGTTTCAATGGGATGAATTCCTTATTAATTCTAAAGAACACGAAGCAACATGGATTTAATTATACAAGTCAACCCACCCACATTCCTCTGTTGTTCTTCATACACATGGGCTTGTGAGGACGATGAAAGGTGGGTGGAGAAGAAGAGGAACAGAAGAAGACATGAGCCACAGTGCAGGCTGGCCTACCTAGGGCGTGGCCGTACTCAGCCTCCCATTCCCAGAGAGGAATGCCATGCTGCCCGATGACACTCACCACAATAGTGCCTGGCCACGTCAGTGCAGCGCCTCCCTCAGCCTTGGCTGCCAAAACACTTCTAGTGCACTCACTGACTGTAAATGGAGTTTCCTAAGACTGGGGAATGGAGGACAGAGAGAAGCTTCAGAAATATCTCACCTGTTTTCAGTTTTCTGTGGGATGCACAACACAGTTTCACCAAGATTTTCATGAAGAGCAAGACTATTAGAATTCCAAGAGTTTAAATGTATTAAAATTTTGATACAATAATCAGGTTTTCCTAAAGTGTCTCTGGAACTTTCGACCTGTTCTGTCATCATCAGCATCCCAATGTCTATACCACCGGAAAAAAAAAAAACCTAAAAATTTCCCGCATCTGGGAGGAAGACCCCAGAATTTGTTCCTGGTTCTCTGTTCCATTTTCAGATGGTATTAGAAAAAGTGGTCACTGTTGGACAGGCTACTGCCCACCTGATGTACTCAGCTAAAGTCTACATATCTTAGACTTTAAGACTGAAGTCGCACCCTTCAGGACGGGATCAGTAGTAGGAAAATGGGCCTAAGAAACAACAGGACTACAGTGTCAAGTTTTAGTTGCAGAAAACAAAACAAACCAAAATGCAATACAGGGAATTATGTGATTAGAAAAACTTGGAAACACTATAGGCAGTCTTCCCTGTAACCCCAGGACAATAACATGGACTGGCATGTCAGAGAGCTGTTATCTCTCCCAGCATCATGAAAATGGACAATTGGCAAAATATCTCTAGAGAATGGTTCTCAGAACACACAGAATTAGCTACGAGCCAAGAATCTGAAAACTGCCTTCAGAGATGTTAAACTAGAGTTATTCCATGTCTGCTATGCCTGCACTTGTGTGCGTGCATGCCCTTGTGCACAGATGTGCGCATAGCACACACACACACACACACACACACACACACATACACACAATGATATCCATGTACTGCCTGTTGGCCTGTTGACATCCACAAGGGCAGTCACAAGGAGGTCTGCTCAAACCTGCAGGGGGTTGTGGGTAAAAGTGATATTTCGATCCCTAAGCTTGAAAGTCCCTTCATACTTGTTTGTCCAATCACTCTGACCTCAAGGCATACATGTCCCCTTCTCTGAGGTCTTTCCTTATCTACCTTTCTCTTCTTGTCACCTCTTGAGCACCTGAAGTTAACTGTACCTGTCACATGCAAAAAAACAATTGTAGTACAGTTTGTGAGTGTTGCTACCTTCACTGAACAGTGAGCAAAGGGACAGGGATTAGACATGGCTCATGTTTCTGTCTCTAGAACAGCACAGGTGCCGAGGAACACAGTGACAGAGGGTAGGGGATGTTCTTTGTTTAAACCAGAGATATTTGGGGGCATAATGCACTACATTAGTCTTCATAACAATTAGGTCCTCTGGCAGGAGGGACTGTGAGGACTGATGATTAGGACTGTAAGTCATTAGGGTTATAAACTTGAAAAAAAGGAAGTCAATTTTCCTTTAGTGTCTGGGAAATCCTGAATGACTTATAAACTCTTTTTGACCAGGGAATCAATTTTCAGGGGTCTTATTTTAGAACATCAGACTTTCAGAAAAGAAATATACTTGAGATGAAATACAGCAATTTCACCTGACTACCCTTGAAATACCTTCCTAGTAGCTAATATCAAATATTTGTGTTTTAGGATGAAATTACCTACATGTCAATGTTACCTTTGAAAAGTCTTGAGAGTAGCTGTAGGGGGCAAATTTTTCCAAAGCTTGAGAACATTTGTATGGTGATTCCAATGATAAAAACAGTTTCAGAGGCAGCAGTTGTTCCTGGACTAGGGAGTCAGGGGAAGTAGCAGAGTGACAATAACTACTATTGGTTGAGCCCCCATCCTGAACACGGTAAGTGCCTGATGCTTTAAAATCCTCAGAACTGTGATGTAGAGTAGAAGTCATTTTGCAAAAGAAAGTCCTCTCTGAGAATCACAGGATCTGTATTCGGTTAGGGTGAGGGTTGGAGTTAGGATTTGCCCCCTGTGCCCATGGTCTTCCCACCAAATTATGATGCCTTTCAAAACTGAGGGTACTTGGAAGGGCAGATATCCTAGGATATCTGAGTGTGGATGTACTCCATGAAACATTATTTCTCTTGTTACTTATGTCAGGACCACCTTAGATTGCCATAGTCTGGGCATACCACTAGGAAGTGTTAGTTGAATTACATGAAATAGAGTTTATAATAGTATCGTGGTCTAAATGTAATATTCCCATCCACAACTCATTTAAGAATCTTTTAAGCTTTCTCTAACCTTTTTTTCCAGTGTCCCTCAACTGGTAGACAAAGTTTCCAGATCACCAGAAAAAAGTGCCTGTTAATGTTCTCCCCGCTTTTTCTTTTCTTTTTAATTCAATTCAATTTAATTTAATTTAGTGTCTTGTGAGGGTTGGAGGAAAGCTAACTAAAACCTAGAGGAAAAAGTGATGACAGTTCTCAATGTGGCTTAGATAAGCCTAACTCAGCAAACAGGAACTCTGGAGCTAAGAACAACAATAAACTGCCCACTTCCGCCATTTTGTCTTCTTCAAATGACCTGTGACCTATTCACAAAACTGCCTGCTTTTTTCCTATGTTTGCAAAAGTCCCAGGAACAGCTCTTCAGTCATTCCATTCATCCGATACACTTTTTCAAGACCTCCACAAGCATTGTCTCTTCTAGTCTATCCCTCAGTCTCTTCATAAGCATGCATGGTCACTTGATTTCTACCTTTCTCCTGGAATTGAAGACACCTCCTTAACTGAAAATACTTCAGTTTCCATGATCTAATCCTAAGAGAAACCAGATAATTTTCCTAGAAAGTATCCTCTAGAAGAGTTTCTTAGGAAACATCCTCTAAAAGCGAGTTGGACTTTAAGCTTACAACTCAGATTGGTTACTGGGACAAAATATCCAATACCTGCAACCTAAAGGAGGACAGATTTATTTTATTTAGCTCATGGTTTTAGTGGGTTCAGTCCATGGTTAGTTGGCTCCAAAGCAGAAGCAGTATGGTGGAAATACTGTTTAGGTTTTAAAAATATTTGTAAGCCTTTTCCAGTAATAAATGTTCATGATTGAATTACAGGATAAAATAAAGTTTCAGAGTCTTCAATAGTCAGTGCCCAATCATTGGAGTGGAGAGCTGAAGAGGCCAACACATAGTATCTCTCCTCAAAGCCATCATGGCTTAGATCTAAATTACCCTCCAAAAGTCTCACATGTGAAAGTGGGGCCTGGTTGGTACGGGTGGGTGATTGGAACTGTAACTTAGAACGATGTGTACTTATCCTAATTTCTCTTTGTGTTTTTGCTTCCTGTCCACTGTGATGTGAGCAGATTTTCTCCACCATGCCTTTCCACCATTTTGTCCCAGTGACCAGGAAATTGATTAGAATAATGCCAAAGCTATCCACGGAAGGTATTAAGGGAAAATATAGGCTTTAAACCCTTAGATATTTCAATATTTTAAACACTAACAAAGTGAAAGATTAAAAAGTCTTCTCTGTGAAGAAGCCAGGTTATGGGACTGAGTGTTTCTGGGATTTGCTCAAAAGAAGTTTGAACTTCAGAAGTACTGGTGAGTTTGTGGATCATTGAAAGTGGATTTAAGCCTCTTTTCTTGGTTCTAAGCAGTACTGGGGTACATAGTCCACAGAGGTGATACAGAAGAGTTCTCAGAAGGACAGCAATCATATCAGTTTGCTTTCTACCCTCTCACCATCCTGTCCACCTCTGCCTCTCCAATCCTCAATTTCTTCTTCCCACATTATTGTCTTCTGTTTTAAGAATCCTCTGAGCTTCTAATTTCCAATAATTTCATGGCTCTTTCCATCAGATTTCTGTCTTGTAAGATGGTTTCTCAATATTCACTACATGAAGCATGACCTCTAGTTACCTTTATTTTAGCTGTTTCAGAGAGGCTGGTTCTGGAGTTCTCTTTCTTTGATGTAGCCTTAGTGTATAAGTGGATGATGATATTCTCTATAGTTCACTATATCTCATGGGCTTTAGTCCTTGTTCCTGTTAAGTTTTGGTTTTCCAAGTAGAAGAGTTTTAAGCTACCCCTCTGACTACTTGCTGAAAGGAGATTGCTGACCAGAAATAAGATTTCAGGAGTGGGGTGAGTAGGAGAGAAGATCCCGCAGGCACCCTCATTTTCAGTTAACAGCCCACCCCTGCATCCGTGTGAAGTGCCTCACAGGCCATGCAGAGCACTGGCTTTCCTGTACCCACCCCACCTTTTCCTTTATCTGTGGAGCATGCACATGAACTTGCAGCCCAGCCTTCCTGATCTAAACTTGCCTGCCTTCCATTCTTCCACTCTTCCACGGAGAGACTTTGTGTTTACTTTCACCAAACCACATGATATGAGATAAATGTTCAAATCCTTATTTATGGGCATTTAAAGATTGCAACACTGCTTTTACAAGGTAAGCTATTTGATTGTAGAATGGATAAGCTACAAAGCCACAGTTGACCCCCATCAGCTTGCAAAGTGACAGCATGAAAGTTGGTTTTGCTTATAAAAAGTTAAATAATGAGGCAAAGAGCTGGAAATGAACAGAACAGAATGTACCCTGTCAAATGCCAGTAGGGTCATTTGCAGTGACATTTCTGTGCATGTTAATATCTGAAGTCATGTTATAGACTTACAAATCTGAGAGTTGTTATCCTCATCAAACCTTTCCACAATAACACTTGAAACCAGTACCAACATCCATGAATGTTTATTAGATGTTTAGTATAGTGCTGTTTTAGTGCTACATAGGTATTGCTAATCTAACAATTGCCATCACAAATAATTTCCACTTTATAGATGACAGTACTGAGGCATAGAGAAGTTATAACACTTGTCCCAGATCACACAGCTGCAGAGTGTCTGAGCTGAGGTTCAGTGCTAACCCTCTGGCTCCAGACCATTCTTAGAGCCTGAGGCTTCCCTCTGATGATGGTGTTCTCACTGCTCCCCTGCCCTCGGCAAGCCAGGGTTAACTTCATTCAGGGAGCCATGTTTGTTGCCTCATAATGCTTTTCCTCATGTTGAGTGAAAATCTAGCTGCTTCAAATGCCCCACTTTTGTTGTTGGTCTACATCCAGAGCCATTTAGAACATGTATTTGCTGTTTTCCTTCCTTCCTTCCTTCCTTCCTTCCTTCCTTCCTTCCTTCCTTCCTTCCTTCCTTCCTTCCTTTCTCCCTTCTTTCCTTCCTCCCTTCTTTCCTGCCTTTTTTTCTTTCTTTCTCTTTCTTTCTTTCTTTCTTCTTTCTTTCTTTCTTTCTTTCTTTCTTTCTTTCTTTCTTTCTTTCTTTTTCTTTCTTTCTTTCTTTCTCTTTTCTCCAAATAATTTACAGAAATTTAAAAATATCAAGTGATACTTCAATTTGTATCTAAATATTATTTTTGTAGTGAGTGGAAACAATCCTATTCTAACAGAAAATCTGTATTTGTGCCGAATCAAACTACTCTCCACATTCTCAGATGTTAGTGGCAGTGAGGGTCTAAAGTGGAATATGAAATGCATTAGGAGTAGAAAATAATGAGATATGCTGAAAAAAATTTACATGGTGATTCAGTGTCATTTACACTAATCATGAATTAGAAATAATGCAGGTTTCCAAAATAAGGGAATTATTAATAAATCAACCATATGATACAACACACATTTATTAAATTCATATTTTTAAATATACTTGAAGATTGGATTTTCTCAGGATATGTCAGTTGTTAGTAGAAATATTTAAAACAGGGGCTGGGGATTTAGCTCAGCGGCAAAAGCGCCTGCCTGGCAAGCGCAAGGTCATGAGTTCGGTTCCCGGTACCGGAGAAA